>NC_089140.1:142552095-142861578 GCF_009819655.1 Sylvia atricapilla
AACAGAAATAAAAAGACAATAGTCACCCATCTCTATGCTCCTGAAATCTCAGAGCTCTCACTCTTCCTTTTGAATTCAGCAGGGTTAGAGGTTTCCATGTATTTCCATGTGGTCATCTCCAAGGATCAGATGGGATTAGATGGTGAGGAGATATTTAAACCTTTGATTCCTACATTCCCATTGACACTGCCTGTGAAGAAGAGTGATCCCCTTAGATCCCTGCTTGCTTCAAGGTGTTCCCTACTTCCTCACTGAAAGTGGGGAGGAATGCTTATAAGAGAATTGCTGTAGGAGGAAGAGCCTAATTATGAACATGGTCCTCCGTAGCCTCACTCTTCCCCACTCTTTTGGAGTTCCAAAATAACAATGCACCACACTGCATTTAAACCCCCAGAGGCACTGAAGAAAAAGGGAATAGTTTTGAGGATTCTCATCAAAACAAGTTCAAAACATAATTCATCCTAGCTGAAAATTCTCTATATGAATTTATATTGCATTTTAGACTGCCTGGGAGTCCTCAGTTCTAGACCTCAGTCCCTTATCACCAGGCCCTGACAAGCAAAGGAAAATGTAGGAAAAAACCCCAAAAACAACCATCTCGACTGCAGCTTCATAAGTCTTTTAGTGCAGAGAAACACAGTGTTTGGACAACAGAGTCCTTCAGAAGCATCAGTCAAGGTGCCCTCCTGATGGAGGGTTTGAAAAACAAGGTATAATTTGCTGCAGTCCCACGTAGGCCTACAAGATACTCATCTTGGTATTTGTAATGAGCAGAGCTCAACTTAGGCAAATTCACTCCATGAAACACCAGTGGGCCCCACAGCACAACTGATGGCCTCAAACATCCTTGTTCCATTTTCCCTCTTACTCCCCATAGTGGAGGCTTCCTTCCCTTCATGTTGAGTTGGGTTTGTTAGCTGGTGTGTTGGATGGTCTGGCTGAGGCACGGTTTTCCTCCCTGATCTACATTCACATATGATAAGGGTGGAATTTGCCAGGATATCAACTGCAGTTTGCAATTAGAATTTGTCACGCTCTCCAGGTCCATCTTGCTCTTAAAAATTATTCAAAGTGCACAGATAGAGGAAAAAAAAACCCACAACCCTTTTCATTATTCCTCAGTTATAGAAAATCCCTGACCTCAGTTGCCCACACTGTCTTCTGTTTAAGATCGTGGCCCATCAGTAAATGAGCATTCAAGTGTCTATTTACAGTTACAGGTAAAGCGAACATCCATAGTGTCATGCAGGACTGTCAGGTCTCTTGGGATGCTCACAAAGATCAGTTTGACTGCTGCCTTACATTGCTGGGAAGGTGGGAGGTGTCACCTTATCTGCACATGTAAGACATGCTCTCTGTGACAGAAAACTGGATCATAAGTTGTAGACAGCTCAAGGACATCTGCCACTTTAAAGACCCTTGCTTAGGAGCCCTGTGGTAGAACACCATCCTGTACCTCACTGCAAGATCCCACACGAGCCCATGTAGCAGATACCAGGTGTCTGGAGATGCAGTTTAGCTCCTGCCCTGATACATCTTATCACCTCTTCATTCAAGCTGGTATCTAGCAGTTACCTGGTGACTTGGGTACAGGAAGAAACCTATTTGAAATTTAAAGAGATTGACAGAACTAAGGGTCAAACTGGTATGAAAGCAACAAGGGCTGGATTGGGTGGTGGAGGGCAGGATGGGGCAGGAATACCTGTGCTGGTATCCCCAGCTCCAGTGCTGGGATGTATGTCACACCATGGTGTCAGGTTCTAGCAGGCTTGTCCTGCATAGTGACTTCCACTCTATAATTAAGATGGGGACAAATTTTAGCCAGGCCTGTTGTTATAGGACGAGGGGTAATGGTTTTAAACTGAAGGAGGGATGATTTAGATTAGTTATAAAAAAGAAGTTTTAAACAGTGAGGACGGTAAAAGGCAGGCACAAGTTGTCAGAGAGGTGGTAAGTGCCCTGTACCTGAAAATATTCAAGGTCAGGTTGGACAAAGCTCTTGAGCAGCCTGATCTGTGAGAGATGTCCCTCTGCACATGGCAAGAGGTGTGGACTAGAGGATCTAAAACATTCCTTTCCAAGATTCAGTTTGAGAGACATGAATTGGGAGAGTGGTTGTGGATGAATGTTCTAGGCTGTGATTTTTCTAGTATTTTATTTAAATGCATCAACTTGCCTTGAGTGTCATCTCCACAGCTGCTAAACTCTATCTCATTTGGGAGGACCACTAGCTTTGAAAAGTAGAGGTAAATTTGTTACTGCAGTGGCATCACTTAAAGAGCTTTCGAAATTCTTACAAATATTTACGGATCAAGACTTTGCCTATCCTTTCCAAACAGAGGGGGAGGAGGAAAAAGAAACAGAAAAGGGACCTAAGCAGGGAAGTCCTGCACCCCTTTCCCTGCTGTGAAGCCCTTTGCTGGAGGGAAGCCGGGCAGGAGGGTTAAAGGGGCACCAAGACACCCGGGAGCTGCAGGGCAGCGCCTCTCCAGGCCGCCTGCCCGCGGTGCTGCGGGGACAGCGGGGACAGCGGACAGACAGCCCCCACAGCCTCCATGGGCCGAGGGGCTCCTCTCCCTGCCCCGAGCGCCCATCGGCGGCCCGAGCAGGGCGGGCGCTGAGGCGGGCGCTGAGGCGGGCCCCGCGGAGGCCGCAGGAGGGCAGCATGGCCCCGCCAGGCCCCGGCAGGGCGGCGGGACCGGGGAGGGGCGGGCGCGGGCAAGGCCGCAGTCAGGGTTCTCCTTCGCCAAAGTGCTCCTTAAGAGAGAGATGAAAAGAAAATTGTAGTTGGGGTTTTTTTGGGTATTTTTTGTTTGGTTTTGGTTTTTTGGGGGGCTTGGGTGTTGTTTTGTGTGGGGTTTGTTAGGTTTCTTTTTGGTTTTTTTTTTTTTTTTTTTTTTTTTTTGGCTTTTTTTAATTGGTTTTGTTTTTGTTTCTGTGTTTTTTTTTTTTTTTTTTTTTTTTTTTTTTTTTGTTTGTTTTTTTTTTAAAGTACTTATTGTTAAGTACAATGAAACAACAGAGCCAGCGGGTAGCAGAAGATCTTTGGTCACTGCACCCCAAAAGAACCAGTGAGTCTCCTGTGGCTGCTTCCCCATAACTCAGCCCCTGACCAGGCTCTGGGTGGGGGCGCGATCCTGACACACCGACTCTTCAGGTGCAAGAAAAGATGCTTTTTCTTCCAAACCAAGCTATGAGGTGTTTTCTCGCCTAAACAACTCCATCATTCCATGGAGCAGAGAGCCAGAACTGCTAAAGAAACATGCCTTGCTTGTAGAAATCCAGCAGGCTCAAGTCTGCTTCTTATGCTTGGGGCAAGAGAGAAGAAAGAGGACAGACAGGCCTTTCTTTAACCTTTCCTCTTCCTCTTGCTCCTAGGCAGCCTGGGGCTGTCCAGATCTTAGAGCAGCTTTGAGAAGAGATTAGCCAGAGCACCCTGGGCTGCTGTTGCAGCGTCCTCCACCTCCAGCCTTCCTCTAGGCTTTCCCAGGCAAACTGGGGCAAAACTACTCAACATCAGCTCTGTTCTGGGTCACCTTGTTCCCTGCAACAGGAACACTGTGCTAGGCTGGACCCACACTGGGACACATTTGCTGCACTTCATCCCCTTCTTCTGTCACTGACATGTTCTGCTCACCAGTGACCACAACTCAACCTATCATCCCAGACAAAACAGCAAACCTAGTTTGCTTCAGGGAGAGACCAGCAGCTAGCAGATCTTGGATATATTTTGTTCTGACCCTGCCCTTTAGACTGGCATTGAGAAGGCCAGCTTGTTCTTCCTCACCCATGCCCTTGCCACACCATCTTGAGCTGTTTCTGTCCCCTCAGCAAGGTCACTTTATGTTGCCAAAGCTGCATAAAGGGACTTTAATGCAGTTTGAAAGTCAATCCAAATTATCCTGTAATTACCACTTGTGCTTATAAAAACATGAAGGAATGAACTCCTTTGCCCCTGGGCAGTAGTCCAGCCTACCCTTGCTTCTTCTTCTGCTCCCACCCTCCCGTCTATCAGAAGTGGCTGCCAAAAGCAGGATCACACAGGAGCCATCCGGAATTTCCCCCTTGTACTCTGAGAGCTGGGGGGATGTGTCTTGCAGCAGCTGCTTCTATCCATGGGCATTAAACTTAATTAACTGCAGTCTCAGAGGGCAGAAGCTGGAGCAATGGATCACCCTATTCCCTGCTGTGTTGATACCTCCCCATGGTCAAATCATCTGATTTATATGGTTCCCTTTTCACTTCTCTCACAGGCAGATGACCCATGACAGTGCTGAATGAGGAAATGACCACATGAATTCCTGTGTCTTGCATCATTTAGGTCAGATCTGATAGCCAGAGCCACCCCTCTGGCCTTAAATTTGCGCAGTGGTTTAGGATGTGAGGCTTAGTTAAAAGAGCCCTGAGGCCCTTGCACACCTTAGCATCGGTCACTTGACTTGTGCCTACCACCAGGAGAGATGGAGTTGACAAAATTGACCATATATTGACCTGAATGAAATGGGATTAGTAACAGCACAGATGGAAAAGGCTGTCATAGTCATCATCTCCAGCAACTGAATGCAGATCTCATCTTAGAGGCAGGAGGCGGTGCTATTTGCTGTCAAATAATGGGGAGAGACTCTCAGAAGAGTGAGTGACTGACCTGAATGGGAAAAAAGAAGTAAATTCCTGCAATACATGCACTCAAGGACCCGGGCCAGATCACTGAGCTGCAGCAGATTGGGTAGTCAAAAAACCCAGACCCGGTCCTGAAGCAGGAGGGAGGCAATGAAAGAGAAGGGTTGTGCTGTAAATGCAGGAGGCACAAGAGGAGGTGTCAGGAAGGAGCAGTATCTGGAGGAGGAGGACTTGGCTGTGTGAATCTCACTTTTGGCACATGGGTCGTCCAGGTCTTTTGGGAGAGCTGAATGCTGCCTGTATTTGACATATCTGAGGACAATGCTTGGCTCTAGAGAAAATCTTCCAGGGTGTGGTTTTAACACTTTTCTCCTGTAAAAATGCAAAAGCACTCAAAATTGCTTATCTGGATGCTCTGCAGTATGTTTTGCCCCAAAATGCCAGAAACACCCTTGAGGGATAATGAAAACTGAAAGGAGAATATTGCAGTTTTTAAAATGTACCAGCTGAGCTACAGTTTAGAGTGGCAGCTAAAATCTTCTACACACAGCTGGCAGTGTAAGGTGCCTGTGTGCTTGTTATATAAAGCATCTATAAGATCATGGAAGAGTGAACAAACAAACAGAGGGAGCAAGTTAGACTCCAGGATTGCAAGCTCCAACACATTCCCAGCCCAGTGAGACAGTTTGCTGAACTAGGGATATTTTAAGTTTCAGTCTTCTCAGTACCCTTCTTGTAGTTGTTTCAAATGAAAGGCTTGCAGTGATTTTTAAGCTGTGAGACATTTTCTATTTGTGGAGGATCCCTCTCCCTCTTTCCTGACCCAGCATGGCTGTATAATGTGACGGGCTCAGCATTAGGAGAGCCCTTTCTATTCCGTGGCTGTGTCCACTCATGCCAACTGAGTTGATCGCATTAAAAATAGCTCTCTCTGAAAGCTATAATAGGTTACACTTGACGTCTGGATCCCCATGTTTCCTTGCCATCAAAACTTCTAAAAGTTTGCTTAAAAGAGCCTGATAAAGTCTCCCATCTTTGGCATTATTAGGGGATGAATAACTGGAAATCAGAGCTGAGAGTTTGGAATAGCAGGGAAATTAAGAAACATTTAAAGATGGAGCGTGAGCAGGGGGAAATGGCTCTGAGTGTTCCTGTATGACTGCTAATATTAACAATCAGTTACTGACCTGAGCTCTTTATGATGTACTGTTTCAACTGAGGCACATTAGAGAGATGGCTTATGGTAGCATTGTCCCCCTCCTTCTGTAATTCCCTGTTAGGCTCACAGAAGCCCAAGGTCAGCATCCCACAGGAGTGAGTCTTATAGGAATGTGTTGCTGCTCCTTCATTCTGGGCACAGTTCAGCTTTCTGAGTGAAATTCTTTACTCATTTGAGAGAGGATCAACTAATTTCTGAAGCCTTTACACTTGTTTATGACTTCTCATTGCTTATCTCTTGAAAGAAAAATCCATTTCCATATATACAAAGGTAGATTTTAGTTGACTTCCTAGGTGAAAATTGAATCATGTGCAGAGTTTTAGATGCTCCTAAGTGGGTAATGGCTGAGCAAAGGGTGTGTACCGCAACCTGTGAATTGGATCCTGAGTGGAATCCAGGCATCTGCATCCTTAGGTGGTTGTGAGGCAGGGCTATTTGCCATTCTAGGGGTCAAATGCTTGAGCATTACAGAATGCAGTGGCAAGGATGCTATATCCTCTTCAGTTATTTTTGTCTTCTATGATTCTTTATTCTTTATGATAGTTTGGAAGATGTAGATTTTCTAATGTTTCCAGTGGCATCAGTTGAGCAAGGGGATAAATGGTGATTTAGAATGGAAACCAGGCAAAAATCCAATGCTGGCTTTTTTTTTTTTTTTCCCCTATTTGGAAGAGAAACAAAAAAACAAATTAGTGGCGTCAAAAATAACTACATCCTCTTGGAGCCTCAGCTCAATGTACTGAGTCAAATTCCCCCAGGTATAATGCATTAAAGTATGTCCTGATTTGCTTATCAAAACAAAGAATGAGTATGCACATGCCAGGGGTGGGGTGCTGAGTTGTGAAGGTGTCTTGTTGTAGAATGGAAATTCTGAGCATGAGTGTTGCAGTCAAAGGCCACTCTCTTCTTCTCTCCAGCTGTTCCTGCTCTTGCAGGGTAGAAAAGTTCAAACAAACCAGATGCTGTGCTAGTCACATTGTTCCCCTGACTCCTCTTGATGTACATTAATATTTCTAGCGTGCACTGGATATAGGCTTGAGACCTTTGTTGTGGAGCCTGACCTAACATGCGTAAAAGAGCCTTGAACTGCCCAGAGCTGTCATCTCCTTCTTTCCTGTAATATGAAATCAATCCTGCTTGTGCCTAGGACATACTGATCTCAAGTCTTTGCCCTTCCCTGACTCAGACTTGTTCTATAGTCACATACTTCCTTTTTAAAAATTTCCTCTGCTTCTACTCCTGTGCCTGGTCCTGGCAAAACACAGAGAAAGCACAGAGCTGTGAAGAGCCATTTGGGCAGAAACCATTGGAAGATAAATCTGTGCTCCCTAATCTCTGCTGGGTTTCTGCATGTGTGGCACTTACACAGGCCATTCAATTCACTATAATGTGTGGGACAAGACTGTTCCAACTTATCCTTTTCCATGTAATGGAATTTTACAGAACAAAATGCTGCTTCTGTCTGTAGTGGTTCCTGGAACACTGCTGTTTGCCATATACTGCAAACTTCTCTGATATTTTTTCTGATCACAGATAATCCATGGAGTTGTTATAACATTCCCACTTTCTACTTCACCACTAACCTAGCCTATTAATTACACCACCACTGAGTCTCTCTTGGGTTTGGCAATAGGTGTCATGTGCTTGAGTGATGAGTAGCCCCAGCTGTTGTGTTTAATTTTATTTATTTAACCTGAACTCATGTGAATTCAGCAACATCTAATCTACTGAGCACTGAATGAATCATGCAGAACAGTTTGTAAAAATCCTGGATATCGCTTCACACTATGCAAGCCATTTTCCTGGAAGAAGTTGTCTAGAATTTCATTAGCTGCATGAATCTGGTAGGAAGCTCTTCATGTGTGATGCATTGTTTCTCTGGGATTTTTAATGTGTTGTGAAAGTCTGCTGATGCAACACTCATCTTTTAGTTCGACATTACAGGGAAAAAAAGGAAGTTGTTTTTATCCTGAGTGGTTTTATTTGGTAAATGTTATCAACTTATTACTCTTGCATAGCATCTTCAGATGATTTTCTGTTGCCAAACACTTCTGTGAATACACTCTTACATCAGGGCATATATATTTAGCTTTTACAGGATGAGTTACAGATGCCCAGAGAGGATATTTTAGAGGAGAAAGGTGGCTCATATGTGGAAAAATATCCTCCACAACATGAGTTTGCTGTAATAGAGGTGACAGAAAACACAGGAATAGAAAACTAACCAGGATAATAAAAACCTTTCTATGGCTCACGAAGAACATGATGTATTGGACAGTGGTCTATTTCCTGAACTGTGCTATAGATGTTTGCCACACTAAAAGTAATTTGTTAGTTTCTCCTCATGATTCAGGTTTCAGGCCTGTTCTTTCTTTTAATTTTTGTATAGCTTTAATTTTTTATTTATTTATTTTTGTGTAAAATCACTCTTCAGAGATGCCCCTTCTTCATCAAATGATGAGAAGATGACTGAATGTCAATGTCGGCTTGTCAAGCCTTTGCTTGGAAATCCTCTCTTGATTCCAACACTTTCTAATAGTCAGAGCCCAAGTAGTCAAGACCCTTTTTTCATCAAGGTTACATCCATCAAATCTGCAGAAAACCATAAGCTGTCTTGGTATGACATGGGAGCACTGACATCCTTTCCCCTTTTCTCCCTCCTAGGGACTTGCAACAAGTCCAACCTGCCTGTTAGCAAAGCAGGATTTTTAAGAACCAGTGTAGTGTGACAATGTTTGCATTGGGTCATGGAGTTGATCCTCTTTTTTGAATTGCATCAGATGCTTGACCCTATAGAAACTTAGGCTGAAACAATATCCAATGTTGTTATTTTTGGGAAGCATTGTTCTTGGAGCATTTCTCCAGTGAGAACCAGCAGCTGTTTTATAATCTATCCTTGCGACTAGCACCAACTAGCTCAATAGCAAGTGCCAAATGCATGCATTTTTACTAATATTTTCCCAGAGAAACTGCTGCAAGACAGCAGTATATTTCACAAGGCAGGTACTCTGCCAGGTAACTGGATGGGCTGCAAGGCAGGGACTAGGGAGCAAAGATCCTCCCACTATAAAGACAAAATCAGGTGTGTGAACACCTGAGAAACCCAAGCATATATAAGTCTATATGACCTGACGAGACGCTTGGTGCTAAGGGAGCTGGCTGATGTATCTGCCAAATCGGTCTCCATGATACATGAGGTCAGATGCAGTCCCTAGTGACTGGAAAAAGGGCAGCATTGTACTTCATAAGGTTCAAGATGAAATGCAAGTCCTGCCCATGGCTTGGGTTAATCCCTGTTGTCAATACAGGCTGGGATGGACTGAGAGCAGCCCTGGGAATAAGGATGTGGGAATGGTGATGGAAGAAAAGCTGGACATGAGCCAGCAGTGTGTGTGCTCATGGCCCAGAGAGCCAATGTGCCCTGGGCTGCATTGAAAGAACTAGGAACAGCAGATCGAGGAAGGTGATTCTCCCCCTGTGCTCTGCTCTGGTGAGAGCCACCTGGAACACTGAATCCAGTTTCTGCGTCCTTGGTACGAGAAAGAAATGGATGGAGTGTAGAGGGCCAAAAAAAATAGTGAGAGGACTGGAACACCTGTCCTGTGTGAAAAGGCTGAGAAAGTAGGGCTTGTGCAGCTTGAAGAAGGTCTAATTGTGGCCTCTCAATATTTAAAGGCAGCTTGTAAGAAAGATGGGGATGGATATTTTAGCAGGGCCTGTTGAGATAACCAGAGATAATGGTTTTAAACTGAAAAATTATTTATTTAGATTAGATATGAGAAAGAATTTTTTTATTCTGAGGATACTGACAGACTGGCAGAGGTTGCCTAAGAGAAGGTAGGTGTCACATCCCCAAGGTCAGGTTGGATGAGGCTCTAAACCTCATCTCTGGAGAAATTCAAGGCTAGGTTGGATGAGACCCTGAGAAACCTGGTCTAATGGAAGGTGTCCCTGGCCCTGGTAGGGTGGGTGGACTAGGTGAGTCCACCTAGGACTAGGTCCCTTTAAAGGTCCCTTCCAACCCAGACATTTCTGTGATTCTATGATGCTTTTATTTTTAAGAGGATTTTGAGGGACTGGTAGTAGTCTCTTTGAGGCTATGGGCCAGTTTCTCCTTTGGCTACACAACACTGTGTGCATGCTTCAATATGGGCAACTTTTACATTAATAAAAAACAACTCATTTTTAGAAGTGTCAGGGAAGAAATCAATTCCTAGCTAAGTAACAAGGAGTGTTCTCTCAATAATAATACTTTTTAAATAGCCGACACAGACAGACAAGTCAGGGACAAAACTTGTCTGCAAGGTACCAGACTGGAAAGTTCACACATTAGTGTTAGTTCTTATGGCAGCTTTCAAACAGTTTCTGTCATGAATGTTTAATTTAGTTTTTTCTTCGATTACATCCTTGCATGGATAGACAAGAAAAAAAATGTCAGACTTGCAACATATTTTGGCATGCTAATTTCCATGGGCTAAAAACATCTTGCAGGACACTCTCTGGAGCAAGTCTCTTCACTAACTAAGATGATGGATTTTTAAATAATTAATGATTTCCTGATCATATTTTTGCTTTTGATATTTTGTTGGGATGTCTAATGATTTATTTTCTCCTTCCAAATACTCCAGATTTAGAAACAAAGAAATGTACAATTTTTAAATGATTTTTCAAAATTGCACATATTATTTCCTTATTTTTCAGAGACCTTTGTCCTTGTTGGTGAGGAAACAAAAGGCAAAAAAATGTAAGTGGCTATTCAGGAATGGGAAGTCAATTACAGTATAATACAGGACATCTGCCATGCTTTAAGTTGAACACCTCTCTCAGTACTGAACTTCTTTAGAAAATGTAGAGGCTCTCAATTTTTGATGTGCAACAGCTCTTCTGAAAGACCTCTCCAAGTCCTTCTGTCCAAGGAAAGATTTGAGACTGTATGATTTATATTTTCCAAGTGTCCACCTGTAACTTATGCTGCTTATCCAGGTTTCACTCTGCTACACAGTGCATATCAGTGGTGGTATCAGTGACACAGAGAGCAGCCTGTTCTGTAGCAGTGAATGAATTGTCCCATTTGATGCTTTTTTGGTCCAGTCAAGCACAAGGACAGACTGAAATTCAGAAAAACATGTGCAATAGAAAAATAACTTTACAACTCACCTCGCAGTATTCTTTCACTGTGGAGCACTGAAAACCTCTTTTGTATTCTGGTCAAAAGCAAACAGCCCATCTCTCACTTTTGCAGTATCTGTCTGCTATGCAGTACAGACTGACTGAATTGGGTTGCTTCTATTCGGGTGGTCCCCAGACATTCGCACCTCATTAAACAGAAACAAAATCCCCCTTTCTCCAAAAGCTATTATTCTGGGTGGTGAAAGGTCTTGGGGATCAATAGAAATTATGACAGTCAGAAATGGAAGCACTTTGGAGATATAGATATAAATATATATATACCCGTCTTTCAACTAAACTCATATCACCTTTTTTTGGCAAGTTTTGTGTCCTTTTTAATCCAGATTTAAACCCATATGACCAAGAAGATTGCATACTTGTTTCATTCTCTCTAAACTCTTGTAGTTAATAGAATGACATTATGAATGAAATACTGGAGTTTTGACCCTGCAGATTTCATCTGTTTCTTCCTGGTATTCTGGGGATGTCTTCCATGTGTTACAATTCACCTGCTCAATTCTAGTTCCTCTTCATTTTCTCCTCAAAGTACCACAACTCACTTTCAAAGCACTTAGTGGCAAGGACAGTTCATGAGGATGGCTGTGCTCCATAAAGACAACTCAGCTACAGGGGCCTAATTCAGTGTGCAGAGAACTGGAAACCTTCTGTGTGTGTGTGAAGGAGCTGGGGCTAGAACTACATCTTGCAACATGGCAAACAAATGAAGAGCCTGGACCTTCTTATGAGCACTCCTTTGAAGAATTCTGTTCAACTCAAATTTTGGATATAGGAAAAAGAAAGGTATGATTTAATTTTTATTTTTTTTTTTTTAAAGAGAGGAGTACAGAGAGAAAAAAAAAAAAAAACTCATTTAGTACACCAGAGACCTGATCATGCATCATTTCAGTGAGTACAACAGTGATCATTACAGAAATCAATGAGTAATGACCACTGTAGAAAAGCAGGCTAACCTTAGATATGAACTTTTCTGTGGTTTGGCCCAACTCATATTGGTTCACAAGTGAGACACACTAAATGTATATATAGCCAGCTCCCATTTCTCAGCTAATGAATGGTAAACTTTAATCAAAAATTCAAAAAACCCAGTTGTTTTCATGCATTATTATCTTCCCTTTTCCCAATACATTGACACAGCCAGGGTCCTCTCAAGAAAAGCCAGGCATGGCAAAGAGAGAGATTGAATTATCTTCTCAGCTAAGAGTTTTTTCTTGTGCAAAGTAGAGATCTATAAATTAGCTAGATAATCCCACTGTTTCCACACTATTTGAACAATACTGCACTATGTATTGTAGATAAATCTCTAATGCAAATAACTTCTCCTAGCAATGCATTCCAGTTGTACGTCGTGCAGATGTACATGATGATGTACATCAGATTTTAGATCTAGCCTTACTGCTGATTCTCTGGTTACACAAATAAGCAAATTTTTCTTTTTACCTTGGTCTATATAAATATTTCCACCAATGGGAAGCAGCATGTTATAGCCAAATTAAATGCAAAAAATTCTTGTGGTACAGTCTAGTCCAATCAGAAGACACAGGCTTGTTATAGTAATTCCTGTGTGAAATTTATAGTCTATGTGATCCAAGATGTTACAGTCCATAATAGTCCTTTCCAGCTTTAAAAGTCCATGAATCCCTCTTCTAATCAGTCCCTCAGTACTTACGGGAATTTCTTGATCTCTTGCTGTATGTAACAGACAAGAAATGGATGGAATTTAATACTCCTATCTCAGCATGTAAATTTATATATATCATATATGATTTACACACAAAAATCACACTCTAGATTAAATAAAGCAAAGTGTAGGCATTGATCATTCATTTTTTTCAAGCAATTTCTTATAAATTTAGTAAGCTGTCTGCCTTTTTCTACTTTTCAGTCTGTTCTCATTACAGACATGGCATAAGGCTTTGTAGTAAATTTGGAATTTGCTGAGTGAGAAAATGAAGATTTACACAAAGCTAAATTGAACAAATGGTGAATAATTGATTTAACTGACCTGACAGCTCACACTGTGCTTGTAAATAATACATAACTTTGTACTATACTGATAATTTACTATTCTGTGCTTCTACATTCTTTTCAGTAAGTTACTGCAAGGAGCAAATGATCTTTGACCACCCTAAAAAGGCAAAAATATGCTTACCAAGCATATTCTGGTACCCTAGTTGTAGATAGCAATAGTCTGACACCATGCTGATAAAGCAGCTGCTTAAAGACTTTCTGCCCTTTCCTCTTTTGTCTCTAAAATATTGTCGGAGAAATAACATCAATATAACTATTATGTACCATTGCTCGAGCCACCAGCTCCCAGAGCCAGATCACCTGTGTAAATTGACCCAGCACTGCCGTGGTGAGCAGAATCACAGCCACTTGTAACAGCAACTGCTCACGACCGCCCTGTATTTCCTTTTCTTTCCATGCATGTGTTTGAACTCTTAATCAAATGCATAAGCACAAACTATTGTTAAACTGGTTCCTGAAGTATGCATACAGCCCTAAGCTGATGTATATGTCTGATAGCTTCATTGCCTTGTAACTACTGTAATGACCCATATAATGAGGGCGTGAAAGACAGCCACTAGGACTTGGCAGCCTTCCACACCCACCTTGCAGGAATGCAGCTGCTTACAAAAAAGCACAGAGCAGCGGAGAGTTCTGCCTGTGCTGTACTGGAATCTATTCTCTTGACATTGAAATGCATCCACTCAGAGAAAACAAACAGCAGCTCTTTAAGACAGCAGGCAGTGTAAGGATTTCAGATAGAATGATTCTACATCATATTAAAATACAAACTGCTGTCAGAGCAACCAGCTGACAGTGTTGGCAGCTGCAGGCTGTCCAAGGATGCAAAAGAAAAATTCTCCATAAAGCCAGTGGGAAGCATATACTTTTACAAGATCTAGCTCTTAGAGAGAGGGCTCATGAATGTTGCCACTTTGCTGAACCTTTTCTAACAACCTTATCTGTGGGAAGTCACTATTAAGATGTAGTGTCTGTGAGCTGAAGCACACACATAGCTCAGAAATGTGAAATTCCAATTCTCAGTCCAATTTTAAGCCAAACTGCAGCACTTCTATCACTTTCATACTGTATCATTTCTATGTCTTCAGTTTTCTGTGCAATGTGGCTGAGTGATGATAGCTGCAGAAAATTTCTGGGCTTGATTCCAGCTGCTTTCTTTGAAAGCAGAAGACACCATTTTCCTCTCTGTCAGATGATGTTTATGTAAGGATCTACCTACTGACCTTCATGCTAATTCTGCCCTCTGACTTCTCAAATTTATCCAGTTCTAGCACGTGAATGAAGTCCTAGAGTAGACTGCAATCTGGTCTGTTTGTCAGCAGGGACCTGGCACTGGGTGCAGCAGAGGAACATGGCTTTGGGGGCCCCAGGAAGAGGGACATGTTTCCCAACTGCAGCCCAGTGCTACAGCATGTCTCCTACTCGTCCCTAGGCAAATCAGGATCTGACAGATGAGTCACAGAACAGAGGAAAGGCTGAAGCGTGGTGCCATATAATCAAGTGAAGGCCAATCTGAAGGGCAAATAGAAAGAGTTCATTGCTCGGATTTCATCTTTGACTTCTCAAGACTCACCATTTGGTTAATTTTTGATTTTTTTTTTGTGTTTCTGACTTGTCAGATTTTTTTCTTCCCTATTCCATCCTGGATGAGTTTCCTTCAAACACCCAGAGAAATGGAGATGAACATGAGGGCTTACAGAGCTAGTAGATATCTAGACTGAGTGACACCAATGTGATGCTGGTGGGAGATGGAGCAGACAAATTTAGAATGATTAGGTTTATGATAAGCCAGATCACCACAAGAGCTTTGATTAAATGAGTCCAAAGGCCAACAGACCAAGCCTACAAAGCAATGGATGAAGAAGAGAATAAAGGCTGAGAGAAACTTGCAGAGGGAGAACTGTAGATGTCTGCATTCCCTGTTGCACCCCACAGACACCCAGCTGCAGAGCTCTACAAACGCTCTGTGAGTCAGACCTTTCTCCTCGGGCAACGAGTTCTCAAGGGAAGTCCATCAGAAATCAGTATCTTTTTTACCTTTCTCTTTATTGTGGTCTGAGTCAAATAGATTGGGCAACAGACAGGACAGGGCCAACTGACTTTGCAAGGATGAATTTTTCAAACTGATTTCTCAATGAAGATTAGCAAAATATTCTGGGTTTGTTGCAACAACCTTTTATTTTATATACATACCTAACATTCTCCACTACACCCCCTCATATAAAGATTCTTGCTCTTTTCACAGTAAAATAGCATTGTTTTGTTATACCATACCCTTCCTTGTGTCTGATTTTGTGCCCGATTTTTAGTCACTGCTGCAAAGGTAATTCTCAACATGATAGGTGTCTTCCTGTACCGTAGTGTGACCCGCAATAGCTGATGGCAGACTCCAGTGTACATTGCAAGGGTCTAATCCAGAGTTAGATCAGCACTGCTTGTTTCTCTAGGTTTAGGCTTTGCTTTTATCTTGTAGGTGTTTATGTTTCCTGATTCCCTGCTTGCAGGCAGGAGAGAATGAACAAAGTGCAGACCCTCTGGACTTTGACCCCAGAGGAATGACTGTTTCCCCTTTATAGAGAAAGAGCCTACAACAGCCCAATATTCCCTTCCTTCCCCAACACTTAAGGATAGTGTGTGCTACTCTTACAAAACAGATGTGTTATCTAAAAGCTTTTGAAGGTTACAAATGAATCCTAAATACATCATCTACCTCAACTAAAAAAAGGAGCTAAAACATAGAGTCCTGAAGAGGGGGAATGTGCCACTTTGCTACTGACGAAAGACAGGGCCAAGTGTCAAGTATTATTTTGAAATCGAAGAGGAAAAGAGAGAACTTGCAAGGTTTTCTGGTCAACTTGGAACAAGGAAACAAGTTTTTTTAGGGCAAAAGTAGCATTTTTACAGTTTAGAAATCTTTCCAGCAAAAAACAACACACCTGGATGCAGGAAGAAGATAGGTTTTAGTGTAGACAAGCACTCCTGCACACATGCATTGGTGACAGCAGTGCCCAAAATTAAAATCTACTTTTAGGGTCAAAAATTATATTCCCTTTCCTGGTTCTAGGTGCAGAGACACTTGAATATAGACTCAGCAAAAATCTCCTTATCCTTCATGCTTCCCAGGGGCCTTTGGCTCTTATTTCAGTTTAGTTGTGTTGAAATAACTTACTTGGTCAGGCTGGGACACAGCCATTTTGTGGGTCTTCAGGGATGTTAATGTTCATCCATGTTCAGCCATGTTGTGGATCTTCATCCTCCATCCATCATGGAGGGTGTTCAGGGCAAAATGATGATGTGGACAAATTTGCTTACTCCCAGACAAGCATACAATCCTCCAAATATAGATGTTTTTGTCCACCCTTCTTCATTGAATCACATCACTCCACCACAGCTTGGAGGTTATTGATCTTTTTCTTGTCTCCCAAAGCTCTTAGAGATGTGTCATCCAATCCCTTCTGCTATCTCAAATCTACTTTGTAATTCATGGTATTCTCCTTCCTGCTTGTAGGGGAAGCCTTTTGGTCCCATTCTTGCTCTGGCATCATCTCTGCTTTGTGAGCTGGGGAAGGGCAGAGGTGAAGTGCTCTTCTACTTATGGTTGAAGCCTCTCTAATTTGGTCATTTAGTTTCTCTGCACTTAAAATGCTTTCCTTCTTCACAAGATTTCCCTGGGTTTCCAGATATTTTTACTTAATTACAGGCCTCTTCATTAATGTTTTTTTATTCTGTCTTGACAGAGTGAGATTACTTCTCATAATTCCACTTTTCACTTGTAAAGAGAAGGTTTATTAGTTGATATTTTAAATAATGTTTAGTTATTAATACTTTGATATTTACACAGTCTCCTAGAGGTGTCTGGTGATTTGGCAACATATGAAAGGGTTTTAAATGTATGCAGTATGTTTTTAGACAACTCTAAGCAATAAGAAAAGGCCAAGGCACAATCTGAAGTAGAAAAATATGAGAATAGAGAGATGCTGGTATTCAAGATGTTGGTACACCAAGATGCTGCTATATGTCTTCTTGGTTTGATTCTTCTTTGTAAGAAAGATTGAAGGTTTTGAAAGAGGTATTTTAATATGCATACATCACTTAGCAGAATAATGGAATGTAAGAAATGTGTCACAAAAGAAAAAGAAAACAAAGCTAGTATCAAACTCTCATTGGCTCTAGCACAACTGAGAAAGCAAGTAATTAAAAAACAATAATCCAGATAACTTGAAAAGTAGATATGTTTCCACAGAACTTAAAATCCTTTTTAAATTGGTAAATTTTTTCAACAAAATATTTTGAGTGCGTTTTCCTTGCAATAGTTTTTCTGAAATAGTGTTAAATTTTGTATCTTTACTGAAAAAGCCTGAAATGCCATATGGATTTTTTTTTTCCTTGTGTAGATAAGAGTGGTGATTCCAGGGTTCACATGCTAATCCAAACTTCAATCTGGAAGAAAAACATAAAATTTATGAGACTGTCAGTAATATTCTTGCAATGTTGAACATAACATTGTGGGAAAGGAAGATGTGTATGTTACACATAAGTCAATGAATGAAAAAGCAAAACTAAGTAAGTGAGAGTTATTTGTGGGTAAGTAATCAAGTAAAACAAGATAAGTAGACGAAATGGCAACTGCAGAAAAGTTAGCAGAAGAAGTGGTTTTATTGTGAACAAGCAGGAAGGATGGGACAAATTTAGATGAGCTGCAAAATTCCTGGGGTTCATCCCAAGATCACGCCAGAAGGCATTTAGAGTGCACAGCCAGAATGGAGCAGTGAAGAGTTCTGCATATTTTAAAATTTAAAATAAATAAGGTATTCAAAGACAAATTCACTAGCATTGCAAACCATAATGCAAATTCTGTAGGAAGTATTTCCTCAAGGAGAAATCAGGGGTCATTAAAAGGTTACTTTTAACTAATGCTGCTTGACCGGTTGTTAGTGTTCAACTTCCTCTGAAGTGACAACGCGTTAGGGTGACCGTTGCCCTCTTCCAGCAATTATTGGTGCTCTGGCAATTGCACTCAGTTTTAATCAATTAGAGTCCTGAATGGTGCTTTTCTTGGTTTCAAACAAAAGACTCAACTGTTGGACCAGAGATGTCCACTTCTTCTTGGCAGCTTCCTGTTTTCTTTCAGAAACGTTTTGAAGACCCTGTCGGGTTCAGGAATGGTCATGATGAATCCCTTCTGCATTAGTATGGCACTAATTATGTGATTTGCATTCCAGCAGAAATCAAGAAGATGAGAGCTCCTGGAGCTGAGCAAAGGCCTGTCTGGCCTCTGGTTCCAAATCTCCACCAAAGTGTGGGTTTGGCTGTCTCAGGAAAGGTTTAAGATTCTCTTAGGTGGGAGGCAAGGGGTAGTGTTTCTCTTTTTCTCTCCTTTCCTACACTAGTAGGTCTGTTTTATATCTGTAATGTTTAGATTTTGGCCTAAACTTTTAAGAATGAGGTTGAACAACAAAGAGGCATTGGTTAGAAATATTTATAGCTCTGGATATTCTTGTTATCTGTATGAAAATAAGTCTTATCACAAGCCCACTTATTCATCTCTGGCAAGAGTTTCTGGGTTCAGGTGCATGTGTCATTAATGATGCATGAGCTACCTCAAAGACAGAAAAATTGCTGGCTCAAGAGCTGAAAATCCCCATGGAAAAAATCCAGAAGTAGCTCTGGATGGGACATGGTAGTGCTGCACCTTTACCCTGTCAAATGGTGGGCCAGAACACTCCTTATCAGAGGCCAACACTCTGCAACACTTGTTTCAGTACACAATTTTCACCAACAGGATCAGCTTGAAGTATTTTTATTTTCCTTTCATGTGTTCCTGACCCACACATTAGCACCATCTTTCCAGCTGGGATAACGCAGCAGCCCATGCAGTTGTGTTGTCCAATGGCTGTGGGAGCTGCTGCAGCTTATAGAGGACAAGGTTTGAAGAAACTGGATTAATTCCCTATTCCAGTTCACAGTACAGCCAAGAAACCATTGTGCTTGGAGAGCTAGCTGAGACTAGATAGCTAACTTCTCCTCTGCTGCCGTTTCATGATATGAATTTCTTATTGTTCCCCTCCACTCACCCATCCATGCCCATCTATTGTTGTGTTTGGAGTGGGAGAGAGCCCTTCCTGTTCATGTTCGTAGCAATTTGATGACCATGGGGTTTAGTCCCTGCTTGAAACTCCTTCAATTCTTGCATTAATAGCAGTAACTGAGAGACTTACTCCAAAGTTTATTGGAAAGCCAGTGTTTAGGAAGTCTGGATGTGACCATGGGACTGCTATGACTGGCTCAAGCAAGAGTTTTCTTCCTGTCCCATGACAGCCTAAATTCCTCTGCTGAGAAGTGGCTGCTCATTGAACAGCAGTGACTTAAACACTGTGACTCTGTCTGTAGGTGAATTCAAACCCAAAAGCATATTTTCCAGGAGTCTTGCAGGTGAAAACATGTTCAAATTTTATGGTGCTGTGGTGTCTCTATGAACTTATGAGCTTGGATTTGAGATTTAGTAAAAATATGGTTGCTGTAGATCACATTTAATGGATGAGTAGCTCACAAGACACCTTATACAAGGGATGAAAGTCAGAAAACAGGAATTTACTTCAACTACTCTCCAGAAATCAAAATCAATTCTTTCTCCTGTGCTCCAGCATACCTTTCCTGCCAGATTATCCCTTGCCACTGGAGGGCTACACTCCTAAGATCAAGCTTGTTTTTTTTTTTTTTTTTTTTTTTTTTTTTTTTTTTTTTTTTTTTTTTTTTTTTTTTTTTTTTGTTTTGTTTTTTTGGTTTTTTTTTTTCCTTCCCTGTGACTTATTCCTTAAAAGTAATTTAGTGTTGTCAAGTTTAATAGCAACCACCTCATAGGTTCATAGCATTTCTGTATTTAGCGAACTAGTGTTTTAAAAAAACAGTATTAAAATCTAAGAGGTTTTAAAAACAACCTTTGACTATGTCTACTCTATAGGTGTAAAAGATTCAGTAGGCAGCTGCCAGAATATTCAGCTTTGTGAACTGAATAGTTAATTTGCGGTGATCTGTGTTTCAGGGGAGGGAAGACTTTAATTAGGATATGAGTCATTAAAGAGCTTTGTATTGACACTTGGCACCATCAGGAACACACCTGAAGCTGACCTGAACTCTATTTTCTCAAGGTGAACTGTGAAGTAGTGATCTCTTTTGTTGCTTTACAGCAATGTCATAACTAGTTCCTCAAAAAAAACCCCAAAACCCCACCCCCAAAAAAACCCCCCAAAAAACCTTCTAGGGAAAGCAGGATGAAGGAATGCCTAATTGAAAAAATGATAATAATAAATCCCCCCCCAGCCTCCAATACCCTGGTTAAAATTTGCAAGAGGAGAGGGGGAATAAAATTTAACGTAGAGATAAGCAAGATATATCAGTGTTGCTGTGACACCAAGACAGTTCTTGTGTTATCAGTAAAATTTAGGAACCTCCTCCCAGAAGAGTGTCCAGTCAAACTGCAGAGTGGCCTGTCTGCAATACTAATTAGTGCTGCATTGTGCATGGAGCAGATTCAGACAGTGTGACAGGTTGTACCAAGGACTCACTGTTAACACTGTCTGCATTATGGGGAGTCACTTTAGACTACCTAGTGTGTGTGGACTGAAATACAATACTTAAGCTGCAGGTATATTTTCCTTAGCCTTTGGTTGAAGGAGAGCTTCATATCCCCCTCTAAAGGGTAGAAGGCACATTCAAACACAGAAAAGTCACGCAATTAGGCATTTTTTGCCTGTGCTAGTTTCAGTCAAGATGTCTGTGTCTAGAATCCCTAAAGAAAAGAAAAGGAAAAAGAAATTGATAAAGAATGTACCTTAGTATGATAGAAAAGGGAAGCCTTTCAAGAATTTACTAAGAGCTTTCTCTCTGCTGCATAATAGAAATTATCTCTAGTGGATAGGGAAATCCTCTAATCTTCATACCATATCTGAGTAGGCTTACCTTTTCTCCACAGATTCTCTGTTTTTATCCCACTGAAATTCCCTGGGTTAGATCCTGAAGCAATCACTGTAATTAGCAGTGTTCCAAGATTCAGCCCACTGCACTTGTGCATGAAGGTGTTTTTATTTTACATTTTGTGATGCCATGTAAGTGGTTTTAATATTTATAAAACTGTATTTATTATTATTATTTACTTATTTGAGGGCATATTATTTTACAGTTTTGAATGGTATAAATCTAAAATAGAATTACTCCATATTTACAGCCATCCTGCTGGGTCCTGAATTTGTCTTGTGTGTGTGTGAAAAATGTCTTTCACAAGCTTCTTCAAATCTCTTTTTCTTCCCTAGATAACATGCACAGAAACTGTGTAAAAATTTTGGTGGATCTTTTCTGGTTTTGCTATCATGATGAGTGGAAGCCCCTCTGCCTTTGAGGAGGGCACTACACAAGTGGGAACCTTTGCATGTCTGGGATGAGCAGTGGGAATGGGGACACCCCCTCTCACATGCCAGCACCACAGATTCAGAGTTTAACAATTAACCATGAATTTAAATAATTTATTTCTTTTCCTGTGGCAACCTAGAGTATTGAAGAGGGAATCAGGAGCTGTTAGGAAAATGTCAAATGACAAATCCATGGAGGAGAGACTGTTTCCCAGTCAGTTACTGAAACTGTGCTGTTGCTGTCTGCTGCACAGCTCTGTGTTTAGAGTCAGAATAAAAAGATCCCTCCTTGCCATACACCCATGCTGTGAAACCCTTACAGGAGGTTTGCCTTTCCATTTTTGTTGGCTTTTGTGGGCTTTGGATCAAGTCTGTGTGCCATACATAGCTTACCATCTTCTGGGGAAAAAATAGGGAAAGACAGTGTTAGCTTGACTGCATTGGTTCACAGTCACCTTTGTGAGACCTGGTCTCTTGAAAATCAGTGAGAAGCTGCTGGTGTGACCCTCTGGTGAACTGCAGTGGGGGGGGAAGGAGCAAATATTCCAAGGAGATGAACCAGGACATGTATTTACATCGATCCAAATAACTGCTGTACAAAGGAAAAGTGAATGTAGCCAGCATAGCCAAGCTGGTATTTTGTGACCTTCTGATTGCAGAGTTCAAAATGTCTTAATTTCTTTTTTGCTGGAGGCTTCAAAATTGGGGGATGAGTAGTTAGCAGTGGTGAGGCAGGAGAGAGTAAATTTCCTTTCTAAAAACTATTCTTCCGGTGGAAGTAGTGTATTGTTTCTTGAAATGGACAAAAGTTATTTTCTAACTTCCCTGTATCCTGTCACCTGGCCCTTCCTTCCTCCTCCTGATACCTCAGTAAAATACACAAACACATGAACCATGCATTATTTGCATCATGTCAGGATTTATATTCTGATCGAAGATAGTGATTTATACTTGTCGGATTTTCTACAGACCACATTCCAGATGTGGAATGAATTTTACTGGCATTTATTAGTCACCAGGGGTGGCTGATGATGGCTTCCTTTATACTCCTGACATTTATGCTTTGGTGTAGCTTCCCTTTTCCTTTCAGTGATGTTTTTCCTTTTAAAAGAGTTAAAAGGAAAACAAAAGGAAAAGAAGTCCATTCTATAGCAGCACAAATATAATGGGGATAGATTATATTTATGGAGAAGGACGTTTAGAACAGAAATCCCATTCTTCTAATAAGGGAAGAGAAAAACAACACTGATTACCTTTGTTAACAAGTTGTTGGTGGTGCTTCCAAGATTTTTATCACCTTTATAAATGTTGTGATGTCAGCATTGACTTTCTGCACTTGTCTGTTCCAACATTTTAGGTTTAAGTCAATATGTTAATAGTGAATCCTTTACTGTTCTCTTACAAATTAAGAATTATGTGAAAATTTTAACTTAAAGAAAAGATGTGAGGTAAGTGTTCCCAAAAGAACAAGTAATGTGAAATCAAACTTGCATGTGGATTTCTTGACACTGCTAGGAAGCAGAAGGGAGCTGCTTTCTTCTTTGTGAATATAGTCACTGTGTGTTTTCAGCCTGCGATCCATAATGGCGTAAAAATGGATGCCAAAAGTTAGAGAGCAACAGGAGGAGTTGATCATGGAAAAGGTGGGTGGGAGAAGGGAGAGGAACTCCTGAGAGGGGAAATACTTTTGGTAAAATCAAAGAGATTTGGTAGATTGAGGTGGGATTGCAAAGCCAACCTGTGTTATGTGGGGGTTAATTCACCAATTGCTTGTTCCTCCCACTTTGAGATTTGAGAAGATCTTTTGTTTGCTCACAGCTTACAAGCCAAAGACTAAGATGGGTTTGTCATGGGGTTGGAACACCATATCTGGGTTTGCTAGAGAAGGTCTAATGAAATTGTTTATTTCAAACTAAAACCAAACTGTATATTTCTGTTATAAAATGGTTGCTTGCTAACAGCCAACTGCTGCTTTACTTTCTGCTTGATTCTGCTGTGACAATACTGCCTTAGAGCTGCCACAAGTGTGATTCCCAGTGAAATGGGTAAGAGGGTTTCCATGAATAATGATGGGGGTTTGGGTCTGACTTGTGCCAATGACAGCTCAGAAATGGTGACCACAGGGGACAAGTAGACCTATTTTTTGGTATGGCTTCTTTAAGAATGTAACATCAGATTAGGTGGAGTAAATCCTGTGGAAGAAGAAAACAGCTTGCCAAAGTTTTTCAGGCATGAACTCTGTGTGAGAGCACAGGATAAGTATAAACAAATAAGTAAATGAAGAGGCAGCTGGAGCAGATAAGAGTAACAGCTCAGGGAATTATTATAAGACATGAGAAAGCAGACAGCGTATGTGAAGGGTTTAACTCTGATGGTCCCATTAGCTACAGGCAGCACTGAGTGTAAAGAGTCCAAAGTCCCTGCGACAGCTAAGATCAATAGGAATCTGTTCTCTTTGGTATTTATTAGATAAAGGGTAGGTTAATGGATTAACTTGTCAGATTAATTTGATACTTGATTCATATATAAATACTAGCCCTTACAGGAAAACATTACTTGACTCTTTTGACTATAAGCTAGTGCATTAGAATAGGACAGCTCTTTGCCCCTTATTGTTTTTAAGAAAAATAAATAAATCATGCAAGGTGATCTAGGATTCATGTGTATGTTTGTGATGTTGATGAGATTGTTTCTCATAGCCAATAACCTAAACAAAACAATAAGCAAAAAACCCCAAAGCAGTTAATACAGTCATTTACCTTTTCAAGATGGAATCAAAACAAGCAGGCTGCCACATGGGGCTTGGTTCACTGTTTCATTAAGACCAGTGTGAATCCTTGTTATTGTTTCAACAGGCACTAGATCAAACCTCAGCTTCTCAGACTGTGCTCCAGCTCAGCTGGTTACGTTGCTTTTCCCACTGCAGTTTGTGGTTGAGAATCAGGGTCAGTGTTATGCACTTGGGAAAGCAAATATTTGGCTGCTGGGTGTAAAAATGGTTATGATGTCCTGAACATCAGGACACAGGACAGGCAGGCTGGAGTCATGGAAGGAGGTGGGATACTTGTGGAAGGGAAAGGAGAAGCAACATTGCTATCTCCATGCATTTCATCACCTCAGCTACATCGCACTGGAACAGCCCTGAAGTCCTGCTCAGCCTCTTCCCTACATCAATCACCTGCAACCAGAGAAGTCACTTCTCAATCCCTCCTGATGAGGCACACACCCCTGTTCTGTCTCTGAAAAGTCTAGAGTGGATCTGGGTTGGAATCTGCTGTGTTAAAATCAAGGCAGGACAGTAGAGTTTATCTGACAGTGCTTCTCATCCCTTTTATTTAAAACAAAAGGCCAGTAGTGTGCAGTCAGTGATGAATTATTTCTTTGGTTTTGGACTAATGACCTGTGCCAGGAGTGTTGAGAATCCCAGTTCCATTAACAGCTGGGTCAAAGTGCTGTGTGCTTTAATCCTGTATGTTTTATGTATTAGCTCTATCATATCTATGATGCTACAGTTGTGTTTAGAGGCATCTATATGCCTAGTGTGTTCTCCATATTTTTCCCTCACTGTGTGCTGTGATAGTCAAGATAATGCTGCCTTCAAAAGTATGCTCTTGAGATTCTGAGATCTCCAAGTCTGAAAATGAGGAGAGTTGCTAGTAGGGTTTGACCAGGTTTATGCATTTGATGTGGAAATTGCAGCAAGCCAAATATCCTCAGTCATCCCCAGAGGACATTTCCAAGGCAGGAAGAGCAGCCATGGGCCAGTCTCACTCACCAGGATACTGCTGGGAGCAGCCAAAGAGCCTGGGGAGAAGTTCAGCTCCTGAAGTGAACACACACAAGGCAGTGCCTGCCTACAGCATGCCAGGCAGTGATGGATTACCTGCTGTCAGGAAGCACATTGAGGCTCCTGAACTAGGCCTACTATCAGGACAATGGGAGCTCTGCTCAATCCCAAAACACAGGAGGATGCAAACTAACAAAGTTTACTGGAGCTTCCATCTTTCTACAGCACTTTAGCATGGCCCTATCTACTCAGGAACTATGATCTTCTGTGGGATATTCCCAGAGTTCCCATTCTTCTCTGCAAGTTCCTGTGTCCATGTCTGAGCCCTCTGCTTTTGCCTTGGATTTGTGTGGCCCAGGTTTTGGTAGTGGGTGGCTTCTGTGAAAAGGTGCCAGAAATTTCCTGCATGTCTGACAGAGGCAGCGTCAGCCAGCTCCAGGGTGGACCTGCACTGAGCCCAAGAGTGACAGTGGTAATGCCTCTGGGATAGAAGATTTAAGAAGGTGGGGAAATTTCTGCTCGACAGCAGCCAGAGTGAGAATATGTCAGGGAAAAGCCCTGCAGACACCCAGGTTGGTGAGGAAGGGGCAGGAGGTGCTCCAGGAGCAGCCCATTATGCAACTTCTGGTGATTCAGCTGTACCCCTGCAGCCCATGGAAGTCCACAGGGGAGCAGAGACCCACCTGCAGCCCATGGAGGAGGCCACACTAGAGCGGGTGGATGCCTGAAGGAGGGTGAGAGCCTGTGGGAAGCCCATGGTGGAACAGGCTCTTGGCAGGACCTGTGGCACTGTGGAGAGGACCAGGACCAGGTTTGCTGACAAGAACACCAAGAACTGCGACCTGTGGTAAGGACTCACAATGGAGAAGTTAATGGAGAACTGTGTCCCCACAGGAGACACCCCACACTGGAGATGGAAGAATGTAAGGAGTCCTCCCCCTGAGAAGGAAGGAGAAAGACAAGTGGTGAACTGACCACTTTTGTGAGCTTGCATTCCTCATCCCCCTGCACTGCTGGGAAGGAGCAAGGAGAGAGAATGGTAAGTGCAGTTGAACCCAGGAAGAAGGGATGGGTGAAGGCAAGGTGTTTCAAGATTTAGTTTTATTTCTCATTATCCTGCTCTGATTTGATTGGGAATCAATCAAACTCTTTTCCCTAAGCCAAATCTGTTTTGCTGTTGATGATAACTGCTGAGTGATCTTTCCCTGTCCGTACCTTGATCCATGAGACTTTTGTTATATCTTTTTTCTCATGTTCAGCTGAGTAGGGTGTGATAAAAGCAGCTTTGGTGGATAACTGGTGTCAGATGTATTAGGTGGGTCAGATGTGTCCACCACAGCTATTTTGAGACCTAGGTGGGTACCTCACAGAATTGTGAAGGCTAGTCACCTTTATATCATGTCAAGCATATTTTTTAAGGAAAAAAACTTGGGGAAGCCAGCTGGGTCTTTATTTTAATCAAAAATAAAGTAACAATACTTAAGGCTGTGATTTGTAAAGAAGTGCTGGCAGTAGCATGGAAAAAGACACAAGGGACTTAGCTCTCCTGATGAAAGGCTCAAGGCTTGGGTAATTCTTTCTGCATCTTCTACAGAGCATGGCAATGGATGTAGCTTTGCCTTGTCTGGCTGGTTCATCACCTGCATCTCCAAGCCCAGGCCGGAAGGACCCTGTTCTGGAAGGCATAGGGTCATCCCTATGCCAGGAATTGCTGCAGTAGCTGTGTGTCCCAGCAGACAAGCCAAGAAGTGCTTTACTCACTCAGACTGCCCTCAGAAGTTGGCTGCCTTGTGGCGTACCTTGAGTCAGCTCTGTACTGCAATCTGTATTCTCATCAGAAGCTTCAGAGGTATAAAACACAGCCCTGCCTGCTTTTGCTAGACTTTCCCAGGCTTCCTTCAGAAAGATAAGTGGGGCCCTTGGGGTATTAACAGAAGCAGGTAGAGTGTATTTCTCCCTTGGCATATACAGCCAGGAGCCAGCCAGCATCTGTCCTGGAGGTGAGTTAGGAAAGGATTGTGACAGAGGAAGATGCAGAGGCATGACCCAGAAGAGATGACTAATAAAAAATGACTTAAGAGCTCTTCTCAAAGGATCAAAGGTTAAGTCTGGGTCAATTGTAATAACTGCATTGCTTCGCCAGTCAGGACATGTGCAGTGTCCTAGAGGAACATCTAAAGCATACTCTCAAATGGCATTAAAGTGGCTGCCATTTGCAAAGGATTGGTGGTATAGTTTTACACTAGCCCAAAGCTTCTCAGTAACGGGGTCACAGAATTATTTCTTTTCTCCAAACCTCCCCAGTGAGCAAGGAATTTTCCCGGGGTAAAGTCAAAGTCACTGAGTTCCCTGAAAACACCCTCCCCTTCAGCAGCATGCCTTGGAAAGCGTGGCAAGACAAATGGGGAAATGTTCCCACTCCCATGGCTTAGACTATTATTGCTGCTCAATAGAAGCTAAGCAGAGTCTATTTACTTATCCTAAAAATGGATAAAAGAGTGCAGGAATAACAAAATGTGGGGAGAATTGATGAATAAAACAAGTAGGAGTCTGCCTGTCTGCACTATGTAGGGTAATGCTGTGGAGAGATACCCAAGCCAATGCAACATAAGCTAACCAAAGAATCAGAAGTAGGGCAGCATCCTATACTGAAAGATTTTAAGGACTAGGATCCAATTCAACTCTCAGGCATCCTTTGTTCTCTGCTGCAAAACTTGGCAAAGCTTCTGCATGTTTGCTTCACACACTGGTTTGGGAAGTGCTGATTCAATGAAATGCTTTTCCTGCCAGTGCCTGAGCTTGCTGCCTCACTGCAAATGGGAGTTTAGTCACAGCATTTTGCTTGACACATATACCTTCCCACCTACTTGTCATTATCAGTTTAAGTATTTCCGTCTCACACAGGGGTACACAGTAAAAATATATTACAAAGGATAAAAAGATTTAGTCATCATCAGGAGTTCAGTTAAGCCTACATAGTTGGCTGCTCAGAAGAAATAAGGCTCTTAATTGGATAGTTTTGTATTTGAAAAAGCAGCATGGCTTGATGTGGAGCTTCTCCTAATGAAAGAACTGCCCAGAAGCATCAGTGGGCAGCACAGGGAGTGGCTAACTAGTCACTAGAAGTCCCTTCTGCTCATCAACTACTTACCATTATCTTTTTAAGGACACTATTTTTTTTTCCTGGGCATCATTGATTAGCACTATTAGACACTGCTCATTTGCACTTTAATAGGAGAATATGTTTCCTTTTTGTCCAGCTGGATCATAACTGTGTGCATTTTCAAGGTGAGCTGTCCTCAAGGCTGCTCCTTGTGTTTGATAAAGAAGATGAGTTAATAGCTAGATGGAGCTCTAGTATGAACAATTCTTTGGGGTTCTTCCTTATTGCTTACGCTCATTTGCCTTTGAACAACCTTTTATTCAGAAAATGTTTCACCTATGTTTGTGTAGTGCATGTTAAATGTGAAGTGTGGGGCAAAGGAGAAACACGGATAATTCATACTGTAAGCACTATGTGTGGTATGAGGGAAAAGGTCCTGTTCTGTTATTCCCTATGACACTAAACTGGGGTGGGGGCCTGACTGGGAGCAGCTCTATTTCTCTGTGAAACTGTGATAATTAAAATGTCACTTAAGTTTAATTCTCCTTCACAGAACTATTACATGAGACGTTTCAGACCTTTATGTGGGCAGTTTTTGCTTCTGTTTACTCCAGTAAAACAGTATTTGGCCACTGCTGAGTTCTTTCCATAATCCCCTTATAAATATCTGTGAGAGAGAGTAAAGAATTGTTGGCAATTTCTTCACTATGTATGGCATTCAAAGGATTATTCCAGATTTTAAAGCAAGTTAAAACTTGGCTTTAGACATTATGATAAATGGGGTAGAGAACTGAAACCATTTCCTATTTTACTGGGCTACTTTGGGAAGAAGCAGGTATTTAGATCTTTATTTGTTATTTGAATTTATCCAAAAATATCATTTTACTCTGCAAGTGAATGTCAAACCAAAGGCTCTTTACCAATTATGTATGACACATACTGACCAAAGACACTGATAATTGGAAATCAGTGTGTGTATTGTTTTCCTGGCTACTGCATAGAATTTATTTATTTATTTATTTATTTATTTATTTATTTATTTATTTTAGATTTTAAAATAGTATAAATTTTTATAAATTTACAGACCCTCCAGCAACTTGGTGTGAGAAATTATTTAATTATCTACTCATGAAGGAGGAGGAAGAAGGATATGTGTGTAGGAAATAACCAACACTTAAAAAATTAGAAGACATATAAGCCCTGTTCTTTATCCTTTCACAAAAGGAAATAGAGAATCTAGAGATAAACTGTCTCACAGAGACTGGTTGAGCTGTATCAATCCCAGAAGTCCTTCCCGCCTGAGTGAAATGACAGGAGAAAACCTAAAGCACTTGAAACATTATTTGCTGCTGATCAGATTTTATATGTTTATTTTTTCTAACATAAAATGTTCCTGTTGTTGCCTCTACATGTCTAAGTGCAGTACAGCTTATGATGCCTTTTATCTTATGCAACTGTCATCCATTCATGGGTGAAAACACTGACATTTCATTTTGGGGAATTTCATTTTCTCAGCCAGGATCGGTTTTGGTATATTAGTACCTTACAAACCAGTGTGTCATGAGAGCTCACTGCACTGCCGGTGTGTTGTCTGAAACATGCCTGGAAGATTTTTCCACTCTTTTCCATTGTATCCTGCTTGATAATCTCCTAGAACTCAAACACCAGTTGACTGAATGGCTCGAGGGTCATGGCCACCACCTCTCGGGTCTCATTTGACTACACAAGGGATTAGGTTTGTAAGTTTCTGCTGGCTAGAGGGACTTGATGAGGGATTCAGGGTCCTGAGATCTTCCTACAGCATTCCCTGTTTTCAGGTAGGCTTCCTGTTAGGAATAATAGCCAAAGAATGTCAGTAGTTTATTTCTCTTTTTTGTTCTAAAACCCCAAAACAAGACCAAGACCACAGGAAATTATTATGGATGGTGGCAACATAGAAGGAGGTTACCTGGTAGGTACAGATAGCCAAGGCAGGATCTCCTGTATCCAGGTCACTCCTTACAAGTGTGAATCTGTCTTGTTTTTAAAGACCTCCAGTGTAGAGGTATCACAGCATCCTCAGGCAATTCCTGTTCTTTGCTGTTGTTATCATTAGAAATATTTTCTAATGTCTGACGTAAATCTTCCTTGCCAGAAGCCGAACTCATTATTCTTGTCCTGCCCACTATAACCAGAAGCTACTCTACTTCAGTAGTTACCCACACACTTCCTTTCCCACCAAATGCAATTTTGTCCTTTAATTCTGATGTAATGGTGGATGGTGATTATGTTCACAGGAGTGGAACAGACGTGTTGACAAGCATTCCTCAAAGCTTTATTATTTCTTGGCACTGGGAGCCATCATGCGTAGTGCTGCTGTGTTAAAAATGTAGTTGTCTTCGCATGCACGGAGATCAGAACAGACTTTCAAGGCTAATGCAGGCATAGACAATACAGGTAGAATAGCAAACATCTAATTAGGTAATGTACAAACGGAAGAAGGTAATTTTATTTTGACTAGTTGTGTACATTTGGTATCTGCTAAAAAGTGTGCTGAAGATAATGAGGGTATGTGTACTTGGTTGCTTAAGACTGGGCTAAAAAATCTTTAAGGACTTACCTGCACATCTAAGTCTTTGCCAGACCAAACCTGCCTCTCAAAACAACAAATTCCAAGCATGTTGAATACCTTGACATGAGTTCCAGTTTTTTTTCACACAGCCTGGGCTTCAAGTGTCTTGATTGTTATAGACCCATAAACTGTCAGGTACCTCAGCCTTGACATTTCCCAGTCTAGCACAGAGGTTGTAGAAGGGACCTATCTTTCCTAGTAGCAGAGTACAACTATGTAGTTCCTACATTTAAGGTACTTATCACAGAATCACAGAATGGTTTGTGTTGGAAGGGACCTTCAAAGATCATCTAGTCCACACTGCACTGTCATGGACCATCCAGTCTGGCTTTGAACAATAGCAGGGATGAGACATTCACAGCTTCTCTTGGAAACCTGTTTCACTGCCTCATTATTTTTATAATTATCATTATAAAAAATTATTTATGTCCTTTCCATATTCTTTTAGTTTAAAGCCAATGCTCTTGTCCTTTTAGCAAAAGCCCCAGTAGAAAGTCTCTTTCCATCTTTCTTGTAGGGTCCCTCTATATATTGAAAGGCTGTGGGAAGCTGTCCCCAAAACTTTCCCTTCTTCAGGCTGAAGAACTCCAACTCTCTCAGCCTTTCTTCATGAGAGTGGAGTACAGGGGCAGGATCACCTCCCTTGTTGACCTGCTGCCCATGCTGCTTTTTATGCAGGCCAGGATGTGTTTGGCTTTCTGGGATGTGAGCACACTTTGCCAGACCATATCTAATTTTTGTCTAGTTACATCCACAAGTCCTTCTCTGTTCATCCATGACCCTCTCTTTGGTACAGAGGATTTCCCTGACCCAGGTGCAGAAATTTGCACTTGGCCTTGCTGAACTTCATGAAGTTTGTATGGGGCCACCTCTCAAGCCTGTGCAGGTCCCTTTGAGTGGCATCCTTTTACCCAAGCCGAGGTAGTGTATTTTCTAGCCTTTCATCAGGGGCTGTGTCAATACAGTCAAGTTCATGTGACTAAACACAGTCATCTCCTTGGGCTGCATCACATGCAGTCTGTGGGAATTGCATTGTCTGAGTCTCCTGTTCTCTCTGACAGCAGCACAAGGTGATTTGTACAGATGTAGATGCCTTCACTTGGGACACTCACAATTAGTGACAAAAGTCCTTTGTGTAAAAGGAAGCCACAAGTACTCAATGCCAACCCCAAGCCACCAATACAGATAGAAAATGTATGAGTGGTAAGGTTTCTATGCTTTCACTTTTTTTTCAGTCCAGGAGTCAGGACAGACACAGATGGAGAATGTTTCCCTCCATTTCAGAGGTCTCTGCATAGACTCTACTGCAGAAACTCTGTTTGCCTTTGAATTGAAAAAAAAAAAAAAAAAAAAAACCAAAACAAAAAACCAAAACAAACAAACAAACAAAAAACACAAACAAAAAACCCAAAAAAAATCCCCACCAAACCAAACAAACACAAAAAAACCAACCAAACAAATCCCCCCAAAATCCCCACTTTTATGGAGTCACTTACTATGCAAGGGTGCCTCAGACTCTCAGCTAAAATATGAAAATGGGGCTACACACTTTTAAGGGCTTTGTTTGGCAGAAAGACAAACTTCACTAGCAGTTTGATTCAGAAATTCATTTGAATAGGTTCTACATTGTAAATTTATAGATGATTAGCTTGTTAAGGTTTAGCTGCGAAACAGGAAGTCTTACGATTATTTACTTGTATAATGTAAACTATGATTGAGAAGAATGTAAAAGTATTTCATTTGGTAAGTCCTCCTTGTCATTTCACTTCATTTTCACAATGATGTGAGACTCAAGACTTTAGGTTTCTTCCCAGGTATTTTTGCAGCTGTGTTTAAACCAAACATTCACTTTCTTTTAGCAACACAATGACTATGTTTTTGCAACAGTTCAGTAAGTCATGGATGTTATCTGAGCCAGCTAGTTAGTATCTGGTGTTTGTTTAAATGAAAATTTTGTTGTTGCTCTATCTTTTTCATCACCAGGGGCTTTCTCTACCTGCCTGCAAACAGAGATTTTGGGTCCTGTCCACAGAGACTCACTGCTTTTCTTTGTTATGTTTCAAAACTCAGTTTTTGCAACACACTAAAACTGCTACAGAAACTTCTACTTTGTGAGGCAGAGTTTGCTGTGCACTTACAGAGAAAAATCCAAAGACTAGAAATACAGATGAAAAAGTTCATCGAAGAGTTAAACACAGCCATGCAGAAAATCTCAGTGCTTTCTCCATTATAGCACATAGAGGCTGGACACAGTATAATTTTGCTAATGCTGCTATTTGGATAGATCTTGTTGGATGTACTTGAAGCACTAAGCTTCTTGATTCACAGATATTTTCCAAGCAAGGCTATTTCTGTGACATTGAGTTGAACTTGAAATTGGAAGTGTTGAGTGAAGTATTTTAGTGTTTTCTATCTAGCTGGCTGCAATGTATCCATATGAAATCTGATATCATCATTGAATGGCCCTAACTGGAGCAAATGAAATGTTTTATCACTAGGAATCTCTTGAGATGACTTTCTAGAAGATGTAAAAAGCTGCTGTGATGGGCTGTCCTCCTTATACTTGTGGATGAGATAGTTTTGCTGGAGCAAATCTGCAGTATTAAGGCATACATCTGACAAAAAGTCCTCATTGCACCTATGATCTTATTTTGGCCCCATTCAGCAGCTTCCAGGTGCTTCACACTCTGAAACAGTAGGATATAATCCCTTGACCAGTTCACAGTGAACTGCTGCCCTCTGTCAAGAAGAGAGCAGAGCTGGCTCTGAGACTCCAAACTCCTCTCTGGCTTAGTACCAAGAAATCTTAGAAGCTGCTGGAAGCTTTTCTTTGTTTCAAGATTGCCTTATTCTTATTTGGCTCATATTTTGGCCTGACGTCCAAAGTTAATTTTATCAAACCTACTTCAACTGTCTCAGCTCAAGACACAGTCCATCCCTAGCTGCCTTTGCACAGGAGAAGTTTGGGCATGGTTTCTGGGTGGAGATGGTTTTATCTCACTGTGTGTCCTCTGTCAGTGAGTGGGCACAAAGAGAGGTCACAGTCATTAGACATCCACAATACAGCTTAAGCTAAGGGCCTGTGGAAAAGAAGAAGGGGGGTATATTGGTATTTAAACATCTGAATTTCACTGACTCTTTTTTTCTCAGAATGATTTTAAAGTTCCAAGGAAAGTCAGTGCTCCATGTGTCTACTCTGGCAAATGGTGAGCAGATTAAAATGATAGTCCACATCTTGTGTTCACCTTGGAACTGGGTTGATTACTTCAATCCCGTCCTTAGCACTGGAAAAAGGTCTCAGTCATGACTTCAGGGAAGAGCAGAACAGCTTCAAACCTGCCTTCATGTGCTAAGCTCACTGAAAATAGCAATAAAACCACAAGACAGAGTAATGTTCAAGTTAGTTCTCAGCTTGAAACTCTGGGGAGACAGTAAACAGAAAGCCTGCTGCTTCCAGGAAGGTGTTTGTTTGTGTTTTTTCCTAATGAAACTATTCTAAAGAATGGAGCCCTGCACTCCCCACCATGCAATGGCAGCCTTAACCCAACCCCTGTTGTGACAAAAGCAGTACTCAGAGAGGAGATGGATGTGGCAGTCATTCATAACTTCGACTGTGTGTTTTTAAACACCAGTAAATAGATGCTTTTCAGAGTAAAAAGGAGTGTGAGCAAGCACTGTTCACAATGCTTTTCCTCGAGGGCAGACAGCTGCTACTGGCTTGACTGCTCACTGCAGTCAGGCACAGAGGGAATGTGGCAGCCCTCTTTGGCAACAGTGGGCAGGTGTTTCTGGCTCCAGGATCTCCTGTGTTTCCCACAAAGCATCTTGGTTATTTAGCAAGCTGAGTCTGTCAAGTTCTGCTATGCTTCTGCCGCTTGTTAAAATTTCCTTCTCTGTGTGGGGTGAGAATTTCAACTCTCTAAAAGACAGCTGCTGGGATCGAAGACAAGTTTTCATGGCAGCAATTAACGTTTCCTATGAGGTATGAGAGCTGGGGAGCTTCTTCTGAGGTTATCAAGGTCCCCAAAAATAGTTTTCTCTACCTCTAGCATCAGGAAAGTGCAATAACTTTTTTAACCCTTACCCTAGATCTCTATATGCTAGAAAAAAAGCGCAGTTCTTTTTTTCCAGGACATTCCTGTGTGTCACACCCTCATTACAACATCCTTCTATAGGAGAATTCCTGTGCGTGAGAAAGAGAAAAGTGAATCTGAAGTAACTTTTCTTGGTCTAACTCTGGTCAAAACTTCTGCCAGCAGTTACTCCCACGCATAACCATTGCTCAGAGGTAAACATGAAACTGGAGTTAAGATTTATGTTCTTCTGTCAAAAGGGCTCAAAATGTCAGAGTCAAAAATTGTGAGTAAGAGAGGAACATGGTGTGTGCTGGTGAGTTCACTAAATTCACAAGTCAACAACAGAAATAATTTCTGTGCCAGGCACATAAACACCTTTTGAAACCCATCCCATTGATTCATACAGTGAAGAACGTGTTGGTGGCATCTGAGCTGTTGCAGTGTCACAGTCACTGAAAGGGTCAACAGCTCAAGTGATGATCTCTGGGGTTATTTCCCAACTCTACTTACTGGAGAGGAGGGCTTACACCAGCTCCTGCCTCATGCACTCATGCCAGAGCACCCAGATGCCTGTGAAGGAGATCCTCACTCTGGGAAGCAAACTTGTAGGACACAGCTGCAGTTCCAGCCCCTTGGCCTATTAAATACATGGTGGCTAGAAATTTTACAGATTTTCTGTCCTTTTTGTCAGTCTGAGACTTTGAATAATGAATGTGATGGATGATGAATTTTAAAACAGGGCTATGCATTTGATCAAGACATATTTCCTTAGGAAGTTTGAAAGACATAGTCCCAACTCTTGGTAGAAAAAGTCAGCACTTGTAATTTGGTGCAGATACTATATGCCTTCCCTGAAACAAGCACTGGAAGCAGAAAGCCAAGTGAAATCTTGTTCTTTATCAATGCTTGGATGTTTGGCATGTGGTAGCCAGGAGAAGGGGTCTATTGAGTACATCAAATACGCATACAGAAGTACATGATGACACAAAATGCTAAATACTGACAAGTGTCCTTTGGAAGTGATATTTTCCCAAGATGTTATTTTCAGCCTGCACAAGGAGCAGGAATCTTATATGTAATCTGAAGAAATCTGCACCTTTAAAAATCAGCCTTGTGATGCTGCTTGTCATGTGAAAGTTTCAGCTGAATGCTAATGAGGAGAATCTGTTTTCAGCTAAGCCAATGTAAACTCAGGGAAACTTCACTGACTTTGGTGAAGTCACTTCAGATTTGCACCATAGCAAAATTTGATTGGAACATTTGCTTTCATGTAACTTTGTGGCTTTATTCCATTCATTATATCTGACCATAATTTATGGAGGTTCCACATGCACATGCAAGTTAAGGCAATTTAGTTTCTTTTATTAAGTTATGAGTCTGTTTTATAATCAAAGTAAATCAGGTTCATTTGCACACCAAAAAATCTTGGTGTGGATTTCTGTCTGTGGGAGTGGAGACAAAGTATCCTGCTTGCTGACTCTAGCCAAACTATGCATTTAGCTTACCCAGTCAATTTTCATGGTGACTCAGTGCAATTCATTTGCTCTAGTGAGATATGCAAATGTTAATTTTTGAGAGCTGTATTCGAATTTAATTCTTACCAATGCATATGAATTAATATGAAGGACTTCGTTAATGTTACACTGGAGTTTCACCATGATTATTAAGAAGTGAATATGACTTGACACAGGAGAAAGGCAAAGATGATCACATTACAAAGTTGTAAATTTTCACATTAACTTTGCCCTGCCTGTTCCTTATCACTCTCTGACTGTCCTGGAGACATCCAAGTGAAGATGCCCATCAGTACCTCTTGGACTCCTTCCCGCACCATCTGGGTGCTGCATGCATGACAGGAACTTGAGGTCCTATCCCTCCTCTGACTCTAAATGCTGCATTGACAAGAAGCAAAACCCCCAATTCTTTTGCAGTACGAACTACAATAGCTCTGAGCTAGCTGCAAACTCACTGTTGTTCTGGCCAAACAACTGCATTTCTCTGCCTTAAAGGACTGAGTAATTCCTTAAAGGATGGATTCTGTGCTAGGAATAATAGGATGTTCATTGCTGAGGAGACAGGTCCATCTGCATTTTAGCTGAAGGGAGACAGCCTACTTCCTTTTAATGCCCCTGTGCACGGGGCAAGATATGACCTTGCTGTGTGCTGAGTTCTGTTTACCTGACCCTGACTGCTGCACCCAGGCCTGCCCCATGTGTCTCCCAGGAGGGAAGGAACACAGCAATTCTGTTTCTCACCTAAGTAGTGCAGTGAAGGTCTCCCAGATTTAAAAGGCTTGTTGAAGTTAGCAGATCTACATTGGCAGTACTGTGAATGTATTTGTGAGTACAGTGCAGAAAACAAATCTCTTAGAGGTGCCTGAAATCTTTTCTGGTGACACATTATGCTAGATATTTTTAAGAATTGGCCCTCTGTGGACCTGATGTCAGATTGCTGTCAGAGTGGTTGGACAGAGGTGCTGTACTTCTCTCCAGGCTCGGAGGTCTGCAGTACCTTTCCTTCTTCATCAGAATTTTTAACCTCTCACATCTGCTTCCCCATAAGGAATAATTCTTTGACACAGAGGCCTCTCTTGGACCATCTGCCCTAATTTTGTGTGGCAAAATGGATTTTCAGTGCTTTCTGCTTTGTGTTTAGTATTATACAGACTGCATCACAGAAAATCTTCACCTCCTCTTGGGAAAACATGGAGAGGTTAAAATACAGGCATACCCAAATATTAGAAAGCAGAGATTTTTTTTTATTAGTGAGACCTTTTCACTTCTTGGGTACTATGCTGAATGGGCTCAATACCTGACCATTTCTGCAGATTACATCTCAAAAAGAAGTTTGCCAATGGAAAGGCATCTTTCCACAGAAGAAATTTTAAGATTTACTGTCTATCAAAACAATGAATATGTGAACAGAAAAAAATGAAACACCATAAATAAAACATGCACCATCTTTTTTTCAGCTTGCCACAGGTCAGCCTGAAAGAGTTGACAGCTCTTAGAAAGTCTTTGCAAAACATTTCAGTATTAAACAACTGTAGCTTCAACTACTTAACGCCTTTGTTTATCTGGGCCAACATCCAGAACTCATACAAAATAATTATCTACTGACACACAGACTGTTTTCATGCAAGCCTTAGACATACACATAGCCCTATCAGATCCTTATTACTTCTCTTAGAACTGTCCTATAGAGATGACTGTTGCCTTTGAACAAGGTTAATGAATGCTTCATCCTGAAGCTAATGGCAACTCCATTCTTGAGCTAGGATTGTTCAGATAAGACACTCTATTTTACTACTGAAAAACAGGTCAAGAGGAGATATATACAGATTCTGTAAACCTGACACTATCCCACTGATTCTTCCCAAATTTTTAAGTGGATGATGGAATGATGTAAGACAGAATATGTGGCATTATTTGTTGCTTCCAGATACTCCTGTTACATTCATTCTACTGTGTCTGTGTAATAGCAATAGTTCATACTGAACAGTTCATACCCCCTTCCAAATCTTTGTGACTAATATTCTGCAGAAGAATGCTACACTGGGAACACAGCATTTTTACCTTGTATTTTTTAGCTCACTCTTTGAAAAAACTGAGAACTTTTCCATGGCAGCTGAATAACATTTCCTTCATTTCTAACACTCCACCTGGCATGCTGCTTTTGTGCTGTTTTATGCAGGCATGCTTCATTCCAGGGATGGCACATGAAGTGCTCACAGCATAGAGGTGTCTGTCTGTATGCTGTAAGCATAGCATGAAAGGGTCTGGAAACCCTCTTAGAAGATACATAAGGACAATGCAGCCCAGTGTGTGAACCACTGGCAGAGGATCAAGGACACCTGGCTTTTTTTCTTGGGTCTGCCACAGGCTTCTCATGTGACTTTTGTCAGAGAAATCACTTCACTTATCAGCCTCTGATTATTCCATCTGCTGCAGATTGGCTTAAGAACTCTGATGCTTAGCACAGTATTAAAAATGAAGTGTCAGCTTTTCAGATGGGTCCTCTGTACATGGCATAACTAATAAAAACCTCTTAGAAGTCCATGATCATGCTGATTGCTCATTTTTTAATGTAATACACCATTATTAACATAGTCATTATTACTGTTAAATCTTAGACTTGGATATCTTTTAGAGATATAGTTCCATATTCATTGCTTTCCACTCAGTAAAATGTTCCCTTTTGAAAACTACCAATTGTTATCAGTAAGATAACACCTGCCCTGGGTGAAGAAGGTATGCCATCTGAAACTGTCACACTACTGAATTCCCCACCTAATGTAAATTACCTAATGTAAATATGATATGAGAAAGAAAATAATCTGCTGTGTACTGTGTAGTAAAGACAAGTGTCTATATAACCTTGAAATAGTATCATTTTCTGTTAAGGGAAAGAGCATGGCTACAACCTGCCTTATATTTTCTTTCACACACATACAATTGCCACGCTGGGCAGAAGAAAGACATATGTGAATCATGTGAGAAAAATTTTAGAAGCTCAGATAATTGTCAAGACAATTAAAACAGGGCAAAAGCAGGTCATAACTAGTTTGAGCTACTATTTGTTCAAACTGTCCAAAGACAAGTTTAAGAAGAGAATAAGCTACCTTCAGGGCAAGGGTAGGATGGATTTAGGTGTGCTCAGAATGCTTGTCATTCTCAGATAAAGAAATCACTAATAGGGCTATAGCAAATAATCAGCCAAATCCTTCGGCTGGATTCCAAGACCCACGTGGATACACAGGGATGGAGAGGGACTTTGGCTTTCATATCCCTGTCTCTTCTGTGAGAGCTGTGGATGTTCCTACAGATGTTTCATTCAGCTGGATAAATGTCAATACTATGGGAAAGCTCTGTCTCACGCAAAAGACTTTCAAGATACAGCCTCACTATGCAAATGAAGTAGATTTATAAATTATTAGAATGGGATTTGTGACCATCTCCTATGGGTCCTACTTAGCAGCTAGGAAATCTAAACCCTTTCTTGATGTGATTTTCATTAAGTCAAACAACCCAACAGGGCAATGTACTGAGATGGCTGTTGGGGGTCATATCTGAGTAGGACTTGCAGGACTTTTTCTAGGAATTGTGAGACACATTGCACCAAATGGCCATTGCACAAAGCTCACAGTGATAAAAACGCAACATTTTTATTCTGGTAAAAATTCCTTCCATCTTGAAAACTTCAAAAAGTTTACAGTGATTTTTGTTTTGGAAACTGACATGACTGGAACTGGTGCAGGATTTGTGTTGAAATTCCATACAGTTTGTAGTATGCTCTATTTGAACAGAAGTTTTATGAGATGTAATATTAAGTATGGATTTTTCAGACCTCATTTTAAATTTAAATTAAGAAGGAACAGTCTGAATATCCAGCTTGTAGGTTACTTACTCAGGTTTTGCTCAGGTAGAACCCCACTGCTGTAAATGTGGTTACACCACTTCAGCCAAGTAGATTGGAATGTGGTAAAAACACAGGAATGATACCTGGAGGCATTCACCAGATGTGTCACCTGTCAAATGTATGTCAAAGATACATCAAATGGACATTAAGTAATAATGCATTCCAAAATCTCCTTTGTCTAAAAAGGAAAATTGCTGATTAACCATGCTGAGATACAGTCTTCCTCTAGAGATCACAAAAGTGAGAGTACTTTTCCTACCAATAATATATACTGACACTATTTATTAGTACAAAGAATATATCTCTCCAAATCCCATTATTTTCCCATTTAGATTTGGTTGAAATCAACAAAAAGAGCTAAACTGTGTCATATCAGTACCTGAGATAAGATTTACTGTACACTCCACACAAAAGACATTACTTTTACAGCATAAAACATAAAAAGTAATTGTAGAAATTATGTTAAATTATGTGGAATAGTAAAAAGAAATCTAACATACTCCAAATTTATTCCTGTGACTAGCATCCTAACAGATGACAATCTTTAGTTCTTTTGGTCACTAACTTTGTTGGCTTTTGAATGTGAAGGTCAGCTGATTATGATGCTATGACAGGAGGGAAGAGAGAGAAAAATGAAGGGGACATTTTTGCACTGGACAACAAAGATACTGTTAATCTCTGAGAAAATACATCATATTATGCCCTTAAGTTTCCATACATACTCAATATTTAGTTATTCCTAAATTATCAAATGCTAAATTCCTAAATTCCTAAATGCTATATTCCTAAATTATCAAATAGCAGGACAATCCAGCCCTCAAAACAAGTCATAGTCCATGTAGGGAACAGACTGTTTAACTTCAGTGTTGTAGGAAAAATCTGATCACACTTAGTGAAGATTATTTTTCTTCAGAATGAACACTATGATGAGATGGGAGGTCATAAGTATGTCTTGGGGATCAGCATGAGTACTGTGATGAGCTATTTATTCTGAAGGAATATCACCAGAAAAAATTGATGTTATCTTTAAACACATTTAAGCTAAAAATAAAACATTTTCTAAACTTCAGCGTAGTAAGACACTGAAACTGTCTTTTAATAAGAGTCATAAAGTAAATCCATTGGGAAAAAATGGACTTCATTTTCTTGAAGTCACTCTGATATGATTGAATCTGAAGAACAAAAGTGTGTTCTTCCAGCTCTTCTCCTAGCAGAGTTTTGGCTCAGTACTTCCACATTACTACTTGGAAGAAAAGACTTTGAAAATATGTCTGGGGATGTAAGTCTCTATATGAAGATGAGGAGGGTTAATTTTGAATATTGAAGATTGTTGTAGTTTAATCCCAGTCACAACTCCAGCCCCACACAGCTCCTCACTCACTCTGCCCTAGTGGGATGGGGGAGGGAATCATAATGGTAAAACTGAGAAAAATCATGGGTTGAAATAAAGACAATTGAACATGTAAAGCAAAAGTCACATGTGCCAGCAAAGCCAAACAAAGAATTAATTCACAATTTCCCATGGAAAGGCAGGTGTTCGGCCACCTCCAGGAAAGCAGGGTTCCATCACACATTACAGTGGCTTGGGAAGACAAGCACCGTCACTCAGAACGTTCCTTCCTTCCATCTTCTCACCACAGCTTTATGAGCTGAGCATGATGCCATGTAGTGTGGGATGTCCCTTGGGTCAGTTGGGGTCATCTGTCCCAGCTGTGTCCCCTTGCTGGGGTGAGGAGCAGAAAAGGCCTTGACTCTGTGCCAGTTGCTCAGCAGCAATGAGAACATCCCTGTGTTGTCCACACTGTTTCCAGCACAAATCCAAAACACAGCCCCATACAGCTACTATGGAGAAAATTAACTTCATCCCAGTCAAAACAATCAGGGGTTTTAAATTTCAATTAATTATATTTAAAGATCTTAGTAGAAAGGGGCATAAAATTGCAAGGCAATAGTTTTATACTGCTCCAGTTCTGACTTTATTTTATAAACCTTATATAATAAGTTTCCTCCTAAACCTTTTAATAAATTAATTCTTTATTCTTTCTCAGAAACAATTTTATTCTGAATTCTTTATTAGAAAGTACTGAATGATACTAAATAGCAAAATAATAGATTCTCATGAAAAACAGATCTGAAAACTGATTCATTCACTTAACTGGAATTGAGTGAGGTCCTGAAGTTTCACATCTGCAATTGATTGCTGGAGCATTTGGGGGTCACCAGTGATCAAAGGTTGTATTGGACTCAAAACTTTGACTTGATATGCCATACCCCTATAACATAAAATTCAGTGAAACTCTTGATACTGGATTGGACTAAATCTGAAATGAGATGCTGGTTGATCTTACATGCCAAGTGACATCATTTGAAGTGAGTGAAGTGATGACTTGTGGCTTGTTTTTAATTAGAAGATTCCTATTTCTAGAATAGATTTAGCTAGAGGCACAGATAACACTGATAAATTCTTCAAAACAAAAATCTTAAGGAAAAATATGGTAGAAGTGTTATATATTTCAACATTTCCAAGTGTCATGGAGAGAAAGGAATTTTCAGTGGAAAACATTAGAAAGATTTATATTCCATGCGTGGCTTAGGATAATAATGCACAAAGAAAAGATGCTGCTTTTTTAAAGAATACTGTAAACCTTATTTCTTTTTCAGCTCAATGGAAATAACAATATTTTTTTTAATATCAATTTATTTCTATTTGGGACTGAATTGAGAGTCAACTTCAAATCAATAGAGATACATGTTTTTCTTAATTTAAAACATTTTTTAGAAAATACGGTTTTTTTCAACAGCTCTGCCTTTAATCCTTAATTCTGTCTGTTCTGTGATGTTATTAGATGACACATTTAAGTTCAATGAAGTGTCCTGGGATATCATAAGGGGGTGCATGTGAAAATGCAGTCTGTAGCTCAGACAGAGTGAACAGCTGATGATGATCAAGACTGACATTTCAACAATATTTATGTCCTCTGTGTGCATGCGAGATAATAAGAAAGAGAGTAGTACTAAGGGGCCAGGCTATTCCATATACAGGAAAAACCTGCTTAAAGGACAAGAAATTCCCATGGGTTTCCATTCGCAACAGTTTCTTCAAAGTTATCTCACTGCAGGCAACAGGTTTTGCTGCTCTATTGAAATTCCTATGGGTTCACTCTGATAAAGCAAGAGATGTGTCTCAACTCTGAATTTCCTTCCCAAGACTCTGCTCTGCTGGCTTCCCCTGTTGGCAGCACAGCTCTTGCAAAGGCTGTGTTCCTACAGGCTGCAGGGCATCCGATCCTTTTCTACATCTGAAGGTAAATCCAAGCACATCAGCTGTGTCCTAAGGACTTATGTTGCTAGGTAAAAATGAAATCAGAATTTGCCAGCTTATGAACCACAAGTGTGAATCTCTAACCAAGAATTGCTACAAAAAGAATGGCAATTCGATTAACAGACTGCAACTTCTCTGGATTGTCTGTATTTTGTCCTTAGCCTTCTGACAAAAATAGAAGGAATCAAGAAGCAAATAAATTCAGTACATATGGTCTTAACCCCTGGTTTCCTAAGGAAACAAAACTGTGGGATCTTTCCTTTTGTTTTAGAGGCCCCATTGCTTTTTCTCTGTGTTTGTCAGCAGTTAAAACTCTGAGACATTTTCTGTCCCTACAGGATTAATAGCAGTGGAAGGATGTGAGGCCACACAGGAGAGAGCCTGTTGGTGTGACAGTTAAGGAAAATGCTGCAACATTAACTTCTCTGCCAGAAGTTTCAGTCTGAGCCTACATTGCCAGGAACCCCTGAAGACCCATCTGACCATGGCACAAATTCATAGTAAGCTCAACCTTCTTTGTTTCTGTAGTCACAGACTTAACTGTATGCTTATAGAAAACTTGTATGCAATCCCCAGACTACTAGGTTTTGCAAGGCCCTCAGTGTAGGTCTCAGTCCTCTTCCCACAGGGCCAAAAGAAATTTTTATCACTAGGTTCAAGAGAAATTTTATAAAACACAGATTATAGTAGCACACAATTGCCTTGCAAAAGCTTTGAACTTTTGAAAATATTCAAATCAGACATATTGTGTATAACCTGATTTGATTTGCACTTGTGCTGCAGAAGGTTTTTCAGCCTAAGCATAAGGTGGTTGATGCACATGTATTATTTGCATAGGCAAGCAGTAGTTTATATTTTTATAACCTAATTTATCTTCACATTCTACTTTTTAACTGGCTTTCTCTTTGCTCAGTTGTTAACCTCCAGGATTGGTTGGTAGCAAATGACAAATTAAAAACAACAAAAGGTCAGAAGTATATTGTCCTAGAGCTATTTCATATCCAATCCAGAGAGTTCCTCTTGCTCCATTTACTCAGAGGAATTAAAAGCAGGTGAAGATAGAGTTGTGTGCAACTGATGACATTGAGAACATACTTGAAAATGAAGTCTTGAATGAGTAGTTCTGGCTTGATTGCCCTTGGTCTGCTGGGTATTCACCTGTTTTATCTGAAGCAAACCTGGAAAGAACCATTCTGCTCTAAGGAAGAATAACATTATGGAAATTCCAGGTTACTTATTGCTATTATTATTGTGTGGCAAATCAGAACAATCAGAGCAAAAATACAGAATAGAAGTATCCAACAATAGTTTCAGGTTGTCCTCTGTTGCCTTTTGTTAATCAGCTACAGTGATTTGCTTCCTTCTGGTTAGTGCACTGTATTGCCTGTGTGCTCTCAACAGGTTGCAAATTAGACTTTGTTGTGCTATGTGTAAGTGTTGGAGGCTCCCAATAAGTCTGAGAAATAATCCCACTAATTCTAATTGCTTAAAGAAAGTAAGCATATGTATTTCTTATTTTAAAGATATTTTCCGTTTTGTTATGCCAATAAATTTTGATGTAAGTGCATGAACATAAGGATCTAGTATGCACATTATATCACCCTTCTCGTCTTTTTTAGAAGAGAGAAATATGTTGAGGAAAACACCATTTAAAACATTCTTGGTGGTTATTCTGAGCCATTTGTCCCTGAACAAATCTAATCTCAATTCTCTCTCACAGAGATGGTACCATTTTATGTTCACAGGTCTGTACAATCATAGAATAGTTTGGGTTGGAAAGGTCCTTAAAGATCATCTCATTCCTCATTCCAATCACTCTGACATGGAAAGGGACACTTTCTACTTGAACAGGTTGCTCCATGCCCTATCTGACCTGGCCTTGAACACTTCCAGGAATGGGGCAGCCACAGATTCCCTGGATAACCTGTGCCAGTGCCTCACCACCCCCACAGTAAAGAATTTCTTGCAGCTAACCTAACCCTATCCTCTTGTATTTTAAAGCCATCCCACCTACTCTTATCACTCCACATCCTTGTGAACAGTCCCTCTCCTGTTTTCTTGTAGCCCTTTCAGGTACTGTAAGGTGCTGTGATGTCTTCCCTGAGCCTTCCTTTCTTGAGGCTGAACAGCCACAACTCCCTCAGTCTGTCCTTACAGGAGAGGTGCTCCAGCCTTCTGGTCATCTTTGTGACTCTCCTCTGGGTCCATGTCCTTCTCATGTTGGAGAACCCAGAGCTGAACACAGGAATCCTGGTGGGAGTTGTATGCAGACATACAGATATATATGGACATATATGGATATGTACAGGCAATGGAATGGAAAGATAAATTTAAAAAATTGTGAGTAAATCCACAGTGTAAACCAGTCTGTTCAGAAAGGAATTTTAGTTTTCAAGAAAACTAAAAGTTTTCATGTTAACAAGTAGTATACAGTGAACATTTCTTTTTTTTTATAGTACTTTTCTTTAAGTGAGAAGTAAGTGTTTGAAGTAACTGTAACATGAGAATGTCCATTGAACTAGTGGGCAAAATGTGCAAAGGCATAATTTTCCTGTGTCAGAAATCTGCATTTTTGTCATTCCTCAGTTCAGAAGCACATACGACAACGGCAACAACAACAAAACATAACAAAACAAAACAAAAAAAAAAGGCAAATTTGATTTAACACCGGATTCAAATGCAAATGCTTTTTGACTTCACCTCAGTAATTTATTCTTTTCCAATATGTACATTTCCCCCTGCTTTAAAAATACTCAGACTATCTCAATCTACTGAAATGGTCCCTTTACTTTCTAGTAAATATTTTGACTATGATTTCTTTAGAACAAAAACACACACACAACACAGATGATTAGGTTTTATCTGGTGGTCATCTAATGTCACAGTCTGGTTAGAACGCAGTTGGTACCAGACTACACACACCACACAAACTTAACAGTCTTTGGGGGAAAACATGCTTTCTTTCACATACAAACAAGTGAAGACTATGAGAACAACAAACACAAAATGTTAATGACTGTAGAAATGTCAGTAGAAATATTGATCAGGAAAGATCTTTGTGTACTTTTGGTAAAAAGACTTCCCCAGCCAGTACTTTTTTTTTTTTTTCTCTAATGGAAGGAGGGGAAGGAAAGCAAGTGTGCATTTTAAAGAGAGCAAACACAACTTTTATGGGTTCAGTGATGTACATAAAGAAGACAGCTAGTAAAACATCCTAACTTTCAGATGCCTAGGAAGATTACTGCCAGCATAAATATCCTTGGTGCAGGAAAAAATCCTAACTGTGTTTAAGTCCCTATCTCTCTATGGACTGAACATGTTCACATGTCAAAGTGATATTTCTTTCCTTTTTAACAATCCTACTTTCATCAGACAATGTGGTAATTTAGAAATAATAAATGTTTTTGCAAAAGTTTTCACTAGAACTTCTTTGTGCAATGAGGCTTGTTTATTTGTTTAGACATTTTTTATCAAAGATCTTTCCATTGAGATTATCTCACATGATCTTGAAGTTTCTCTTCATGGATTGAATGTATTGTCTGCTTCAGGTGACTAAAACAGGGTGTAGAGTCTAGAAGGTGGAAAATTATTGTAATTTAATCAGCCTCAAGGATGGAAGTAAAGCTGGTTTTATCCCCTGGATACATGCCATGCTGTGTGGCAGATTTTGAACAATATTGTGCTCTCCAGTAAGAAACAGATAGTGTGGGGGAAAAGAGGATTCGTGTAAATAGTGGGGACTTCTTAGCTGGAAAATCCAGCAAGGACAGTTACACAGCAGCATCAGCACGGCTTCAGCAGGTGCCTGAGCTGCAGATTACTGATGCTGGAATATGTGCAGTGAAGTATTTCTGGATATGCTTTTCCTATTCTTTCTGAAAAAGTGCTAGGAGAAGAGACCAGGCAACCCCTTGGGCTCTCTTGTGTTGGCTGTTCTTGTGGCTTTAAAAATGAAGCAATGGGGTTCCAAAAAGTCTGTGCTGCTGTGGGTGAAGAGTACTGTGTGATTGGCATCCTTCCTGCTTTGGTGCTGAAAGTATGTTTGGTGCATTATTGTATCCTACACAGAGCAGAAAGAGTTGGAAAGGAGAAGCTCTAGAGCACAAACAGTAGCTCCATAACACAAGAGCCTTTCTATCAGAAAAGTTCAGAGATAGGCAGTGACTTTTAATTTCTCTTCCTCCCTGCCCCCGCCCCCCCCCCCAAATACCCCCGAACTGAGAAGTGCTGGCATCGGATTTCCTATTTATCCCATGTCTCTGTTTTATTTCCTTCCTGTCTTCCTAGCACTTGCCTGAGGGCATTTCTTCCTTTGTAACTTTACCAGTGTAAGTCGAGCTTCCTTCTCCCTTGCAGATGCTGCTCTTTCTAGAGGGCATTCACCTGTTTCCCATTTTTTGGGGAGACTGCTTCCATATTCAGAGTCTGTATGGTATCAGCCTGGAGACTGAAAGAGCAGATTGGCTCCACACCCCTGGATTTCCAGAGAATCTGAGCCCTACCACCTGCACCCAAAACCAGACAAGGCTGCCTGGCTGACTTGGACATCAGGCTGCAAGTCTGACAGCCCTGCAATCTGAATGGTGCCAGAACAAGATTTAACCAGAGTGTGACAAAGTAGCGTACCTTGCAGCAAAGACATAGTTAAAGCATCTATTCGTCCTGATTTTGCAAGGTATTTATCTCTTGCCATAGCAGCCTCAAGCATTTTCACGTTGGCGTTTCTTGTAAAATCCACTGCCATTTACTGCTATCATTTTTTTGTTGTTGTTATGAACACTGGATTTTTGCTCCCGATATGCACACAGTTTGATTATAGCTCCACTGGGGGAGTCTGAGAGCCCATGGGTTAAAAATTGTAATTAAATACTCAAGATTGCAATAATCACATGTAATTTTATTAGGTGCCCCCCTCAATTCAATTTCTGCTCTGCAAGAGGGATTCTCACTCACTCTATGCATATGCAATTATGTATGAGAATTAGTTACAGTATCTTCAGCAGAGATTTAATCCTTCACTTTTCCCCAAAAAATGAAAATGCAAGAACAGAGCATCTCTGTGTAATGTGTTAGCCACTAGTATGAATGGACTTTTGTTCAGAAATATTAAAAAAAATAAAAAATTTCAGCACAGCATGAACCAAAGTTCTGTGTGCCATTAGCACAAACCAGAGTCACTCTCCCACTCAGGGAAACAAGTGATACCTTTGCATCCCTTTGTAATAATTGCCAAGCCTGAGGAGTGGACCTGCTAGTGGGTTAAGTTCTTAATGCAATTTAATTTTTATTCTTGCCTTTGCAAGTCTCCTCTCTCATAGAAACCCTGTTAGCCAAAGAGGGTACAGAGGATATTATATGTTTGAAATGAAAGATATTATTAAAATATCTTTGATGTTATTTTTAGAGGCTCACAGTCAATTCCTAAATATATTTGTTAGGATCCTTATAAAGTTTTGGTACTGAAAAGATTAGTAAAATTACTCCTTAGTTATTTTAGTTCTCCTTGTCCCACAATACCCTTCATTTGCTCCCACACTTCCTACACATTTACTGTCCTGTTTAAATAAAGGTGTTTTACCTGTGTAACCCATTAGTATTGAGGTTGTAGAAGCCCACACTAAAGCTTCTCTTTCTGTGAAACTGATAGAGATGTGCTTTCTTGTGTTGTTTTTTACTCTAGAAAGAAAGGTTAAAAGAACACCCATGAGAGTCCACTTCTACATTAAAATTACTTTGGGTTTGTTTTCTGTATTAAAAAATTTGGTTGAAAATCTGCCTTTCTGCAAAGAAAAAGTCACCTTTTTTTACAAAATTGATTTTTTCTTATTTTCTTTGGCTTTTTTTGCTTGTTGAAACAGTTCAGTCTGCTCGTTGCCAGTGGATTTCCAGTATGAACTATTATGATTTAAACTCTAATGAGATATTATTTTGATAAGGCATAACTGTAATGGTGAATTTGATGTCATTGAAACCGGCCACCTGGGCAAGGTCTGAACTTACATAAATTTCTTTTAAATTAAAAATTTTATTGGTATTTTTATGTATAAGCCACCTCTAATACAATTCAATGTGTATATCTGGTTAATCCTCAGAAATTTTGGTGTGAAGAGGTAAATGGACAGACCTCTTTGAAGCACTGAATTTCAAAAAAAATTTTGGCCCTTTTCAAATCTGTTTAAAAACCTGTTTAAAAGAGGTGGATGTTAGACTGGAATTTTTCCAACACCAAGAAAAATTGCACTGTAAGCTGGTCTGGAAATAGATCTGTCATAAATGTTACATGGTTAGAAAACCAGCATTTTTTTTAAGCACCCTGCACTATTTGTAGCCCTAGAAGTATACTGGCAACCTGGAGTTAAAAAAAATTATCCTGAAAATCTTAATGCTATTGGCTTCAAAATGACTGGGTTAATTTAGAAACAATTATATAAATCTATAGAAACTTCTTTTCCCTTGGGAAAAGCACAATCTGTTTGGAGTAGCCAAATTGTATATCTCTATAAATTGAGGTCTAATTATGTGCGTGGGTGAAGCTATAACATATTTTTTAAAATATGTGGTTGTTTTTGTTCATACAACTCTTACTACAATGATATAGATAAAGAAATATACCGTGACAGGAAATTTTCTACCCATAGATAACATTTGTTTTTGGACACAAACTGTCCAAGGCTGTATCCTGTTGTATTATGTGATATGTTTTTCATAACAGCACATATATATTAACCCTCACAAACCAAAACCTATGTGACATCTTTATCCCTACTGTTAAGTAAGGATTATTTTTTCAGAGCTGAATCTCTCTAAACCCTCCAACCTTTAGATCTCCTACAGAACTTAACAACAATAATTAGTAATTATAATTGCTTTTAGGAGCATTTTCCACTGTGATGACACATTTCAGATAATTTCTCTGAAAGATGTACCTACAATATTTGCTTTTCCAGATGAGATTGCACGACATTATATCTTTCATGAACATCTTACTGATTATCAATCCAGTGTGAGAATTTTACTGGCGTGAATAAGACTGGTCTTCTTAATCCTGTGTGTGACTATTTGCAGAGTGAGAGGCATAACTGTTTTATTTTGCTTCGAAATCCTAGCTGATGCTGATAGGACACCTACAGTCTGTTATTCGTAGCCATTGCTGGAAATTAAAATTCAATAATTGTGTAAAAATTAAATATTAAAATTAAATAAAATAAAATATTACCTAGTTTAAAAATAACATTATCAGCTATAAACTTTATTTAAAGATCTAGCTCTCAGTTCTATAGCAAATGTATCATTTTCCCCATTTACGTTTGCTATCCAGACTCCCTACCAAGCAAAAGAACATGCAATGAGTTGCCATGTTTCAGGGCAGCAGAAAAGTGTGCTAAATCTATTTAATATGCTTCCCAGAATGCCTGATTTGCTTTTCTAGGCAGTTCTAATGTTTAACATCTCATTTTTAATTTATAATGAAATGATATTTTTACTCCTTTATCTTTTGATAGATTTAACACTGTGTCCTTCATAATTTAGTACTCTATAACCCTGCTGGTGAACCACTTGTGAATCCTTCATCTTAATCACAATATGCTATCAAGAAGTCTAGAATGAAGCCAACTGGAAAGAGTCTTATGACAATGAGTACCTGTAAAGAAAACACCTTTTCGAAGGTAGCACATTCTTCTTGTAAGAGTTAACATATTCTTCTCTAAGATTACTTGAGTTTTAGCAGGTAACATGCAGCCTGATTAAATTGTGCCTATAAGATATACCAACTTCTTGGACAGAATGAGTGAGCTTTCATCATAATGCATTCATACAGTAAATGAGATAGAAAATTAACTGGGACACAATTATCTTGTTCCTTCTGCTGTTTTCTCAAGTTGTTCCTCTAACATTTCTACACTGATAATGCCAACCTTGTCATCCTGTGCTTTTAATGTTGGACCTTGACTTAGAACAAGAATGAGGACATTTCAGACTTAAAAAAAGTTTGTTCATATTTTTCTAAAAGTGTATGTTCCTCTGATCCGCAGTTTCTCTTGGTCAAACAAAACAGACATCACAGGCTAGGAATAGCTGAGCCTGATTGTCATAATTCTGCAAAGATCTTAAGATATTTTCTATTAGATTTACTGTTCTGGTCCTCTTACAAGATGATTTTCTAGTTCAACAAGGCAGGACAATGACTTGTTGAATATCTTGAAAAGATAATTTTATGTTCTTTGTATTCAGGATGGTTTTTTGGTGCGGTGGGTGTGTTCACTCATATAAAGTGCACCAGGAGTTGGGTACTGAGTGTTCTCATACAACAAAGAGCAAGTAGAAACACGTAAAATGGATACTTGAAGGTGTCCTAAGTTCACCTTAGCCTCACCTAGAATTTCCTTTGTGGTGGATGGCACCCCGTAACCAGCAAAAACACTGTTCCTGCTCTGCTCCTCTTGGCTTTGCCTGTACCATAATTACGATCCAAATTACAATGCACAATCTTCAGATGTTCTTTTTTTTTTGTGTGTGGCAGGCCAGATCGTATTAACATCATGACCAAAGGAACTATTCTACAATTGCAACTGTTTAAAGCTGTCATATGCTTCCCTAATGAGTTATGAAATTATTTTGATCTTGTTTATACAGGCAAAACCCAAATTGTGTCTGTTAATACAGTTAAACGCTGTCCAAATTAAAATTATTTGTAAATGTGGCAGATGGTAGATTTTAGCAAAGGAGGTCATTGTCTCTTCAGTAAAGCGATTGAGAAAAGCCATTTTAGAGTAAGTGGAAAACTTTGAGAAGGCAAGTGGTTTTACTCCTGAAAAAAATATCTAGAAAGATTTTGGAGTGTAAAGATAGACTGGATAGAGCACGTTGTTAATAATGCCAAGGTTGTGGTTTTGATCCCCATATGAGCCATTCACTTAAGAGCTAGACTCAATCCTTGTGGGTCTCTTCCAACTCAGAATATTCCATGTTCTTATATATAGGCTAAGATATTTCTTTTTCCCCCAAATATTTTGAAAGCAATTAATTGTCTCATTAGTAGATAGACTTATAGACTATAAATTCATTGAAAATATATTGTTTAAATGCATCTTATTCTAGAAACATATGTTTTGCAATTAATCTATTTCATAAATTCCCAATTATCTTTGATTGAACCAGTATTTAAATCAGCAAACAGGACAAGGAGCAACTGCACACTGGTCCAGTAGTGTGAGACGTGAGTTTCCAATTTTTTTTTGTCTCTAATTAGAGCAGAACTTTGAAATCTATGAAGTGTTTAGAGCTGCAACTTTTTGGAATTTCTGCTGGCAACCTCAGCTATTTGGTTGAGATATTTTGGTTTAGATTAAATATTTTAATATTCTTCTTTCTTTTACTTAATAAAAATTAAATGCTTTATTTTTAAACTATTATGTTCACCACTATCTGTTTCCCACAGTGGCAAGACGCCTTGAAGAACCTTAATTTGAACCTTGAAGAACCTTGGAAATTTTAATTTTTTATTCTTCGAAATCTGAGTATCCACCAATGAGCCACATGAAATCCACAGCCTGTTGTGGGACACAGGTTGTTCCTGGGAGCCCAAGCTGTAGAATTGAAGGGGGATCTAGATTAGACCTCATATAAATCAGTATGCTAATAGGGAAATGAAGGATAATGATTAATTGCCCTAAAACAAAATAAAATATTTGGCTTATTAAAAAAGAAACATTCTGAGTTAGGGTAAACAATTTATTAAAATTATTTTAATCAGGGAAATCTTACTAGAAATGTTTAGATTTTACTAGACAGAGGTTGAATTACTGAGGTTTCAAGAGGAAATGATCCTGTTTTATAGAAACTTGTAGATAGTTCCCACCAAGAATTCCCCTTTCTTTGTAACACCAAAGAATCTGAACTTTAAGTCTTCTGGCTTCAGGCTTTAAACCACATTTCCTCTTCCTCAGATTTTAACTACCCCTTTGGAATAGTTTACACCCAGCTAAGCAAATTTTGTGCACACTAGGGACATGTTGTGTTTTGTGCTGAGAAGCATCTGGAGCAAGAGATAAACCTGTGTTGCAACACAAGGTTGTCTTGAGGGAACAGACTCCACTGCTGAACAAATCTTTCTTCATTCTTGTTAAGGCACTGCTTTCCAATCCTCACTTTCATCGCATTTGGTGCACCATGGATTTGAGTCTCTTTGTATTTGATATGGGAAGGAGACTTTTTACAAAGGAAAAATAGCATCAAGAACCATCAGGCATAATGTCAGTGTAATTCATCACAGCAACAGGTTTAGTGATTCACTGTGTTTCATGCCAAACACTTTGAATCAATGTGAGGCAAACAAGAAAAGTAATCCTGCCCTAGAACATTCCTCCTGCCATCAGTGCTCCCCAAAAATGTTTTACTGAAAACTCGGGTTCATAGAGCCACTGCAAGCCACAGATTCTCATGCATGTTCCATGCTGTGTGGGGGTTTGCACAGTGATGATCCTTGCTCTGGGTACCTTTTGGACAACTCTTGCAAGTGCCTGGTTTGTGTCTGCACATCTTGTGCTCATTGTTTACTGGGCAGTTATGGGACCAGAGCAGAAACAAAGACATGACCAGAATTACACACAGCTAGCAGAATCAGAGTAGATGAAATAAATACTTCTGTGCTATTGGACCTGGCTGAGTCTTTTTGCACAAGGATTCTGACCAAAGGGCTTCTGCAGGCATAATCCCCTGACTCTACTCCAATGTCAACCTCAGAGGAAGTGTATGTCCCTTGCTGACATATTTCTGAAATCAACAGGATGGTCTCCTCTGCTGTTTTGTTCACCTACAGCGCTCTATGAGGCTGCTGTTCCCTCACCTGCCATGTTCTTCCTTTGGTTAGGCTGGATGGCTCCTGCCATCCCCTCAGTGGTAGCACCTTTCTCCCCCAGAGATCCACAGTTCCCCTGTCCCTCACAGCTCTGAGTCACAGCTCTCCAGGAAGCAAGCAGAAACCAGTCATATGACCAAACAGGCACACAGGCATTTATCACCTGCAGAGATGCAAAAGATGCACATTTTTTAACCTTGGAGGTTAAACACTCTTATCATCACATCCTGCACCTCCAGCACAAGGAAAGATGATAGTTTCAGCATTGCATCAGTGCAGTGCACGTCTCATTTATCTTTAAGGAAAATTATGTCTCTCCCCCTCATCATAGAAAATGGGGGAAAAGTAGTACCTATTCCTCCTTTTGTTATTGCCATGATTATTTTAGGTTCAGTTAAGATAAAGAATAGGATTATAAAAGCAGGCTGGGGCTGGGCCACTGTTTTCATTTCACTCTGCTTCTGAGACCCTGTAGGAACATAAAAAGGCTTAAGAGTCTAGTGAGTTGGTAGGACAGAACAACACAGGGCACATCATCACACCTGAGCAGCACCTGAGATGTCATTGTGGAAATGACATTGTGAAAACACAATGTTGACAGGGCCTGTGGTAGCAAAAGATTAGAAAAATCAGGAGGAAACCAGCCCTTGACATCTGGGAACAGGAGATGCAGAGCTTCCTTTCAATAATGATACACAGCTGTAAAATTAATAGTTGAGGTTAGCAGGGATCTCTGGGGTTATTCTGGTCTAACCTCTCTTCTCAAGCAGGGAAACCTAGAGTTGTTTTTTCCAGGACCATGTCTTGTTGGATTTAAAGGACAGAGAGTACAATCTCTCTGGGCAACCTGTGGCAATGTTTGAGTACCCTCACTGTGAAATCTATTTTTCTTATTTTAAACATGATTTCCTATCTTTCAGTTTGTGTCCATAGCTTTTTTTCCTGTCAATGCACATTGGTGAGAAGACTCTTGCTCTCTTGTCTTCATTCCCTCCATCAACTCTTTATCCACACAGAAAAGATTCCACTGGAACCTTCTCCTCTCCAGGCTGAACACTCAGCTCTTTCAATTTCCCTTTGTTGGAAGGGATGCCCCAAGTTGTACAGAAGGCCAGCTTGGATGAGCAGGGATCTTCTAGAACTCAAACAGGAAAAAAGGGTATATGGACATTGGGAGCAAGGACAGGTGACTCAGGAAGCAGGGATCTTCTAGAACTCAAACAGGAAAAAAGGGTATATGGACATTGGGAGCAAGGACAGGTGACTCAGGAAGGCTGCAGGGATGCCATTAGCCCCTGTAGGGAGAAAATCCACGTGGGCAAAGGTCAGTTAGAGCCCAAGACAGGCATAGCTGTGAAGGACAACAAAAAGGCCGCTTTTAAAAATACATTAACAGCAAAAGAAGGACAGTGAGGACATTGCTCCACAACTTTATAAGGTCAGTCACCTCAAAAATAGGGATGTAGACAAATGGAGACATTTATTCCCTGCTCCACCTCTGCCTTTAGGACTGTTGATGGGCCCTGATACACCCAAAACCTTGTCCTGGAAGATTATGGCTGGGGGAATGGTAAACTCACAGCTGACTCTGAACTCATTCATCCTAATGTGTCCTGAGAATGATGTCCAAGCTGGTAAAAGCTCTCAAGAGCAAGATTTATGAGGAGCAGCTGAAGTCACTTGGCTTGTTCATCTTGGAGGAGAGAAGGCTGAGGGGTTTTCTTGTCACAGTCTAACCTTCCTCAAGGGGGCCACTGGAGAGCCAGGAGCTGTTCTCTCTCTGGTGACCCATGGTAAGGCATAAGGAAATAGTATTAAGCTGCATCAGAGGAAGTTCATATGGGACATTGGGAAAAGGTTCTTAGGTGAGAGGGTCACCAGAACAGGCTCACCAGGGAGGTGGTCAGGGCACCAAACCTACCAGAGTTCAAGGAGTGATGTTTCCAGTCATCCGGTTAAGGTTAAAATGATCCTGCAAGGAGTAAGGAGTTGGACTTGATGGTTTTCATGAGTCCCTTCCAATTTGATATATTCTATGATTCTGATTCTATTATTCATCTTTCTGATCTCCAAATATATCCATCCATACCTCTTTTTTTTGTGTGTGTGTGAGTGGCCAAGCTCTGCACACAGCACCCAGATGTGCTTCACCAGGGCAAAGCAGAGGGACAGGATCAGCTCCCTCAACCTGCTGGCAATGTTCTGCCTGATACTGCCAAGGAGAACAGGCACTGAGTCATGCTTTTGAGCTCTGTTGGGCTTCATGGGCAGAAAAAATAAAGAGTATCTTTAAATGAGAAGGTCCTTGCATTTTGGGCACTTTGCGCCTTCTGTCCACTCTTTTGTTGCCAAGTGCCCATGAACTATAGCAGAGTGGCAAAGTTTGCATCACTTGATCCCCCAATTTTGTGCAAATATGTCATTGCAAACCTGTCTTCATTAAGAGGTCTTGCAGAGTTGGTGCAGCACTTTGGGGTTGGGATTTGCCACATGTCAGTAACAATTTACTTACACTCTGTGTAGATGCTCTTAGTGTACAGAAAGTGTGAAGTAACTTACTCTTCCAGACTATGGCTTATAGATGCTCATCCCTACCCTTCAGCCCAGTAAATTCTCCTGGAGATGAACCCTGGAGTGAAAATACACCACACTGCACTCACATGAACAGTGTGAAAGTTCAGTTGGTAGCAGGTACCCCACTGTAAGTGTAAACTGCAAAGCAGAACCTGCCTCCAATGAGACATCTTGCTAAAAAGCAGCTTGTTTTGCCCAGAAGGTCTGGCAGTCTGATATTCAGGGTGTCTGACACTTAACATTCACATCATAGCCTACAGAAAGACCCACACAGAGCCTTTCAGTGTTGATAATGAACAATCCCTCTAGTAATTAAGCTCTGCACCTTTTGAAAATAGTTTCAAGTCTTCTGGGACTCTTTAATTCTCATGTGCATCACCAAAGCTCAGGTTCAGTATTCCCACAGAAAGCAGCAATCCCTCTGATTTATGGACTTCCCCACCCTTGGAACTGAGACACTGACATGTTCCGCTCCAGGCACTGGAACACTGGAAAGCTCAGCACAGCTCTCTCTTTTATTTTTTTTTCTTCTTCTTTCTTCTCTAAAGAAAGTGTTTCCTGTCAAACTAATGTTCTCAATTACAAGTGGATCTAATCCCTGGTGATTGCCTAATTGACTGTCTTGTTCCCAACCAAGGCAGGGTGTTTAACAGACAAACAACAACAAAAAAAAGATACTGATTTGGTGAGACAAAGAGAAAACACCTCCAGAAAATATAAGCCTTCCAAAAATATGAGCCAGCATTCTCTCTCCTAGTTACTGCTCTTCCTCCTCTGAGCAATTAAAAATATGTTGGAAAGTTTATGGGTTACAAAAAAATTAAGTTATGTACAAAGTTTACTGGTCCAGCTGGTACCTGTGGAGCTGGGATTAGGATACAACTCAGAGTTTTCTAAAATGCATTGGGAATTAAAACATTTTTTTAAAATTCTAGTTAATACCAAAGTAATGTGCTTCCCTTACTGTCTAATTTCTTATTTCAAGGTATTAGGTGCTAGTTTTATGTTTAATAGGGACATAGAGTTTAACATGCCAAAAATTATGTGTTCTCTGATATCATCCCATACTGGTTCCAGAAGTGTCTTTTACAGGAAGAAACCAGGTACCTCTTAATCACAACAAGATTTTGGATCACTAATACCTAAGTTATATGTATTCATCTTGTGTACTATTCAAAGAAAATACGGCAAATCAGGGATACATAAACTAACAGGGAATTTCTGCCTGTTACTATGAAGTTACCAGAAATAAAGGAAGAATAATCTTCTGATGGTTCAACAATGTCCTTCAAAATGTTAGAGGAACGTAGAAGAGCTCTGTGTCTAAGAAGAAGTGGTAAAGCGTGTAATATTCCTCTGCTCAATTTCAACAACACAATACCTGGGAACTTCACCACCTCCAACGCCACTGAGCACCATCCTTCCTCTTTCTAAAAAAACTTATAAACACCAAGATTTATAAACTTATAAATCTGAGGTCAGCTGATAATTTTCTACTGACTTGAAGAAAAGTGTCCTGATCTACACTGTAGAAGGATTTTCTCCACACTGCAAAAGGAAAGAATTGTAAAAGGCTCCTAAAAAGATTTTTGTACACCCCCATGATCCTGAGCAAAGCCCTTCACCAGCCCCATGTGTGCCAGCCACCAAATCCAAGGAGACATTTGGGTGCTGACAATACACTACAGGAGCCAAGGAGAGTGACAGGCACCTTGACATATTGGTTTTGTTAGCATAGGATAGTTACATGAGAGCCTGACGCCAGAAGATATCAACTCTGACTATTGGTTGCAAAGTGATTTATCAATTTGTTTAAGTGGAAATGTAAATTAGAGGGGAAAGGATTTAAGTATGTGAATTATTCTTAAACTTAGTGTCTTACATGGAAAGGCAAAATAGGAAACTACGGGTAGAAAAATTATAGGGTGCTACTAAAAGTTCCTAAAGCATCAATATACTTCCCAGGACATGTTTTTCCATGCTTAATTCAATGGGCACTTGCAAAAAAGGGAAAGGTGGTGTAGGATGAATAGTAAGGAATAGGATGCACTCTAAATGTGTTCCTGATACAGTTCTGCATTTTAGTAACCCATGACCTTGCTCAGCATCATTATGCCCCCTACCTACATTTACCAGTAGCAGGCAAAGACGTACTTTTAAGTTGATCATGTAATTAAATAAATGTGCAGATGCAGACTTATTTGCAAGAAACACAGCCGTATATTTTGTCAGTGCTCCACTGTTCCTTAAAGGAAAATATACTTATTTCACCTAAATTCTGATAAAACCAGGATTAGAAACAGCCCAAGCCAGAATAAAATGGAAGCCAGTCCTGTCCAACTTGCTGTAATATTATCTTAAATACACCTTATCCCTTTTTATACAATGAAACTTTTGAGTAATTTACATTCACTGACTAGGGGGAAACCAATGTATTCAGAGAGGGTGTCTTGCAGCCACCTCAAAAACCAATATCACCCCCTAAATATTTTAATAAAAATAATTTTTAATTCTGGTTGATTGTTCATTATTCTTCCTGATACCTTTTATTTTTTTAATAAAGTACATTTGTTAAAGTATAAATTTGGTCAGGATTACAAATAACTTGCCCTGACAGCTGGAGGGCAGCATTTCCCTCACAATGAAAAACAATTTGTCTTGAAGACAGATGTCAGAACAGTAATTAGCATGATTCAACTGGAGAGGACCAATAATTCTTCAAAATCACCCGTGATACAACTGAAATCTGAATCAATCTCCTGAAGAGTTTGGGTGAAGAGTGACATAGTCCTTCCTTTGCAAACAGCTTCAGTGTCCCTCCTTGGCATCCCATTCCTATGGAAGGAGGCAGGATAGACCAGCACTCCAGGCAAGATCTAGGGGTACCACCAACTTCCCAGGACTACTCCCCTGCTGCTCCTTCTAGGAACTGACTGTCAGAGTTTTACTCTTGTAAGAGTACAACTTCTTGGCTAGATCAGGGAGAGATATCCCACATTTGCAGGACACAGAAAGTTCATCAGCAGGGGTCTGGGAAGAGCCCAAGTTGCTGTCAGTTGGGTTAGGCTCTGTATTTGGCAGTACTAAGTTGCTGATGGAGAGGTGGAAGTGTGGCAGAAAAGGAGGATAAGGAGGGAAGCATCAGCAGGGCAGTGGTAGGTGGCCAGTGGAAGGGCGAGGAGGGAGCAGTGGGAGCCTGGATTGCACTAACTGCACAGCACAGGTGAGCCTGAGCACACCTTTTGACCTGGCTTTGAGCTGCCTGCCTCATGAAGCTGAGTTCACACTGCAGGCTATTTCTGAATATTATTAAAGTCTCATCATTTTAGGCATACAACCCAGTTCATTTTTGTGCACCCACAGGTTACAGCTGAAATTATCAGTGATTTTTTTAGGAGATGTGGGTTACATGCAAAATAAGCACACATGTCTTTAATACTTGTTAGTTATGTTCCAAAAAGCAAAACTTAGAGCCGGTTTTAATTACATGAACAATGGAAAGTTTAGGTTACAGCAGTAAGGACTGAAGAGCTCTCAGTTCATTCAAATTAAATGTCAAGATGTTTTAATTCCACTGGAGTGAGGAACACCTTAACCCATACCTAAGTCTGAGTATTTCTCCCAAGATTTATTTAGTATAGCAATAGTAATTCTGAATCCATGTTATCATGTAAGCCTGCTGTGGTTTAACCCCAGCCAGCAAGTAAGCTCCACACAGCTGCCCTCTCACTGCCTAACCCTGGGCAGACTGGAGGGAGGATCAAAAGTGTGAGAAAGTGATAAACCTCATGTGTTGTGATAAAGACATTTTAATAAGTAAAGCAAAAGTGTATTCAAGCAAAGCAAAACAATAGTTTATTAATTCACTACTTCCCATGGGCCCCATCATGAGTAATGGTGACTTGAAAAGACCAATGCCATCACTCCAAACATCTCCCTTTTCTTCTTCATAATGCTGAGCATTACGCCATATAGAACGGAATATGATAGAAACAGAATCATAGAATTGTTTCAGTTGGAAAATATGTCTAAGATCCTCGAGTCCATCAGTTAACCCAGCACTGCCAAGTCCTCCCCGAAACCCTGTCCCAAGTGCCACATCTTTTATCTCTAGGGATGGTGATGCCCACTTCCCTGGACAGCCTGTTCTGGTGCTTGGTAAGCCTTTCCATGAATAAATTGTTCCTAGAATCCAGTCCATGCCCTCCCACGTACAACCCGAAGCCATTTCCTCGTCTTTATTCTTGTTGTTTGAGACAAAGGACTGAACCTCACCTGGCTACAGCTTCCTTTTAAGTGGTTGTAGAGAGTGATAAGGTCCCCCTTGAACAACCTTTTTTCCATGCTAAACTGAGCCTGGACTGAGCCCTCAGTCCTCCTCTGGGTTTCTCGGTTCAGAGCAGATTCAAACAGTCCCAAGAAAAGGGAAAAAAAAGTCCAGGGAACTTCTTTGCCTCAGCTAGCTAAAACTAACTAAAAGCACAGGACATCTCTGTCCTGCCACTGTCTGTGCCTCCAAAAAGAGTCTAGAGAAAAGAATGTGTAGGAGTGAAGGCTGTTTTTCAAAACAAACTGTGTGCTTCTTCTTTCCCTGCTTTGCTCTCAGAACCAGTCCTAAAGGCACAGAACTCAAAATGCAGCTCAAACAGAACAGACTATTGGGGATATAAGCATCATATCAGGGACTCTGAACTGAGCCCGGATTCAAGGTGCACCCACTCACTGCTGAGTACAGGGGGACAATCACTGTCCTGGTCCTGCTGGCCACATTATTTCTCATACAAGCCCAGGTGCCATTGGTGTTCTTGGCCACCTGGGCACACAGTGGATCATGTTCAGGCACTGTTGACCAGCACCCCCAGGTCCTTTTCCTCTGGGAGTTTTTCCAGACACTCTGGCCCCAGCCTGTAGTGCTGCCTGGGGCTCTTGTGATCCAAGTGCACTTCACCTTGTTGAACTTCATACCACTGGCCTCAGCCCATCCTCTCTGCCTGTTCAAAACCTTCTGCAGATCTTTCCTACTCTCCAGCAGATCAACACACTCTTGTGTATACACCCCTTTTGTCTACTGGGGCCAACCGTTCTGGGTGTGTCTCCTCCTGAGTCCTCGTGCACCTCCAGCCTCCTTGCTGGGAAAAGTGATGATGATCACCCCTGTGTTATCAACAGCATTTCCAGCAAAAATCCAAAACACAGTCATGGGACTGCTATAGAGAAAATTACCTCAGCCAAAACTGGCACATTGCTCAATTCCTATCTGAAAATTACAACCAAATTATTAGCCTGCCTCCAATTCAAGCAGTAGGGGAAAGGAATCACTGAGGGATCAACTCAGCAGTCCATTACACAAGCAAATCTGTATATATGTTAAGATAGTGGTATCTAAGTAAAATAAACTAAAACATGGTGTGATACTAACCAACAGGACTGCATTATATTTACTGCATTCACTTTTTATTTTTGAGAACCCTAAATGCTGCTTCTTTTTTTTTCTTTCCTTATTACACATGGAGTATTGATATCAGGTTCCAGCTACCTCAAGAAGCAATTTCAAAGAAGCTCCTGATATGATTTGTGTACCAGTGGTCAATTGTTCTATTTTCTCACAGAAGGTCATTGCTAAGAAAAATGCCTGACAGAAATATGCTGTCTTTCATCATTAGATTTTTCTGAGTTGATGGATTCCTACCCAGGGAAGCTTTACAAAAGCTGCACTGAGAGTGGCAGAAAGACTCTACTGTGGATTTTTACCATTTTATCTCCAACTCAATGCTTTGCAAGCTTTCTCAGAGGGGGCTAGGTCTGCTGTGTCTTGGGCTATCTGCTGCTTCTTTTTCAAAGCAGTGGTCTAATGCAGGCTAGGATTTGCATTTTCAAATGATTTTTTACTACCATTGGCTAAAAAGTTAATGCCAAACTGGTCATTAATTGAGGTTAAGGCAGGCATTGAAGCCATCTTTGGGGCAAAAAGATTTCCTTATTTGTGAAAGGGTGCTGGAAATGCACACAGATCCAGTACTAATAGCACAGCAGTGCTGATTTTCACCTTCTAAGGACTTTTCAGCTTTCTACATGGAAATGCTGAACAGCATTTTTTTTTCTAGGGATGTGAGCTTTTAATTATTGTATTAACATTGTCAACTGTCAAACACTTTGAAATAATTTAATATTCCCAGTCTCCTTACAACCTGTTTATTGATATTCATGAAGTGAATCCCCTCTTGAGATGTCTAGACTGAATGTCAATATGGTTTATAGATGAAGACATGGTTTATAGATGGAAGGTATTAATAATTGAATCCTGAAATTGTTTAATTTTACTTCAATAAAAGGCCAGGCAGGACAGGAACCAATATACCCTTTTACTAAATTGATGTACAAGTGAGTACAGCAAATTAGAATAATTTCAACCATCAGTAATGAAGAAAAAAAAATTATTGACTTCCAAGACATATTTTAATAGATAAAATTATTTCGTTGGAAGCATTTTCCTAGGTGAAATTCCTTCTTGACACATAAGACATGATTAGAGATACCTCTTTATTGTGTCTACATGCACTAGATATAACTCACAGAAGATATATTTTAGCCTTCTGCCTCTCCTTGAAAGTCATACAAGAAAGGACTGAGTAGAGACATATTTGCAAGAATTATGACAGGAGTAATATTTAAGGTCTATGCAGGAAATGCAGAATAAATATTGTTTCTTCTGTATTATTCATAATGTCACAATAGCTGGTCATAGCTCTCCCTCTGTCCTCATGAAATATTCTTATCCAATAATCTAATCAGGATGAGAAAAGGTCTGGGAATATCTCGAAGGAGAAGATTCCTAATCTTTCAAATAAGAGAAAAACTTTCATGGGCAAGCACATGAGAAATGCAAACCTAGAGAAAAGAAGAAATATTTTCCAATCTGTAAATTGCAATAGCTCTGCTGAAAATGTTGGGGTCCCAAAGGTGCCAGCAAGCTCTCAGGGAGACCACCTGATCAATGCCTCACTTGCCCCTTATGTCTATAACGTCTTCTACCACTGAGGACTCATTGATCAAATACCCACAGTCTGCACACTGAAGTCAACTTTATTTCTTATTAAATTAGCAGATATTGTATCTCAGTCTTGAAAAGATGCATTTATGGCTTCCTTAATTATGTTGTAATTCCTGACAGACTCAGTATTTATTCTTTAGATACTTTAGGTTTCTACACCATTTTTTAGTCTTACTATGACTAGAATCAAAGTGTTTGATTGCTGCCATAAAGTGAACTAAGTGTTTTTCTGGGTGCACATGTGACAGGAAGGACACTGCTGTAGTTTTCCTGGTCTACACTGGATCTCTATTATCATTATGATCTCTATTGAAATGACATATATTAAATCCTAACAGATATTCTATATTAATCCTGTGCCAGTGTTAAACAGTTCAGAAGTTAACTTCAACATAACACCTGACTCATCTGAGTATGAACAAGGCTGAAAGGCAATTTCAAGTGAAAACCACAAAGAGACTTCAGCCAAGAGATGGATACTTAGTACATAAGTACATAAATTGACTCTAGGTTACTTCCTAAGATTCAGGATTCACTGAGAACCTCTTGTTAGGACCATGATCGAGATCTCCTCATAGGAAAATACCATGTCAATTTTAATCTTACACAGTGCTGGAATGGTACCCATCTTTGATAACTAAGGTTTTAAAAGACAGATGTACCTGTTGTCATCACAGTACCAAATCAGCAATCATAGAATCATAGTCTCACAGAATCATTAAGGTTGGAAAGGCCTCCATGGTCATTGAGTCAAACCTTTGATGGAACATCACCTTGTCAACTAAACCATAACACTCATTGCCACATCCAACAGCTTGAACACTTCTAGGGATGTTGACTTCACCAATTCCCTGAACCATTGCAGTGCTTATCTACCTTTCCATGAAGAAATTACTCCTGAACCTTCCTTGGCACAGCTTGCAGCCATTGCCTTTTATCTCTCACTGATTGCCTGGGAGAAGAGACCAGCCCTCATCTAGTCTCAACCTCCTTCCAGGTGGTTGTAGAGTGAAAAGGTTCCTCCTGAGCCTCCTTTTCCCCAGGCTAAGCATAGAATAACAGACCATGCGGAGTTGGAAAGGACCCATTGGGATCATCATATCCAACTCCTGTTCCTGCACAGAACACCTGAAGAATCCCATCCTGGGCCTAAGAGTGTTACCTGAGCACTGCTTGAACTCAGGCTTGGTTGTGAGATCCCTTCCCTGGGGAGCCTGTTCCAGTGCTCCCCCAACTTCTCCTCATGTGACCGACTCTCTAGACTCTTTCCCAGGTCCACTGCTCTTCTCTGGACATGCTCCAGCACCTCAGTGTCCTTCTTGAAGCAAGGGGCTCAAAACTGAATGCAGTATTTGAGGTGTGGTCTCACCAGTGCTGAGTACAGAGGGATAATCACTTCCCTAGAAGTAGAATGCTGGCCATTCTATTTCTGATACAGGTCAAGATGCCCTCGGTCTTCTTGGAAACTTGGGAATGTGCTGGCTCATGTTCAGCCACCATTGATCAGCTCTCCCAAGTCCTTTTGCACCAAGCAACTCATGCAGAAATTTAATTCATGTCTGTACAATAGTGGCCAAGAGGTCCACAACTGCTAGCTTCTAAGTAATTATAATATTATATTTTTAAAAGTAGTAAAGAACAGCCTTCATCACAAAAAAAAAAAAAAAAGGGAAAAGACACAAAAAACAAATAAACAAACAAACAAAAAACTCAAACAAAAAAAGACATTTTAATTATTGACTCCTTCTGTCACATTTATGTTTGTAGGAACATTACCTGTGCAGTAATATCCCCGTGACACCTCTTAGTCTCTGCTTCAATGGACCCTATTTTCTTCGTTTCAGTCAAAGGTGTTTCCTTGTTCCCTAAAGGAAAACGTAAATGCCCTGCCCTTGAAGGAATTTTAGGAGTTTTTTCAGTTCAGACATTTTTGCAAGTCTTCTCACACCTACCTCCATTTTCCCTCCTCCATCAGTGAAACTGAAATACTTTTCCCTTTGGCAACAGCTGTTGGACATCATGACAGAAAATCTCTAATACGAGAAGTAGACTTCTGGAAATATCCTCAGACAGCTCCTTCCCACCAGCTCTGACCTTCCTGGGCTGTGTCCTGCTGTCTCTGACCCAGGACAGATCACACCAGTACCTAGATCCTTATCTTGACTAGGACTCCCAGGATGTCTTGTAAAGCAAGCAGAGATCTGTCCAGCTGCATATTGTGTCATTTCACCAATCTAATTCCTTTGCCTGAGGTGAAGAGACTTTTGACTTCCATAACTACAAGAAAGCTTTTCAATACTCTTTCTCAAGTATGAATTCCCAGTAGTACCAAAACAAATCAATATCAAACAATGTGGAACATTGTACTGTTTACTTACATGCTTATATTTTATTGGGGAAAAACATCTGTTTGAATCTTTCTGCTGTGTTCAGATGGATGGCTTAGGAGGAAGTATGTAAGAAAAAAAAACCCAATTATATTCTTATATCTAAGGGTAACAGAGAACTGTGGTGCTGCCAATTCTTTAATATGATTGTTGAGCCTAATCTTTTCATGTCAACAGCCAAATATATGAAATGCCCTAACATTCCTGCATGGCTGATCCGGAAATGTCACTGTTTATAGAGTGTAATGAATCCTGAAACTTGCTCCACTGGAGGGCTTTTCCTCTACCCTCCATCCACTGTCCTTTCTGTTTCAGTCCCAAAGTATGAACATATTTTACCACAATGCCAAAAGTCATGTCAACTAAACATTGTGAAAGATGCAAGAAGAACTCAACCTTGACAATTCATGATGGCCCATGTTCAGCTGAATTACAAATAGGACTTGTATTCTTGAGAGTTGTGTCTTCTAAGCTCGACACATAATCATGCAATAGATATCTTTGATTTTGATTTCAGATGATATGATATAATATAAATAATTACTTACGGCATGTGGTTGGATAGGGACAGGCGGCGCGGAAGATCTCGGGCTGTAACGGAAAGGAAAGGGCACTCCAACCCCCCCTAAGATAAGCTATCACTAAAAGGAATGTAGGCCCTTACTAACACGTGCCAGTACTTTTCCACTCCTCCTTCTAACCCAGGAAATGTAGCAATACCCCTCTGACGTAGTAAAGACCCCAGAGTATATAAACTACATTTTTGAGTTAATAAAAGCCTTTGTAACCGTCTACCACGTTGGTGAATGCGCTTGTTACTAGGCCCGGCGGTACCAGCAGAATGTACACGCCGTGCTGTCTGTTCTGAAGACCAAGCCTCCACAGTTGCTGAAAAGAAACAGCAACAACGGCATAAAATAAAGAAATGGAAAATATGGTATTTGTATATCATTATGGGATAGCCATATGTCAGCAGTTCGAACCACCCCTCTGAGTAAAGTTTGTATTTCTGAATGGATTTGTTTCATTGAGAAACTGAGAAAGATAGTGAAAGATTATATTATATTTGGTTTTGTTTCCAGCTGATTTCTGTTCCCAACTCTTTCTATTTCACTCATTCCTGCTCTTTTACTGGACAGTGTTCTTGTACCTGCAGTGTGATGCAGATCAGGGAATTGACCTTAAAAAAACCAAAAAAATGAACAACAAGAACCCCCCAAACAACAGAAACAAATAAAGCAAAAAACAACTGCTGTTGCTTTTAGGTTAGATCACCTGAATGGTGTGTGCACACCAAGGAGAGGGGCTTGTGCTTGTAGGAGAACAACCAAGAAGAAAGAGTTTGATACCCAGACATCTGCTGGTATTTCAATAAAAAAGATCAGTATCATGAAGCCCGTAGACTAAAAGGACCAATATCATAGAGACATAAAAGAGTTTGTGTTGTAAAGGACCTTCAAATATCATCTAGTCTACCCCCTCTTCAATGAGGAGGGACATCTTGAACTACACCAGTGTTAAAGCTGGACCTCTCTGTAAACCATGATCCAAGTCAAGTTAAAGCCTCTGAGAATCTCTCTATTAGTTTTAATAGATTTTTAACTAGGCCCATGACAAGTGTAGGGAATCTGTGTGTACTGATCTGTTAACAGAGAATACATTGCTTATTTTATATAACACATAATTTCTTCATCCACAAAACATTTAAGGCAACCGCAGAAATGTGAACATCATGAGAGCCTGAAGTAAATGAAAGTTGTGTTGCCTATGGGTCTCCTTAAATTGTGACCATCTGTTGGCCTGCTGAAACAGGTGCTGAGCATTTGCAACTCCACTGAAGCAGAGGGAGCTGGGTGGAGCTCTGCTCTAGTTGGAAATCATCTAATTCTTTTCAGTCCACAATTAGCTATTGGCCAGTGCATGCTGCCATTAGTTGAGCCAGCCCAATACAATCTCATAAAGAAAATCAGCTTCATTACGGATCTAAAAGTGTCAATTTTTTTGAACCGGGTATTATTTAATCCTTTGTATTTGGGGTTTATCTATGCAAGAAGTAAATGGGGAAAAATACTATTTCTTTGAGCTATGGGCACATTAATTAACAGTTAGAAGTGTTGGAAAGAATTACTATATTGTCAGTCTAACTTTAAAGACAAAATATATTCAGTCAATTAATTTTAATATGTTCCAAATTTTATTCACTGTGGCATACAGAATGGAAATGAAGTAGCACTTAGCTGAAAACAAGGAATAGTTCCTCAGCTAGAGTTCAATTATGTTACTCTTTTTAATTTCAGTTGTTCTTTGCTAATTCCTGTAAGTTAAGTCCTGTCACACAATGCAGATTTGATCCAGTTAACTAGAAAAACAAGATCAAATTTGTTAGGATACTCTAAGCCAGTGGATAGAAGTTGCAGGCAAAAGTGACCTTTTCCTGACATAGCTATATTTCCATGGGATGCAAATTCCCCTGGCTCATGCCTACCAGGTAAAAAACATTGCCACAAGCAAATGATAGTTTTAACAGAATTGTTGCATAGGGCAAACAATCTGCTGAAATGGTTGAGAGGTTTAGGAAGCTTATTCCAAGCCACTAGAAAATTGCTACAATAATTTCTGCAGAATTTATGGTGCCATTGTAGCCAGTTTTTCTTTATACTATTCACATTATTGATTCAGCTGTGCTGGTAATTGTAAGGGATGATATTATAATAATGTCATTTTGGCAAGATGCAGTACTATTTAACTAATACATTATTTTCTAAAAGGATTCCTTTTAGAATCCCTATGGTCTTACTATATCATTTATTCCTTTCTTCCTAGCCTTTGAATACAAACAGAAATAGAAATGGCAGGAGGTAACAAAGCTTGTCATATAATCTCTTTCCCCTTAACCTTTATTCAGAATGATGCCTTCAACTCATGAAAAGTCTGCTTTGGAGCAATGTGAAATGTTTGCTAGGAAACCTGAAGCAAAGTAGAATTCAGCTGTTTGCAGCTTTTCCTACAGATGTGGTATCCAGCCCATGTTTTGTCAAAAGGGTTGAATCTTTTGATTAAACCTGAGGCTAGTTATGAATGAATTGAAGCCAATTTATTGTTTTGTATTAAAAGAAAAAGATAAACGCCTGGATTTCATGTGCTTCCAGCTACAGATTGACCAAAATCTGAACTGTGAAGTTCTTGTTATTGCTTCAAAGAGGGAAAATGCCAGAGTTGAAGCCTGGAGAGAGAGGGGCTATGATGAGCAGAAGGGCTGCAGGCAGAGGGTTGCAGTTATTCTTTCACATCCTGCACTGCTCTCTCTGAGAGAAACTGTTCAGATTCCTGATTTGCATCCCTGCCACAAATGAAAAAATGAGCAAAAGAAGGTGCCCAGTAGAAGGCTGAAGCAGCCTGAAAATGTCTTCTATCTTTGCTTTTTGATTTTGCTCCCCTCCCCGCCCCCCGCCCCTTTCTCCCCGCTGAGACTGAAAATAAACCCACAGTGCCAATTATGACTCTTGATCACTTTGTCCTGGACAAAACCCATGAGCTCATTTAGGATATATAATGAATAATTGTCATATAGCTTTGTGTTTATTACTAAAATGGAGAGTTGCAGAGTGAAACAAGCAAAGAACTTTTCTTAAAATTTGAGTTCTTCAAGCATGTTCCCATTCCAGCCTTAGAGCTGGTTTACAGCAACCTGCATTGGCCTTTCGGAGATAAATAGAATGTGCAGGATGGTTGCTTGTTTTAAGATGTATCCCAGGAAGCCAGTATCTGCACGTGGTGAGAATGGTAGCTGCAGATACAGGAAACGTGCAGTAAAAGGCCACCTTGGTCTTAGAAGCAAGAACCCACCACATGTTACTGTCCAGCATCTGGCAGGTGATTAGCTAAACAACCAGCAGAGGAAGGCAGGTGATGGGGTGATGAGCAAAATAGTACCTAGAAAAAGGGCAAAGTAAGAATCAGTACCTAGAAAAAGGGTAAAGAAAGGAACAATGGGGATTAAAAACTTCTGGCAAAATAGCATAACAGAAGCTTTAGAGTATTGGAAAGAAGAATCTAGGCTGTATAGAGAACTGCCTAGGGGGATTAAAATAAGAAAATAAAAGTACATTTTTTGTTTCACTACCTCATGCAAGGAAAAGAATAAGAAGCGAATGTAATTTTGTAGCTAAACATAATAGCAGATAGTAGCACAGTTGTAAAAACCGAAGGGAAAGGACAGACCATCATAAATGATCAAGTGAAAATAGTTTAAGAAGACAACCTCAGCTGGATTTTACCAATCCCCCAGCTGAAATGTGATCATTGACTGTGATCCCATCACTCAACAGGAGAACAACAGGAGAGCTCAAAGCACCCTTCACAGCACTTTTCAATGCTACATCTCAATAAGTTTTAAAAAGGACTTCAAAGAACATTGTGCAGGTCTGGAAATATAAAAGATATCCTCATTAGAGACAAGATTGCTGGAGGATCACTGCCTGCAAATAGCACAGAGAACAGAGACACTGATCTTACTCTAGAAAAAGTGCCTGAGGATGACAGGGAAAACAAATATATCCAGAAAACAAAGTAAACTGGGTCAGGTACTTAGGGTGGCTGAGAGTTCTACAGCAATCATAAGGTCACCTACTGAGGAAAGCTGGGCTGTGTAGGAGTACAAAAGTGCATTGAAACAACTGTGGAAAACAGAATAAATGGGAAAACTCAAATGCCCAGATTGTACCAGCAGTGCAAAAAACAATTCAGAAAGAGCAGCTAAGAAAGAAAGACAATGGAATTCTTATGATGGTTTCTAGTGAAAGAAGAGGCCAGCTACCCAGACTGATGAAAAGGATGTCAGTGCTTGTTATGGACAGCTAAACTGCCACATCAACAACCAATTTGATTTGCACCAGAACTGTGGAATCATTGCACCATCAGTGACAAGTATCCCTTTTAGGGAAGGTGCTCTATAAAACTGAATTTGAACCAATGACAGTCAGGTGTTGGATGTTGAGAGATCATGATGCACACAATCAGAAGCAACAGGGAAATGCTAATGTAGCATCTGAAATCGTATATTTGCCCTCTCTTGACCAGAGGACATAGAATTTTCTCTATGGGTTTTGTTCTAGCAGTTCTACAATGGCTAAAAAGTAATGGAGCTTGGAGGAACACTGAAAGGAAAGTGAGCCCTATGCTATGCCACTTGATTACTGAAATGCAGAATTCCACTTGAGAAAAAAAGGGATTAGAGAGACTGCAAAGATATGAAAGAGTGTTCGACTTTCTAATACTCTTTCAAAGGGAGGGAATGGTCCAATAGTAGTCATAACAACCAATATCTTGGAAAGTTGCACTGTTTAGTAGGAAACAGGTAAAATAATAAGTTCCCACTACTGTTGACTGAGGGCAGATTTATTAGCAGCAAAAATTCTAAGTTTAACATCAAAACCATTTTTTGGCATACTGAGTTACATGAGCCATTCAGTCAAGAGTCCAGAAATCTCCATAGAGCTAAAACTTAAAAGCACCAGGCTGATTACAAATGTGTTTATATGAAAATTGAGTCTCTCCCTAGAGAAATGCCAAGCATCTGGCAGGTGCTGGAGAGCAGGCTATGGTAGTTTATAACCTGGCAATACCAAAATGAAAGTGAAGACTACCATAGGAGATAACCTTTTGTATGAGATGGCGCATGGGTGAAAGATCACCATGTTTAAAGCCACCCAGAACGAATGTCAGCAAAGGAAGAGCAGGTGTCATAAAAACGAAAAACACGACATGAAAACCAAGCTTGAAATGAGCTAAAGCAAGTTCTGCTGGCCAGTAAAAAAGCCAAACCCTTACTGGGGACATAAATGAGACAGAACAGGTTGTCCAAGATTTTCCTGTATTTAAAAAGCCACCTGAGATCCTAAATAGCTCTGGAAAATGCTGGACAAATATATTCACTATTTGCAAAGAAAATGGCCTTGTGATAGATGTAATGTATAAATTCGCGTATAAAATATTATATTAAAAACTTGGACTATTAAAAAGCTACTCGGGGGCGTCTCTGAGATTCCAAAGTCCATTGTGCAGCTGTGAAACCACAACATTTACCACAACAAATGACAGGGCTGCACTGGAGATGGCCCATTCATCAAGGATGGGCTTCCACTTCACGGATACTCAAGACCTGATATCAATCTTGGTGGAGGATCTGGAGGATGATCAAATCAGCACCCCAAAGGAAGAATCTGGGAAGACTCCTGAATCATCTTTTCATACTTACAGGGAACCCTTTTCAAAACCTTACTTGGGAATAAAGAAATGCATGAATATTCAGACTCTCAATAGACCTCTCAATAGCCTCCGGACAAAATACTGTATAAAAGCTGTATGCCAAGACCCAGCATTTGTGGGCAAGGTTGGATGGCACCTTTGCTGCTGTTGCCCTGTCCACCCAATATTTGATCGATGTTGTCCGATTTTATTGTGGCTTTTTAATTTGATCTTGGAAAATTGCTAAATAATTCTTTTATTTTGGATTGGCTTCTAATCATTTGTAACAGCCTGAAGATGGGAAGTAGTAATCTCATTTCTGTGTGGTGTAGGTGTAGATCTTCATTCCAAATAAGTTGAAAAGTTGGATGGAATTACTGAAGCAGAAGTTGCCCTGCACAGATATTCTTGGAATGTGGTTCATTTGGCATCTGAGGTTTACAGAGATAGGTCTAGCTGAAAGGTGGCTTGTGTGTTGCACACAGATGAAAGTCCAGTATTTCCTACCTAGTTCTTCTAACAAAGAACCAGAAACTTCTTCATTTTAGAGATGTGCATTCTCCTATGTTAATGAACATGCTCCATGAAACAAAGACCATTTCTCTTGCCAGAGACTTCAAAGGGCTTAGACCAAGTGTCGAGTGAAAATACACTTATGGCAAAAAATTATTGAAATTCAATGCCAAGGCTGCTCCAAAAGGAATTTTCTGTGCTCCTATTCCTAAATTTTACCGTTTTGGTTGCACTTTATCAAAGCCCTTGGGGTATCTATAGTATAGTCTATATTGTACTTGTTCTGACATTACATTGAAATGAACAGTGCTGTGTGAAACTATCAGCTCTGTATGCAAGTGCTGCAGCCTTGCTTATGCAAAATATTTGTGATGCTTGAAAGTTCTGTATTGTACTGTTTGATTTGGCTTTCCTTCATAGAAACATTAGGAAAACCAGTATTTTAATATTGTGTATTGTTATGAGATTAAAAAAAATGAATTATTATGCTGAAGATTTTTTTTCCAAAGAGATAATATCCCACAGTGCTGACAGGCTTTTTTCTGTAATGATATATGAATTGGAGCTAACAGGGGAGACAATAACTGCAGGCCTTTTGATTAATTTATTTTCTTTGGTCCTCTCTTTAAAATGATAGATTGGTCCATGAGGACAGTTTGCCATAGATATTTGCAATAGAAGTGTGAGCTCCAAACAAAATAAGGAACCAAGGTTTGTTTAATATATTGTAGACATCTGGTCCATTTTCACTAACAAATTAGCATAGAGTTATCATCTCATTATTGTCATATGCAAAAAGCTGAAAAAAGAGTCCAGGTGTATCTGATGACACAGGGGTAGAAAAGAAGAAGATTCCTGCAGCGTAATTTAAAAGAAGAATGTATTTTAGCTCTACAGTTTAACTTCAGTGATTCAAATCTACCTAGATTAAAAAAAAAAAAAAAAAAAAAAAGGCAAAGGAGAAAAACATCTCTTTCAAGTTGTGACACGCTTATGATAAGTCTTTTATAACATCTCAGTTGTTTTACTTTTGTCTATTTAGAATCAATGAGTTGACTCACTTTAAAAAGTAAGGACAAGTGATAGAACAAATCGTACTGGATAGAAAACAGCTGTACAGTCTGTACCTGTGATGATGATAAAATTAAACCAGACTCTACTCAGAACCAAGCATTATAATTTCCATGTCTGACTCAAACCTGCCAAATGGTATTCTGCAAAATGCTACAATTTATAAAGCCTCTTTGCTAAATAGCGCTATTTCAAATATTGTAAAATGCCTTTAAAAAAGGGCTGTAGAAGTCATGGCAATATTGATCAGTGTATTTCATAGAATGGACTCAACAATGTTGAAGTGTTGTGTGTCTCCACCCTTCTCCAAGAGCACAGCTGCCAGCATATAACACTGTGTAAGGTGTATTTAATTACCTCTGTGCCCTGCGGTCTTAGCAAACATGCAAACTGAACAAGTGTGGGGAGAGAGGAAACAAGGGAACGAGGGCAACATGCAACAAATATGCAGCCTGATGATTAAGGTGTGCTACACAAACAAATCAGATAGAGGGGCTACACACTTAGGAGAGGATATTTGATTGCTTATTGCAAAATGGATGAAGACAACCCTTCTTGATGGCAGGAGTGGATTATCAGTCAACCAGTAGCTTTAATTTAACAAGCCAGAGGTGTCGAGGTGGTGTTAATGGAGGGCCAAACATCTTAAGACTTTGAAGGTAAGTTAGCTACGGACTTACTGAATTAAATCAACAAGGCAGAGATCCATCTCTCTTATGTTAAACATCCAGGTGTATATGTTGGAAAGCTTCCTGTAAATGGAGAAATGGACGTCTCCTGAGACCAGTTCTGTTGATCAGTGTCTCTCATCCTTGGATACCCAGAAAACACTTGATCTAAGCACTTTAACTTACAAAAGCTGAATCTGGACCAGTGAGTTTGACTCTCCCATTTTTGTGACACATTTGACACTCAGAGAGGTGTAAGATTATAAGGAAATTACTACTTCCCCTTTTCTTTGCATGGTGTAAATATGGTGTACAGTATTTACCAAAAGACTCAAACCCACTCTGTCATTTGCTGTAGCAACTCTCTTCAAAAGGAAGAAAAAGAAATCACATCACATTGCTTCTTTTTAAACCATTCACAAATTGTTTTGATCAACCTCAACATGCATTTTTAGGCAAATACAATAATTGGTTATAAAAGATACTCTATGCTAGAGGCAGTGCTCTTGCAACATACATTTTTGCTAGGAAAATATATATTTACACTAAATCTTTAGACTGAGATACTGCTTTTATGGCCCATTTTGGGCCATGACACATGGGGGCTGATAAAAGTAAATCTCCTTTTTACTGCTTTAGAGCTACAGACCTGGGTGGAGAAAGGGATATAACCACAGCAGACAACTGCATCGAAGGCAGATTTTGCTTACAATAGAAGAGTTTATTTCTGGCTTGTTTCCTTTATTTCTTAAGCCTTTTTTTTTTTTTTTTTTTTTTTTTTGGGGGGGGGGGGTGTTTGTGGTTTATTTACAAGTATGTTGGACCACTCAGATGACAGAAAACCACACACACCACCATGAAATTGAGGTTTTAAGTAGTGACATCCATAGCACTTCTCTATTGCTTTCTGGAAGTTAATGTGGCTCTTCTGAGTCATCTAGGCTTTCTTTAGAGGGTAAGGAGGTAGTCTCTATAGTACTGTAGAGAAATAGCAGTGCTGTAGAAAAATTCCAAGGGAAAAATCATCCCACCTGTTTTTGGTGCTACTTCTGAGAGCTTTAGCAAAAATATCCTTAAAGAGACTGGAACAAAAGAGACTGAGTTGGTAGCTCTTTCTTTTTGAATGAAATCTGTCTTCCTATAACAGAGATCGAAAAGGAAAAAAAATCCAGGTTGTTAGAAGAAATGGAAAAAATGAATAGATATGACAGCAGTATAATTCTGCCTGAAGGTAAGATATGTGTTGCAATGTGCACTGAATTTTTCACTGAATTAATTTGCATGAATATTGCACAGGGAAATGTGTATGTGCTATGCTTTTAAATGTAGACTCTTCCCTGAATGTTATTTGCATGTTCACAAATTATGTATTCCTATTGTACCATGTATTGGAAAACAACAATAAATACAGTTGCTACAAGGGAGGAGGGTCTTTTTAATGTTTAATTAAAAATTGAATAAAAGTGTTCTTTGATGATGTCAATCTCAACTTCATTAATGACCAGATCATACCCTAATCCAGTATATTTGGCAGACTAGGCTATACTGACTAATTAAACAAAAACAGTCAGTATTGATATATGAGAACAATCATGCAGCTCTAATTAAAGTTGTAACAAATTTGCTTTTGTCATTTCATGCATTCAGCAGCAACACAAATTACACTTATTTTGTAAAAATCCAATTTTAGTCTGTCTTATTGAAGGAAGCCAAAAACTGAGCTCTTTTACACCTACATATGCACTGACACACTCTATGAAATCTGTTTTGACAGCTTCCTATAATATTTAGCCAATGATGACAGGCAAGCTAAGGAATCAATAACTAAACCTGCAGTGCATGTTGCAATCAAGAGCAATTATTTACATGTCATGTTGAGTCATTTGGATGGTGAATTATTGTTCAGACCCATCACTTAACCAGACAACTGTATATATGAGCTTTCAATTGGCTCCCTGGCCCCTTGGGATTTCAGTTGAATTATTCTGATGTGAATATTTATGAGGTTTGACGATGGTGTTTACCACTTCATTATGGCAAAGATTTAAGGGTTGTTCTACAGTTCCTGGAAGGGAGTAGCCATGACATTTGGGAAACAAATAGCTATGCTTACACCACCTGCACAGCTCATATGAGGAGAAGCTGCAGCTGCTCTAAGACAGTTCCATGCATCTGTGCACAGTAGGGTGATGGGATTTATATGGAAAAAGCAATGCTTTGTACTGGATCCAAAAGCCAATGGTTGTAGGAAATCCTGCAGACTACCAAGTCTGCCTATTGGGCACCAACCTAGGATGAGTCACACAATGTATGTTTTCAGAGCTCTCCGGGCTGTTCCTTGCAGGCTGGGCTGATGGAATGCAGACCCCTGAGGTTGACTCTGATGCTCCAGATGCTCAGTGCTATCAGCTCTCACTCAGCTGCACTTCTCATTTGATGGCACTTTTCAGCATAAAATACCCCAAATGGAGCAAATAAAAGTTGAGAAATGGAAAACCTCCAGGTACCTTTGAAATAGCTGGATGTCTAGATTTTCTGAATATAAAATGGTTGAAGTAATTCTTGTCCCATTTATCTAATCCACAGCTATAGTTTCCTTAATCACGGAGTGCAGAAAACTTTGATAATGGGACTCAATAAGTCCCAGTGATATTATTTGTGCTCTTTTTCACAAATGCTGTTGTTATTTTACATGCTTCCCATGAGGCACAGAGACAGTGTGTTCCAAGAATGGAAGAACTGAGTGCTCAGCACCTCTTCTGTGACTTAAACTGGATTAAAGTCTGAATTCCTGCACTGATAAATATTTGCATTATTAAATAGTGACTATATACTATGGAAGTTGCATGATAGTACAAAAGTGGAATGTGACTGTTATTGGTTATAAATTCGATTTTTGCTTTGGCCAAGTTAAGAGGCTCAAGAGCATTTTTGAAATTTTGAAACTCATGTCTCAAATGGTGTTCTGCCTTTGCTAGTTTACTGATGAACAGTGGAATAGAGATTTACTTATCTCTGAAAAATTGTGCCTGTATTGGATTGAGAGCAGGCAGAGGTTTACAGAAAAACTTTTATAGCACTGATGATATTGGCTGACAAGTTCACTGTGCTAGTGTCAACCTGGCTTGAAAATTTGAGGTGTCTTACTCTGAGTTTCCCAGATGTGAGGATTTCAGTCTCACCAGCAATTTTGAAAAATATTGGACAGATGTCTTTCCAATTGTGGTACCAATACCTTGCTAGCACATTAAATTCCTTAAAATTGGAAAAGACAATATTACCAGAGAAGCTGACAAAGGTTTATGCCTGATCAACAGGCATAAACATTTGGAGGTGGGAGTTAACATTGCTACTACAGCTGGCTTCAATGCTGCATCAGCCAGGTCCTATCAATGCAAACCTTTATCATCTCTCCCTTCCTTTTATAAAAGAAATCTTAATGAACATTTAAAAAACACAATGAAAACAAACAAACAAACAAACAAACAAAAACCACCACCAAAAAAACACAACAAACCAAACCACCATCAACAGGCAAGTTGGCTAACAAAGGCAGATAAAGGTGTCTCTAAACAGCACAGTGTCTCAAGGAGCAATGGTTCTTTCATGCTCCTTAAATCAGAAAAAGAACACTAAGGGTCCTTCCTTACAATGAGTAAGATAGAGGATTCAGTTGTCTGCAAACTAGAAGGTCAGGAAACTCAAGTGCAGAGCCTGTGGAGCCTCCTCAACTGAAAGTCTATTAATAATAAAAAAGATTATTCACTGCTATCAAATATAATTACAGGCATCAAACACCCTGGAGCTGAAAGACCATTTATTTAACATACAGAATAAGCAGATGTAGTTGTGTGATGTGCCTCACTGCAGCATCTTAACACAAGGCTTCAGGTGGCAAAATAAACCACATTACTAGAGCTATAATAGTGATTACATACAGGGATTTTATGTGTCACAGTATGCTCAAGAAAAAAATTACCACCTTGCCTTTGTGTAATTTTAATGCATTTCAATGAGTATTTTATCTATCTGTCCAGACATTTTATGTCTGTAACTTCAGGTCCAGGGACTGAACTACCCTGCAAGCCATTTTTAATGATTTCTTGTGTACTGACTGAGTGAATCACACAAGCACCTGGACTGTGATTTGTGTTTCTTAATCTGAAAGTTAAGCTCCAGCTATGGCCCAATGCCTGGGTCCAAACTCAGTGATCAATGGATTTAACTGAAAGATTATTACTGACAGGTTTGAGGCAGATCGTTTTTATTGGAGGAATATCTCCACAGCTAAACTACAGTACCAACAAAGATGGAAAGCACATGGTACACAGGGTGTGTCTATTTCTGTCAAATATTTTATCTAATTGGTTCAATCTTAGATCTTAGCATCCTCACCACCTACACTAAACATACACTACTTCATTTTTTAATTAAACAACTCCCTGTCTCCAGAAGCAATCTTGTGTGCAGTGAAAAGTTTGATCCAAGCATTACTCTTTAGGTGTGAGGAGGATGAGAATTGGTAAGGTGTGACCCCTTTCAATTTATTAGTATCTCCAATTCCCATTTACAAAGGGCAAGCATATAAGTATGTAGGTATATCTGCTTTTTGCACCACCTTTTGGCCCATTCTTGTCTTGAGGATGTGTTCACAATCAAAGTGTGCTCAGACTGTGCCCTGGCCTCAGGGGCAGGCAGGGGAAGGACAGATTCAGATGAAAGTGCCTGGGATCCCCTTGGTGAGGAATAAGTTAAACTGCTAGGCCTCTTTCCTGTGTTTCCGTTCTCATTGTTGCTGCTCTCCAAGATATAGATACACAAAAAGCTTGACAAGAAGCACAGAAAGGCAGAAAACACATATGACAGCTTAATGGCTTTGAGAAAAAACATGCCAATGTTTGTATTTGCAGAAGCCAGGCAGCACGTCTTCAAATGACATAATGGGCTTCATTCATTACGGCATCTGATTAAAGGTCTCACATAATTTGTAAACTAACAAAGGCTTCATCAGACACTGAAAAAATTATTATTATTATTATTAAGCATTTATACTGCAGTCAGTCCTAAGATTTCCAGACAAGAAGTGACAGGTACACAAGAAGTAAAAAGAATAAAATAAAACTACTTTAATAGTAAATGTCTGAATGTCTTAGTCACAAATAGCTTAAAATCGAGATAATTCCCTATATTTCTTCTGCCAGTTGCCACCTCTATTCACATATCGGAATATATATATTAAAATATATATGTCAAAGTTTCACCATTTGTGAGGGTGAGAGTAGAACCTTTTTTAGGATTATATATATGTCATAATTATATTTTTTTGTCTGAAATCCATGTGTATTATAATCATTGACTATTCCAAAGCTAAAACTTCTATCTAAACTGAAGGGTAAATGTGGGATACAAAGAAGCACATGGTATCTAACTATTAATTTTGTATGAACTTTATGAAATGTTGCAGAAAACCATTATCACTTCCTTTAGAGGTTTTAGGCATTAAAAATCATAAAAGTTGAAATAAAATCTGACCTTTTTTGAAAAAGACCTCATGTAACAATATTAACATCTTTCTTTTTCTTTTTGACTAATACAGTCAATTTTTCCCAACACCTCTCTGTAGCAGCTGGCAGATGTCCTTGTGCTGTGGGGTTTTTTCCATCAGTTTTATTTTTTCTGCTTCTATGGGTTTTTAGGAACTGCAGCATGTAGGGATCATGCAACGACTGTGACAACTCCACCAATATACACAAAGAATAGTACAGGACATTGAAAAAGATCCATTTTTAGGGATCTAAAAAGGCTGAAATCACTGCTAAGAATTCAATAAAGGCATTCCATAAATGCAGTCAATGAGCAGGTAAAAGTTTGGCCTTCACCAGCAGAACTAATAGGAGCCCAAAGCAAGGTGGACAAAATGGCAAATAAATAATCAGATTTTTTAGGTTGTGATATTCTCCAAGAATTTTAAATCCAGTGAACAGATTAGGACATTCCATTTCCTCAGAATTTTAGATGTATTTATCCTGAGTTCAAGGTGGGTAACTGTGTGAATAAACATTTATGTCCTTCAACGGCAATAAAATTTAAGAATCCAGATGCTTTGCTGACAACAGTGCTGACTGCACAGGCTCACTCTCACCACTTACATGGGTGGAGGATTTGGGCCAAACTTAGGGTAACTTTTGAATTAAGAGATATTAAGTTAACAATCAAAATGTCCAGAGAAAAACAGAGAAAGATAAGTGGTGTGAGAAATGGAGAAAGAAGTGAACCTGAAGAACTTCCTGCAGGAGACCAAGGAGAGAATGCAGCACCAAAAACAGGGGATTGGGTGAAGCAATTACCACGTGGTTAGAAAACTAGGAACAGGACCAAACCTTTTAATCTCACTTGCTATGATGGACTACATTCCTGGCCCTGCTTTCCTTCTTCATCTCCATTTTGAATCATTCCACATTCAGGAAAAGACAGATGAAGTCCAAACCAAATTCATCTCAAATATGAACAGAGATTCCTCAGCATCAGGCAGAATTATTCAATACAGAGTGAGTTTCCTACCTCAGTGTTGTGCTACTATATCAGTGAAGGAAACAACATAGCTAAGAAAGTCCAAGTTGAATTGATTTTGCTAAGTGTGAAAGGCAGGAGAAATTAAAAGCAAGTAAGGTGGTTGTTTGTCTAAAGATATGTGTAGGAGTTGCACAGACTGAGTAAAATTAGAGATGAACTAACCTATGATACAGACAACATCAAGGTCTGCAAAGAAGAAATTAGAACAGTGAAGGAAAATCTGAGGTAAGCTGGGGCAGTGACAGAGTGGAAGAATAGAAGGAACTGCTGTAGGAAGTCACTGTGCAGGGGCTGCACCCTCTGTAAAAGGAGCCTGTGGGATTTGATGGATTGCTACTTCATAGCCACTGAGAAAGAGGAAATCTGGAGTCTAGCATCAGAAAAAATATTGAACTTATCTCCAAACCTGTGATAGGCACATATTTGGAAGAATGAGACCAAGAGGTGGCCATATCTAGTATTTGCTGTATTGAGTTGTACAGAAAGAACAGGGTCTTGGCTTCCAAGACATCAACATTAAAAAAGTAATACAATACAGTTATTACAAAACAACAATTTAAAGCCCGAGAGAGTTATCTCTTTTACATAATGTGTCTGTTTTCTCGTGAATTCTTTATTAAGATTTGCTCAATTAGCAGTAAGAAATAAATATTCAAGGAGACAAGAAAATGTGTTCTTAGTGAAGTAGTCTGATTAATTACATTTACAATCTGTTTCTTTTAGTGCATGCTTTTAAAAAATTGCATTTTTGATGAAGAATTGTGCTCTGCTGTTGAGTGTGGAAAAGAGGGTCTAATAGAAAAAACCCATAAGCTGCAGGTTTATGCAAATATACTGGTTGTACATGTACACACATATTGTTCATTGTCAATTCACTGAGGTTGTTGGTTTTACTCTGTGAATAAGAGTCCCTGAAATCATCTTGTAGCTGCTGAGACTCAGGATAAAATTGTGATTGTCCCTGGAGACAAATTTTTCAGAAATATAACAAAATATATAATATGTAAGAAAAAAGGCAGTATAGTTAGTTTTGGATATGTTTATAGAGCACAGTCCAGCTACCAAAAATTTAAGAAAAACTCTTATGAACTTAGTTGAATTAGAGCCTTTAGTACAGCTTTTTTAATTGGCGCCACTTGATACCGAAACATTTTGATCAATTGCCAGTGTTGTGCACAGCCCAGAGCTCTCACCCAGGCACTCCTGTGCTGCTCCAGCTGGGAGCAGAGTCATGTGCACGCACAGGGCTCGGGGTTTGTGAGCTCAGAGTAAAGGTAAAAGCCCAGCTGTTCTGCCTGGCATTTCATCTGGATGCTTCCTGGAAAATCTTCCAGGTTTATGCTTAGGCAGCACAGGCTTTTCCTGTGGGGAAAAAGCAGTCCACTCTGGGTAAAACACAGGCAAACCCTCAAGGGAATCCTGAGAGCGAAAACGCAGAGATTTTGTATCATCTTCCTTACAGCAGAGGTGGTTCAAGGTTCATTCTCTCTTGCAGTTAGAAAAAAAATGAGCTGCGTTTTGTTGTTGTTGTTGTTGTTGTTGTTGTTGTTTTAATAATCCTTTTAATTTTTATGAATGTGCACTTTCAAATGAAAAGTTTGATGTAACATCTTTTTGCTCAGCAGTAGTAGTGCTAGGAAGCCTTACCAGGAGAGTAAAGAGCCTGGGATAGCTGATGATGATGACAAGTTTGTAAATATCGGTGTCTCATTGCAACACAGTCTTGAAAAGAGCTTTTTTTATCCAGGATCTGGAAACTTTTCCCAACGACTGCTGAGCAGACAAAACCTCCAGCAGCTACTGGCTCAGGCACAGAGGCCTCACATTGTTGCACATGTTCCCAAGGTGGATTTCCTCTTATCTACCCTGCACCATCACAGTGCCTATGTCAAAGCTGCCAGTGTAAACATTCCAAACACACACAGGCACATCCCCACATACACACCAGAAAATATCTCTCATGCCTTATTTCCATGAATATTTCTGTGAATGAAACCTCAGTGCAGTAAATATTCACAGAAAGAAAACAGAAGCAGTCATAGAGACTGAGTGAACTTTATCATGCTAAAGAAAACTTAAACCAGCACTGTTCATCTCTTTATCCTAAGGTGCTTTGAATCTGTATGAGTTTTCTTCATACATGGATTGCTGAATATGACCCATAATTCTTCTTCCAGAAGTTCTAGATTAATCCAAAACTCTAAACAAATTTTTTTTAGCTTATTTCATTAAATTTTCTAAAGACGTCACTTTGCAGAAAACAAGTCTTTGAAAAAGTACTGACTGAAAGGTTAAAATTTACAATAGCCTAGAATTATTATCATTATTAATATCTACAGCATGCCCCTCACAAGCCTCAAGATGCTTCAAAGAATTAAATTATACTGATTTTTAAGGAAGTTGGAAAAGTCCTGTCACCTAGATGATCTGAAATAAGGTTTTTTAAAAACCTTAGAAACATTCAGATGGAAGCATTTTTGCCCTACCACATACACAGAGAAGAAGAACTCATCTTTTAAATTGACCCTCAGTATCTCTGCCTGTGCTTTGGAGAGGTCCAAGGTAACTGTACTTACCCCTGATCCCTTTTTCTCATCCTCCCCTTAGAGACGACATTCCAGCTAAGCTGCTTTGGGTGAGGACATTCATGGTGCAGAGTGTGGTGTTCTACTTTCTAGGAACAGGTCAAGCATAGACACGCTGATTATGTTCTGCAACACTCAGTGTCTCATGGCATCTGATAGGCAATCTTTGACTTCTTAGCTTTCCCCATCTTCTCATTTTCAGAAAGGTGATTGGGAAGAGACTTTCTCCTTGTTTTTATGACTGGATTTAAATATAAATATAAATATAATTCACTGATATCTATATTCTGAATTTAGTTAGATTTTTGATCTAGTTTAATGCTGCTAAAAATGATGAGGCTGAAAGGGATCACCAGCAGGATCATTCTGTGAATGAAGGTGGAATAAAGCCTGTGAGAGAACAGAAGGGTCTGGCCTCTTTGAGTAAATAAATACCTTAAATGAAATGTTGAAAGCTATCTGTGGTATCACACAAACCTATCAGTTGGCTGAGCTGAACTCTCTGTGGAACCAACAAACATGTTTAACCAAATTGTAGTTTATGCAAATCACTTTACATAGCTTTGAACTTAACTCGCATCTATTCCTTACCCTGGTTTACAAGGAATTTCTTTCTCTCCTTAATTATTTGCTTTTGTTTGGTTTTATTCCTATCATGGCATGATCTCAGCTGTAGGAGGGGCAAGTTCCACATCAGACAACTGTTCCAACCGAAAAAACCCCTAATCTAGATAAACAAGTCTCTAATCTGGAGGCATATGAAAGTTCTTCAGACAAGGTCTGCTCCCTGGTTGGGGTTCATTTTGTTTTCTGGTTCTCATATATAGAGGCCTGCTTGGGAAAATCAGACAGACTGTGTCTGCTTTGAATTTATCAGGCAAACACATACACAGAAAACAAGAGTGTTTAGACTCTGGGCTGCTGGTGAATGCTCAGAATTCCCCACTGTCCCAATGACTGTAGAGCTAGTTGGCACATCTTCAATAAAAAATTACATCAGTGATGCTCTGGAAACTCAATTGAGGCATAGGAATTACAAGAAAATAAGCAAATCCACAGTGAAAACTTTGGCAAAAATTCTCTACTTCATTTCAAATGTAATAGCATTCCTGGTCTCTAATTTCTATTTTATTTTTAGTGACAAATGAATTACTAGTACAGCTCCTCATAATCTATTTCTTTCCATTTCTCAGACTCTTTTGGGGAGTGGTATAATTTTAGACTGTAAAAATATACGCCATCTGGTTTATATATAATTGAGCCACTCATACTCACATTTTTTGGATGTAAAGCCATGCTTTAGACAGAACTGGAGAGAGGCTGTGAGAAGTTACATATTGTTGAGAGCAAAGCTGACTCCACTGCCTCTCTAGGCATGCCTCCCAGCTGGCCTTGGTTTTGGCTCACCTATAGTGTCACCTTGTGTGGGATGACACAGAGTCAGAAGGGACATCCACACTGCCCATAGAAATTGCTGTGGTGTTAAGACAGGCACTTAATGAATGCCCTTTTTTTTGGCTATCAGCCAATGTATAAGATTAAGAATTTGAGCAGAAGGACTGATTTTATTATTCCCGAAATGATCCAAAGCAGAGGGGAAGATTATACTCTCTTGATTTTTTTTCTGTTCCATTAATTCATGGTCAGTAAACTCGTCAATTCAACCAGCAGGTCATGAAATCCAGTGTTTGGGATTGGTAAGAATGGTGACATACAGGATGAAATGGAGAATTTGGAAGAGCCATCCATCCAGTCTTTTTCTCCTGCCTATCTCTATTTGCTAAGCTCAGTGTGAAAGTCCTGCTTGCTTATGGGTGACAATGCAGCTGTGTTACATGTTAGTTTGGATTTGCATCTCTGGTTCAGCATTCCCCTGAACTGCAGTGGAAGTCACTCACTGAGTAAAGTGTCCATTCCCTAAATGTATATTTCTGTACACCTGGAAGAGAATCCCCAAGAAATTTGCTTTAACTCAGCAGATACGCTAATGATGTTCCTTGCTGTGCTGCTGTCAGTAACAAAGGACAACGCTGTGAAGTTTGGGTGTCGTTGCCATTTTGATCACAGAGATTACAGTGAGTGAGTGAACAAGGCAGAAACAAACAACACAGTCAAAACAGTGAGCAAATCTGCTGAGTGTTAGAAGTTAATGAAATACAGTTAGCTGCCACTGACATTGGGCAAATACAGGCTGAAGGCTTTCAGCACAGCGATACTGTATTTGCTCTAAATGGGTTTACTGCAGTAATTGAAACACAATATGCAATTAAAGCATATTTACTGCATCCTCTTGAAACTTGTGAAGCTGATGAGGAACACATTCATTCAGCAAACCTTCCTTGCTCTGTTTGCATTGCTAGCTGGGCTGGCAGAGGCACAGATGGGAAAATTGCTCTGAAGGAAACAGCTCTGCCGCTGAGAAATGTACATTCCATCATCCTAAAATGCCAACTAACGCAATCATCAGAACAAAATCCAATGAAACATTACACTGATACTGGCTTCACACAGGTCTGTACATCTGCTGCCAATCTGTTGTCCATTTATGCCCTGTTTATGGCCCAAGGGAGCAATTTCTGTGTGCAGGTTTTACTCTCAAGACAACTGCTTTGGAGAATGGCACTCTAAGGGTGCCCATTACCTGACCTGGGATTTTTTTATCTTGCATTCTGCTTACAAACAATGTCATTCAAGGCACTGGAAAGATAGGTACCAATACTAACGTGAATTAGATCAAACTCTAACCAGTTTCCATACTGCCTAGATGCTAGTAGATAATGGGAACGATCCTGCCATTGCTTTTGGAATTTGTAATACTCTCCTGCCTTTGCATCTTCATGTCTAGTCAGTGATAATGACTAGATTATTGTGACTATCGTGACATTATTATGACTATTATATCATATTATAGTATATCATATATAGTCATTATAGTCATATATATTATATCATATATAGTCATTATATGACATTATTATGACTATTATCTTGGTAGTTAGAATGTATTTTAAAAAAGTTGACTTGGAGCTGGAGTGTTCACACCTGCTGAGAATGTGCCCAAGGTGATTTCTGTGGACATTTGTGACAGATCCCTGACCATTACAGGCCTACTCCTCACCTAATCAGGAACAGGCACACTTGTCATTTTTTCCAAGTAGCACTAATCAATAAGGAAGACAATCCAAAACATTTAGAGCTGCTCATGGCTCCAGAGCTTTATGAAGTCTGAAAAAAAGAAATTTATTGGTTAGTGCAGTGCTTTCTGTTATGCCTCTCTCTAGCACTATTTTTCAGGAAGCTGGCAAAATATCTTTGTGGAACAACAGAGCCTGAGAACTTCTTTCGAACAAGTCCATCTCATGTACCTCCCAGGCCCCAGCCACTACCAAGGATAGAAGCTGAGGTGAGAAGGCATCACAGAACATTTAATATGCAATGCCACCATGTGTCTGACAGACAGGGTGTCAAAAACTCTTCCCTAGTAGAAGATTCCCAAACATTAAATTATTGGATGATGGATTTATTTATTTCACAGATTGCCATAATTGTCAATTACAGACTGGATAATGATTTAACTGAGCTCTGAACAAGCCAACATGCCAAGCCCTGCCTCTTACAAAGCTACATTGCAACATAAAAGGACAGGCGAAGGTCATCTCCACACTGCTGAACAACTTGGGTGCAGAGGCACATCCATAAGTTCTGCAGTCTTAGGGACAAGTTCAATTACGCAACACCTCCACTAAGCACAGCCCTACCAGTTGCTAAGTAAAATCAACAGTTGATAAAACACTTACATAAAGCCATTTCTCCTTCAGCTCTTGCACAAAATTCCTCCCACTGCAACGCTAGACTAAGCTCTAACAATGAGTATCATTAATTAAATTGTATTTTAATGGCTCAGGAGGTGGACTCTGTAAAAATGAGGAAAGGGACAGAAACCTGGATTTAGAGAATAAGGATGAATTTAGAAAAGAAGGATGGATTTCACTTCATTTTAACCGTCTGAAAAAAGAGCATCTGGGCTAAGCTCGTTCTTTGTGCTTTGCTCAGCCCCTTTCAAACAAAGGAGAGAAGCTGATGCTTACAGAAGATAAAGTTAGATTATCTTATGAGAGAAGTGATTTTGAAACACTTGAATATGACAAGGACAGAGTGTATGAAGAACCACACAGAGATCAAGGAACTATAGTTTTTTTCCTTCACAGAAACCCAAACGTGAGCAGAATAACTTCTCAAGTCTCCTGCCTCCCTCATGGTTTTGCCTGCTAGAATTAGAACACAAATCCAGCACCTGCAGATATTACAGGCAGTCCAATGAGAGGTAGAATTCATAAAACACAGTTCTTTAATCTGAAGGAACAGCTTGTCTAAACACTGATTCCTGGAAGCCAGGAGGATCTCTAAGCAGAACTATAAAATGTGTGTAATATGGCAGAACAGAAACCACAGCACTGTAGTATGGAAAGATCCTTTGGAGTTTGGGAGTCATACAGTTAGGATTCATAAAATTGCCTCTGACTTGCTTGCCTGAGCTTCATATGAGTTCACTGGAAAGATCACTTATTCAAGCCTCTCCTGTCAAATGGTGTGATGTTATTTAAAGTAAATTAATTCTTTCTAGGTCATTTAAAAAATGAGTACATTTTTTACATCACCTGTGAAGCTTTCTGAAAACAAGGATATCACTGACATCCTAATCTGCAGTTGATTCATTAAGTGGTGGGCTGAGAAACATTACAGAATGTGAAATGAAAAATTTAGTTAATAAGAAAGAGGTCAGACTATATGATATGAATTAACAAATCATCAAAAATGCATAGGTATGTGATGATTTCGATACTAATCAATTTTTATTTGAAAACTATGATTCTATGGGTCTATAGAAAAGAAATTATAGGAAGACTTTATGCCTGGTGCATCTTCCTGCCCTTCCTTCCCTTCCTGATACAGGGAGGGTGAACACACTCTTTAAACTCATTTTCCATAAGCACATCTCACTAGGTAGTTGCTAACTCACAAATACAGCAGCCTGATGGGGCCAGTGAAACACTCTCTGGCAAAAGTGCCGAGAGAGTAATAAGAGCAGACAATCTAAAGGATAACTAAGAAGCAGTAAAAGAATGACCAGGAGTCTGTACTGGTGCTGCTATGAGTTTGAAACAGCATTTTCACTGTATGTGGGAAATACTCTGTTGCTTGTTTGGACCCTTTATGCCTTAGCATAAGACCTTTTGAAGAAGAAAATAAAAATCATTCCTGCTTACACTAATAGATCTGCCAGTTGGGATGCAGAAACAAAGTCAAAACCTTTGATGTGGTCCAGTAAGCAAAGATGGAAACATGGCTCCGTCCTATGTTAATGGTAGTGTCAAGAAAAAAATATGTCTCTCATAGACTTTTTGTACAGATTTAGCCTTTCTTTTGTGATGTGGAACGTGACTTTTGAAACAAATTTGAAAAAGAAAGTTCAAGAGAAAGAATTCATGGAAGAGAAGGAGCCCAGGTAATAAGATCCTTGGGATAATCAAATTCCTCCTTAAACAAAAAAGAAACTGACACAAATGTACACTTTCCTAACTAACAAGGGTGGAAGTTTACAATCTCCCTTTATCCTATCCATGCCTCAAACCCCATAATGGACCTAAAAACTCCTATAAATTATGTTGATTCCAAGTTTACTACTCTTTAAAGCATTATGCCATTTACAAAGCAATGATTTTTTAAAAAAGTCAGTTCAGAAAACAAAGGGGGAAGGGATTATATTGCACTTCTTTGAAAGGGTCTTTCCAGGATTCCTCACTTTCATTTTCCCAGAGGAATTGGATGGCTGCTCTGATCTCATCAGAGATGTGGTGAAAAACAAATCTCTCCTCAGGTTACCCTACTGAAAGATGATTGCCTAGAGGTAGAAATGGAGAGTTAGAACTTGCAGTTCCTTTTCCAGCTTGGGATGAACTTTGGCTGCGTGTCTATCTGCACCACACCTGGACTCATCTCTCCCTAACTTCTTCACCTTGTCTGCATGTCATGAGACTTCGTTCTCCAAGGTTTGTTGTACAGGCTCCTTCACCCTACAAAAGTGAAGCATTTATATATTGGGACTTTGTTTTTCAGTGGAAACAGTTTGGCAGACATCTCTTCAAAAACAGCAGTGATGCCTGTGCTAAGTTACCATTCTTTATCTTTTACTTGTCCTGTCAGTTTTCTGGCAGACCACAGTAAATCAGAAACATTTGGAGTTGCACAAATTATTTTCCAGGCTGTCCTGTCACAGTTCAGGGCTAGAGCACAGTGAGAAAATAGATGTGATTTGGAACTAGACATGTATTGTCAGACCTGCAACCTGAGCTTTGATGCTCAAAAAATATACTGTAGGAAATTGTTTTGTGATTTTGTCCTGCTAAGTGACTCTTACAATTGTGGGGTTTTTCCTTGAAAACAAAACTTCTGGGGGAAAAAAAATCACATTATTAAGTTGTATATCCTCTGAACTCCTGGAAAATTTGATGAGTGTGATTTTGAACTGCTAAGTATCTACAAGAAGATAAGAAATGGAAAGACTGGGAAGAAAGTAAAAATAAGGGCATGATGCCAGTACGGTAGAGCAATAATCATGGGACTTTTCTTCAGTAGGGCTTCAGTCTTTGTTTCACAAGTCAAAACCAGTGAATGCTTCATTACTTATCCTCATGAAGAGACTGGGGAATGGAATCCTCATCTAGCTGAGGATCAGCCTTACTTTTTCTCCTAATTTTGTGTGTTTCAAGTGGCTGTGAACTGGAGTTCTGTACCTGAGTGCTATCTGTTGCTTCTACTCCAGCCCACTTCCAGCACAACTGAAATAATAATCCACTATACACCAGACATCACAGAAGAGGGTTCCATCAAAACACTAAAACACACATGTGGCAACAAAATAATTCTGGTATCTTTCTACTAACATTCAAGATAATCTGAAGCATTTCATGCATTTAAAGAAAGTCTTACTCAATGTCTTTTAAGTTTTCCTAGTTTGTTTTTTTTCTTGTTGACGGAGTTCATCTATGTTTCTGTAAATTCAGTGCTGCTTTAGGAACGAGGTTTCATACACTTAATAACTAAGGAGATTTTACAAAATCCTAAAGCCTTCTCCGAAGGAATTCTTCCAAAGGAATAAAAAATCATGTAACAGATGGAGAAAGCAAATCGACTATAGAAAAATGCCCACTCTGGGAACAGGTATATCTAGAACTAGTCCTTTTCCTAACAGCTTGAGGTCAAGGTAAGAAAACACACCTGCAAAATCCCATTGCTCAGCTGGTACACACTGCTGCAGCTTAGTTAAATAGGCAGATCTGCATCAGAGTTTATAGAACTGCTGACCTACATCCCTTTGACTGATGAGAGGACTTATTTCTTAATAAAATCTGGAAATATTGATAACCTTGGAATAGGATTTGACTCTTAATGTGCATAGAAAACTAGTGTTTGCTTGTCTTGCTTTCCAAATTAGTGCAAGAACTGTGTCTCATTGCATACTGGCACTTCTAATTTACCTAGAAGAGAAATCCCTACAAACCTGTGCATATTAATAACATATTTAACATGCAAAATTATGGTTATAGATAAAGACTTAGCAATTTGACCCCTATCTGTAGCACAAAAAAAGATCCTGTTAAGACCCTAAAATACACTGCCGTCAATTTTGTGTTGTTTATAATGTTACAAGTAACACCATTACTCCCCTGCAGGTCGGTACTAATTGGGAATTTCCTCCTCTGAAAACCCACATTGGTAGAGGAGGGTAAAAGGAACCAGTTTTTTCTTTGCCCTGTGATCTGCAGAGGCATTTCAGTAGAGTACAACAGTGTTGAGACTGACATAACCAGAGACTTGCAGTGAGTGAGGACAGACACTGAAGTACATGCTTTGGCCAGAAATGAGCTTGGGTTAAATTTTGTCACATTTTGGACAGGTTGGCAGAGTTGCCAGCTATGTTTCTAAGAAATTATTATTATGGATAAAGTTCTTTTGCATGTGAGGTACAAGGGCTTGATTATAATGAAGCGTCTGCTGAGGTGTGTGTACCTGTGCCTCTTTCCAGGTAAGTTTTTTATATATATATATATATATTTTCTATACATATATGTATATATCTGTGTGTGTGAGAATATTCAAATATATGTAAAATTCTTAATGTATTGAATTGCTATTCTGAATGATGCCATTTATACAGCAAAAATTTACATTGACCTTCCTAATCATATTTTATTAGGAAGGGACATAGGAGATTATTTTCTCTCTCCCCAGGCTTTGAATTTGGATCATCTTCAGGAGATGTTTCCCATATTTGATCTTAAATATCTGTAGAGGTACTCTTTAATCATTCTTACAAAATTTTCCAGAGCCTAATGCCATAAAAGTCTCATTCCTGAAGGGGTAAGAATCTCACAGCAAACAGTTCAAATTATTTCTTCTAGAATGTATTAAATTTGCCTTTATCAAAGCATAGAAACTCTTTGGCCATCCTAAATGACCAGTCATTTGTCTTTCCTAGATCCCAATAAAGCTCTTTGGTGTTGGTGAATAACACAACTTCTGTAAATACATGTATTACTTTCCAGGTTTGCTACTTCTTTGATCACTACATGCTGCTCCTTTCAAATTTCCAGTACACCTAACAACTATCATGAGTGCAACAGCCCCTTAGGCTTTCTAATGCTTTACTTTATGCTGTACTGAAACAAAAAAAATCATTATTCTTTGTTTCCAGCTTTTTTGACAGTTCCAAATTCATGAAAGAGCCTGACATCTCATGCATGACTCTTTCAATTCTTCAAAAAGTCTCCTGCAAAGATTCTTCTGAGACCTTTAGAAACTCTGAAAAATTGTAACTGCTACTGTTCCTTTATGCACTTTTTAGGTGATGTGTTCAAAAGACGCGTCTGTCATTTTTCCCTTTTGCACAAACTGCTTGTATTAATGTAGATCACCTGAGATTCATGAAGGTGCTTGAAATCAAATTTCTCATTTTTGTCTCAATCACGTCCTTTTCCTGTTATTTTTTGATCAACTTTTTAAAATAGTGACCTTTGAAGTAGCATAAATAGCTTCAATGTGTATTCTGCTTTTTTCAAAAAACTATATATGAAAACAAGAGAGAATGTTGTCCCCCACTCTGAACACATCTGCTTTATTTTACATTACACATCTTGTCTTGATAGCAAAGATTATAAACTTGTCTACACAGCATTTCATAAAAAATTCAAGACCAGAAGAACAAATAATAAAGACCTGTTCCAGTGTTTATTAATTCACATCAAAGTATTCATGATTAATTCAGATATCTGACCAAGGACTGGGAAAAGAGAATTCTCTGAAACAATCTCATGCCCAGCCTAGAAACTAAGGCTCAAAAATCTTCATTCATTGGTTAAAAAATACTTTATATCATCGATGAATCAAAGGAAAGAAAAGAAGATCTCTCAAACATGAGTTTTTTTAAAGGGAAAAATGGAGAATAGTGTCTTTTAGACCTACTGGTAATGAAGTGAATGAAAACAATCTTCTTAATTTGCCTGTTTCCAGGTCACCTCCAGCATTCCTCCTGTGTGGGCAGGGTGCAGATGTTTTGCCCAGAGTCTGGAGCTGCTGTTTGGCACTGCAAGACATATGCAAACCTCTCAGGAGCTGCAGGCCTTTGGAAGTTCACTCTGTGCTGCTCACGTGGTGAATCACTGGCTTTTGCATGTCAGAGGAATTGCGTGACAGACGGCGTTTCTCCCCTTCAGGCTGCTGCTGGAATTCTTCTGCTTGCTTGCGAGAACATATGCTTTAAAAAAAAACCAAAAACAACAACTTCTCTGCTATTTGGCACCTAAAGCCTTATTTTAATTTCTGGGTGCAGCTTTTTCTCTGAACATATTGTGAAATACCAGTGTTACCCATCTGTTCCAACTTGGTGTCTTCAGGGCTGAGCTCTGTAGATGAAAGGTCATCATTAACTCACCTTAAAAAACTTGATTTGCTTACAAAAATAGTAACTGAGGGAATTCATTGTATTCTACTCACAGAGCAGTTTATTACTCCTCATTTAAATAAATACCTGGGGACAAAATTCTCACTGTGGCCTGTGGAGCTTGAGCAATGCAAATCCCACAAATCTTTCCTTCCATTTTGGGTCAGGCTGATCATTGATGTAGGAATGAGGAACCCCCCAAAACCACACACAGACACGGGGTTTTCAAAGTGATGATATGCACACAAGTTAACCAAGGAGTGTTTGGCAGGTTTGTGGATGTCAGAGAGCCTGACAGAACAGAACAGAACACACCAAGCATGAGCTTGTGACCTCCAGACTGAGTCAGTGTGACACAGGATTCTCGAGGTAACGCCTTATACAGGTAAGAAGAGAAAGGTCTGGTCGTGGTAAATGAGCCCAATGAGTTTCAATGGGGTTAGCTCACTTATCCCGTTAGAAGCTCACTGCGATATGAAGTTTCTGCTTTTTCTATGGGGACGGTATCAATGCCTGGTTTCAAGTCTGCAAATCTTGCCTTGTTATTTTTGCAGCCTTGTATGAACCTGCACAGCTGAAAAGAGGCATATGGCATTGCTCTGGGCTCCTTCTGTCTGCTGGTGAATCACTTGTCAGTGTAGAGCTCTCTGCACAGTGATGTACAGGGCTCTGCACCACTCAGGCCAGGTACTCAGATCCACCAGGGTCCCTGACATGACTCGTTAGCCCAAAACCCTTCACATTGACGGCTCCACCAGCTCCAAAGACCCCAAGACAAGACTCTAACATCCTAGAACCAGTCAAAGGGCATCTCAGCAATGCCTGGGCTGAAATTAAATATGTTAAATGGAAAAGTCCTGCAGATCCTAGGAAATAAATCTACTTTAGATGAAATTAGTAGAAAATGATAGATCTTCCCCTGAAATACTGTTAATCACTGCCCTTGTGAATTGGGGAATGGTTTCTCAACTTGCAGGGAGCTGTGGTAAGATTTTATGTGTCTTTAGATTAAAAAAAAAAGTGACATGCACAATTCTGTAAATCCATTCTGTAAATACTTGTTTAAGTATGCACATGCAGAGGAGCATATGCAAGCAGGTATTTAAGTGTGTCTGGGTGTGTGCATTTCTTGGTGGAGATGTGCTTATGGATGCAGGTGCACATCTCTCTACCAGTCAGTTGAATCCAATGTAACAAAAGCAGGGTAATTTCAAAGACATTATATTCCCACAAGTGTTATGAAAATCAGTAACTGGGTGGAGCAAAAATACACTGTGGCTACATCTACAGTGGTGAATTAATCATGCCTCTGTTCTCTGCTCCTGAAGCCAATTGGCACAGAACACACAGTTTGCATACTATTAAACTCTTACCCTCCCAAAGAGGATGACCGTGTCCAAGTGCCTATTTTGGTGGACCTTGCCCTATTCTGATTCCTAAGCAACTCCTGGGAATTGTTTAAAAGAGTGCTAGTTTTGTCTGGTCAAAACTATGCCAACCAATATTCTCACAATTTAACAGCATAGTTGGTCAAGTTCCAGTGCTTGGGAACATTCCCGAGTATTGTTTAATTTATTAGTTTGGTTGCAGCTTATGTGTGCACCCAACTGAGAAGCAGGCTGTTCTGTTAATTCAGGCTTTATTAGACACCAGAATATGCTCATAAAAGCAATGTTTTGACTGCCCTGGCAGTGGGGAACTGCTAAGATCTGAGTTCAGATTTTGCTAGGTGTGAGAGGGAACAACCAGGCAGCACAAACCAGCAGGATGTTGGGCTTCACTAGTTCCACTGCTCACAGCCTTGCTTGTTCTTCCCTGTCACCAGCCAGTGCACTTCCTGCAGGAGAAGCATCCAGACAAGGTCGAGAGAGGTTGTCAGGTGGGCTCTGAGAAACACTCACACAGAAATGGCATCTGGTTTCTCAGGGAGAACAGAATCCCCTGCTTTGTGCAGAGGCAGCCTGGAAGCTGGCAGCACACACACCAGGCTCATTTCACTAATGGGTGCTACAGATGGTGCACCAGAGCACCTGAAAGTGACTGTTTCTGGAGCACTTATGCAAAACAGTGGAAGCAAAGTTGTCAAACCTTTACCTACAGAAGCTGAATGAAGGAAAGTGAATGAAGGAAAGCTGAAAAAAAGACTGAGAACATAGCCAGTTGGCAGGGACACCGCAAAAGGGACAAAAACCTATGAATTCTGAGGGAATGAGGACACCTCCATTCTCCCATTAGTCGTGAGAGAACCCCCTCTCCTCGTACTTTTCCACCCCTTGCTGCATGTGGGACCTGCTGTGTGCACAAGAGAGGGCACCAGTGCAAGAAGCCTGTACTCCACAAATACCAACACTAACTTGCCAGACTGATGTGCTCACTGGTCAAAATGGGGGAAAAATGAAGAAAAGTTTATACTCTAAATAATATCATGAGAAGTTTAAATCAGAATTATCCTAGAGCCAAGTGCTGCCAGAAGCAAAACACTGAGAAGAGATCAATCAAAATATACATAGTCTTTTGTGGGACAATGGTGGTGAGAGGCCAAAGCAAGACCTCAGTCCCCATCTATAGGTCAGAAGCTCAGGCAGTTGTTGGGCACTGGAACAGGATCCCCAGGAACATGGTCACAGCATCAAGCCTTACAAAATTCATGAAGCATTTAGACAATTCTTTCAGGAACATAATGTGATCTTTCAGGTCATCCTGGGCAGAGCCAGGAGCTAGACTTGATGATCCTTGTGGGTTCCTTCCAGCTCAGGATAGTCTATGATTCTATGAACCCACTGGGCAACAAAGGAAAGGTCCCGTGCTGAAGAGCTCGAGGTGTAAAAAAACATCTGCAATGGGTTGAAGGGAGACGTGACAGCTGAAATTATAAAGTCAGTGATAAACCCAAACCTTTGGCTTCCTGACTGCCTATCTAATGGCTAAGGTACTTGTTTGGGATGTCTATCAGATGGACAGGGCTAGACACAGATGCAGTGAGAGGCAAATGTGAATGTACATAGAAAGGAAATATTGTCGTATATGAGAGAACATTGAACTTCCTGATTTTGGGGCTAATGCAAAGCTTTCTGAAAGAAGAGATTTCCAAGGGAAAATGATCTGCAAGATCAGCAGTTTCCGGGAAAACATCAATTTATTTCAAATGTGAAAGGACATCATAAAAAAGCAGTCTGTCAAATTTTTTACTCATTTTCTGTCAGAAGTTTTAGCTTTTTGTTTCGAAATGATAAATCTGAACAGTCAGAACATTGCCGGAAAATAATTTCAGAACACTTAATTTTCTGAAAAGTTTCCAAAACAGTTTCCACCTGAGTCAGGACAAGAGTGAACTGAGGGTCCAGGGGTGTATTGGGATATTTTCCATCAGTCTGCAGTACAATAAGGGGAAATGTACAGCCAGGGTGAGAGAATATACCAACCAACCAATGCAGCTGCATGGGAGTATGTGGCCATACCCTTTGCAAACAAGGTCGTGCATGTACATGCCAACACAATCACTTTGCTTGGATTTGCCAGGAGAAAATGGAATGTAAAGTAGTCTGTAAATAGCCAATAAATCTTGATCCCAGTATTTTATGTGTTTTTACCTTAGTCAGGAAGGAACTTGGGTTTTTTAAAGCCTGAAGATAATGCAATAAGTTCAAATGTGGTGTTTTAGTGGAAGAGAGAATGAAAAGGTTTTGACTGTTCTGCTATTCCCTAGAGAGGGTCTTATCTCCAAATAAACCTTTTTAAGAGCCTCAACCTTATTTTCAAAGAAAAACAAACACATCCAGAAAGTTAGACAGACTTTCCTGTTTAGTACAGGAACATTCCCAAAAAGTAACATTGACAGAAAAAAAAAGATCATGAAGGTGATTGAAACAATTAGTCCCATAGCTCCTCTCTCTAATTCATGTACTAAGCAAGCAGTATGCCTACAGTGTAGGCAATTAGTCTTAAAAACTAATTGTTGTTTCTAACAGAAAAAGAGACTAAAGTTAGATGGCAGATTCTTCAAGGATTGGGCTAAAATTCAGGGGTAAAACTTCCTTTCGCAGTTCATCCTTATCCCATGAAAAATATTTCCTGTGTTTTCACTGAGACTTGTAGCACTCAGTGCAGATATGTCATAAATCTGGTGAATATGTTGTCTGCTCCAAACAGTTTGTTCAGCTCTGGGTTTAGTTCTATGTTGCAGTGTGCAAAAATTGTCATGGTTTATAGGGAAGCTCTGGTAGTGTTGAAGGCCTTTTATTTTAGCTGTCTTTGTGAGGGGAAAATATGACTTTTCTAAAAGAATGATTCCACTAGGCAGCCCTAAAGGCTGAATGGACTGTAATGTATAGTTGAAATCAGAAGCATAAACAGTCGGTGCTTCATCTTTCTGCCAGGACATTCGCTTTCTCCAAAAACACCATCAGTCTCCATTTGAATGTGTGCACAGCTGCAATGCTTGAAGACACTGAGTGTCATGTATTAAACATTTGTAATTGTTTTTCACTGGACTGTGACCTGAATTTAGTAACATCTGACTGACGGCTACTACCAACAGGATATCCCAATGAGCGAGAGGAAGATCCTATGTCAGTGCATTTGCTGGAGCTAGACCAGCTGTTTTCTCTTTTGTTTAGTATGTTCAAAAGTCTGCAAGGATATCATCTGTAATGGGGAGAGAGGCAGAGCTTATCACAGAGATAAGAAAGCTGCCTAAGTTTCCTGGACCCCTTTGTACTTGGGAACACTCATTGCATGATTATGGCATGCATTGGCAGAGCTGAGACAGTAAAAGCAACTGAGCCTTCAAATCTGTCTTGTTGTACACTCTATGGTCCTCCTGTTTCCTATTCCTCTGACACAGCTGACCCTTCAGTCAGGACCAAGATATACTGTGAAATGGAACCCTGGGTTATTTTTATCTTTGCTTCTTTTCTCCAAGGTGACTTCTTTATATAAAGAATCCTGCTACTATCAGGTATTCTTCCTCAAGACTCATTTTCTGATGAGCTAAGAAGAACTGGAATGTAATAGCCATTAATTAGTGTTTTCCTTCAAAGGGATGATGGTCAACTCCATTGGTCATTTCTCTACCACAATGACCTCAGAGAATTGTTATATGTCAGGCAGTACAAAGAACTTACGCTTGATCTTGATCTGAGTACTTTGGAAAGCACTTTAGCAAAGACATACAGTGTGACTGTCTGCAATAGTAAGATTGGACTCATAACCCAAAGGGCACTGGCCTCTTTCATATTCCTATAAAAGCAAGAGCAGATCTGCTGCAGTTTGAAGCCTTCTTTGGTAGCAACACTGATGTGTTCCCTCAAGGCCTGCAATCATGTGAGGGCAAAACAATTGCAACAGGACTGTGTGAAAGTGAAGGACCTTTTAATGAACTCTTGGGTTTGGATTGTGCACAGGGCTTGAGTCACATCCATGTATTAAAAAGTTCACCACATTTGTTAGGAAAGAAATTAAATGCACATCTGTGTTCTACTTAATTGTAGAGCCAAGAGCTGTTGAAAGGGACAAAGTTGCATCAATGTAACGTTTTGTCAGACTGATTAATTAACAGAGAAGGATAAAGATGATAACAAAAAGAAATTTGGCCTCCAAAATATAAATATTTCATTGTTATGATTACTTCAGTTCTATCTAGAATGCTTTAACAGGTTGAAGAACTTCTGAAAATAAACAAAATACAGTCTATCATGAATTGTTTTGTCGTATCTGAATTCCTTTTCTTACTCCTTCAGAGCAGTTTCCATACCAAAAAGTAGTGAAACACACCACATTTTATTGACATTGACTTCCTTCCTGTGTTTGCTTGAGGTATATTTATGACATTTCTCTTCCTTCTTCAAATCAATGAGCATTTAGTGAGAAAATACAGAAATAGTTGCCCAAAGCACATTCAAGATCAGGGACCAACACAGTCAATCAGCCAGATGGCAGGTCCAGAAATAAGCTCTGATCACAGGACAACATGATATGGAGTCTGTAGCACAAGATAAATCATATGCTTAGAGACCTCAGCATTTTAGTTTACAGCAGCAATGTACTTTCAGTATAAATTTTCCAATTTTTCCTAGTTGCTGCCCTTTGGTTTAGCAGTGCAGAGTGGCCTCAGAACCATGATCTGTATTTCTTTCAGCCAAAATAAAACCAGAAGATTCTGTCTGCAAGTGTTCTTCAACTGCAAATAGTTGTTCAAACAATAGAGCCGGGAAAGGTTAAACTGCTCTATGGCTTGTGAATCAAATATGAATGGAGGCTTAGGGAACTCAGCACTCAACTTTTTTTCTCTACAGAAAAAATCAGATCTCCTGAATCCAGTCTGAATCTGCACTGGTCCTACTAAGCTCTCCTGGTAGTCAAAAGAAAGAAATGGAAAATTCTAGGACATGAGTCATGTGACCTGTATTTTCATATCAAATTTACATATTAAATTAACCATGCTGCACAGGCACTCATTTCTCTCCACTGAATTTAGGCAGATGACTTGGTGGTAACTATTCTTGGTCAGATGGGTTTCACTTTAGACAGTGTGAAATCCAAGTGCACTGAGAGAATTGTATAGGCTTAAAGCCTGATAACTCAATTATTGAATATCTGATTAAATTCACTTGACTGATCCCCTCAGTGACTAATTTTATTTATGCTCTGCTTGCTGGGCCCCACACACCCCTCATTTGTCACTCGATTGACTGAGGTGTTTGGTTATCCAAGCTTTTTCCCACTGTCTTTTTCTCTTGGGAGATCTTGTCCATGACAGATCAATTTACACTTATGTTAATGCTAGCAGTGGCTTAAAATGCACCAATGAGTTTCCCGAAGATTTCAGAAGTCTTAGGGCCAAAACTAGTGTTTGCTTTGGGTGATCTGCTCCTCCTTGGAAGACTCAGTGGGAAAATGCTCAGGGGGATGCCCTGGTCTTCCTTAACAAAATTAACATATGTATAAAATTGTCTTGTCTCACTGGCAGGTTTATACTTCTGGCAGCTTTGATCCTTGCCTGTTCCAGAACCTGTGTTCCCCTCTCAGCATCCATCCTCCGTTCCGGGGCTGCTGCCCTTCCCCAGGCAGGCGGTGTCACTGTTGAGCAAGGCACAGCTGCTCTTCCTCTCCCAGGGAGGTGAACACTGAGAACCAAAGGGATTTGCTCATAGCACAGGACATGAAAGACTAAAACACATGGTGTCACATCTGTGTTGGTAGTGCCAGAACTTTTAATCCACTGTTTCTTTTGTAGCTGTGATAGATATTGAGAAATTAGACCCATCTCTAACCAGAACTGCAGAATATGTGTTAATGACACAGCAACTGACTGACCACAGACCAGAGCTGCAGGAGAGCAGGTCTCCAGGAGTCAAAGAGATTCCTTTCTCTGTGGAGCAAGACAAATGGCCCATCAACACTATTACCCCAAAAGAATCACTGAAAGATATGTTTGGAAAATGGATTTAGATGAACTCAGATGTTTCAGACTCAGAGGTGTAGTTCTAGTCACAGCAGCTTTGTCAGAAGGAATCCACCCCAAGGCTGACCATGTCAAACTTCTACTGGGTGCTCTGCTTTTCACAGACACACTTTAGTGTTGGGTCCTAACCAGAGGTGAGTCCAGGAGGCAGCTCTATTCACTGAGATAATAGTGTCCAAGTAATGAAGCAGGTTGCTAAGGACAGATGGGGAATTGCCAGGTCCTCTTATCAGGCATCTCAGACCCTCATCTCTCTGGATAGAGATAGTTCTCTTCTAGGCAAAATAACTGGTTAGGATCATTGTTTTCTACCACAACACCAAAATATGAAGTGCCTTAGTGCACTCTAATCCCCTTCTGTAGGGTACCAAATGCCACCTCTTGATACCGATGCCTGTGGCTTCACTATTACACTTCTACCCCCATCAAGTTCTGCCACATATCAGCCTTATTAGAGCTCAGCCATGCTGTACTCTTTTGGTAGCTCTGCCAGTGTTTGGCATTTTCCTCGGATGCTTCCTGTTCCTCAAACTAACTTCTCTTTTTCAGTTTGTTTCTACTGTGGGCCTCCAGTTTGATGACTTTTTTGATTGAAAATTAAATATAGCCAGAGTAACAAAACCTGTCTCTCCAAACTTTTTATTTCTAGTTATTGCCCTACAATATTCCAGTTATTGCCCTATAATATTGCCATATTATATATGCCCAGTGTCATATATAATTTGAACAGGTGTTTCAGGGTAAGAACTTCACATTTTATGTTCATATCCAAGAAAATATACTTCTGGAATCAGAAAGATAAGGTATTACACATCTACTGAAAGCATACATGAACTCCATCATGACCATCTCCAACTAAAGAGTGACGTCTCAATCTCTAATTAGCAAAGAATTTTTTTATGCCCATGCAATCTGCACACACTGTATAGTTACAGCAAGAACGGTTCATAGTTGTCACCATTTGACACAGGGGCTGACCAGGGTTTAATAAAGAATGAGTCAAAACTTGGTCATCCTTAGGCCTTCCTCATCCTGGAGAAGTGTAGCGAGATAGATTTGGTCTCAGAAGTGTCTGGGTTAAGGCCAAACTGTTTAATAAGTAAAGTTCAGGTGGAGGAGGAAAAGTAAGAAAGGAAGAAGAAGAGACTGATGTCAAATGACAGGCCAGTGCTTAGGGCACTCGCTTCAGCTAGAGAAGACATAGTTCACATCCCTTTTTCAAATCAAGCTAAGCTGACACCACTCTGCCTCTGCTGTCATAGCTAAATGCCTAGTGAATACTTATGTCTAGCCTTCGTTCTTATCCTCATGAACATTCGAGGAGAAAAAATGGTGGACTTTGCTCTTTCCTACCTTCAGGGCAAGACAAAAACAGCTTTAGCAACCTTGTTCCTTTTTTATTATTATTTTATTTTACTTTATTTTATTTTATTTATTTTGCCCTCTCTATTTTGTGAAAGAAAACTTTGTTTTAGGCTAACCCCACCTCCAATTAATGCCAGTTAACACCACAAACCACTCGTCTTACAATGGAGTGGGACTGATTGCATCCTACAGAAAGCAGCACTGCACAAACACACCAGTCTGCTCCTGCTTACAGGATCCAGGGGGCTGATCCTCTGTGTGATAAATGTAAAAGTTCTCTTTCCTCTCTGCTGAGTGAAACTGCACTGTCCTTGAAGGAAGTGAGGTTTCAGATTAACACTTAGTAGCATCTGATCCCTGCCTAAAAAAATACAGTTGTATATTTTCTTGTGGTAATACTATTGCCCAGGCCTTTAATTAGCTGCATCCCTGAACTGTTTGGTTGGTTATTTTACCGTAATGGGACTTAGCTGAGACCAGAGGTCTATCGAAATAAGCACCATACAAACAGATCACAAATTGCATGTTCTCTGTCCCAAACAGTGACCTGCCAAAGGTCACACTAGAAATTATAGGCAAAGGACAGAACCCAAATCTTCTGTATCCTCAGTCTACTCCATTAATCAAAAGACCTTCTCCTGCTCTCCTTAATTTCTAAGGCTCAGTGACAGTTTTTCCAAAACATGAGATGCAATAAATTACACATGAGATAGAAAATGTGCATTAGCAAGGAACAGAGCTGGGAGTACAATCGTGTCTGCTGGTAGGAAGGTTGCTTGGGTTTTTTTGCTGACACAGATGAAATGCAAAAGAGGAGAAATCTGGTTAGCCTAAGATGTCACCTGATGCACTGAGGGAAGCAGATCAATAAAAAGCTTTATGTTAGACCTTGCATGCCAAGACAGCAGCTATAAAAAGACAATGGGGTATCACGAGAAAAATAAACACATGGTTAAATGGATGACTGGAAAAATGAACTTCTTGAAGGTTATTGAAAAACTGAAGAGGATTTTACTGAGATAGAGAAGAAATAGTCACTATCCAAAGGAAAATAATTTTTGCTGAAGGAAAAAAACAAGCCTTCAAATAAAACCCTTCCTTTCTGCCCAGAGAGAGCATCAGTTTCATGTTCTCAGGCAGAAACAGAAAAGGATAAAACGTTTTGGTGAATGAAATTTTCATCAGCCAGATGGCTAATAAAGTTGATATCCTTTTAAATTCACCTCTGTGTCTTGCACAGATGGGGAAGAGTAAATTCTAGATCATCTCGATGGAGTTTGCATATACACTTCTAGAGAGTAAAAGGGGTTTCCCCGTTCTCTGGGAAAAGTAAATGTGAGATGCACACATGAGACCCTAAAACATCAATACCATGAACAAGCAAAGGTGAGAGTAACAGAGCTGCCCTAGAAAAGGTACTCATTGATGAAACTGGCTGATGAAAACTGTGGGAAAGGTAAGAAAATTGGCACCTTTCATACAGCAATATAAATTAGAGGAGAAAAGCTTGAGCCAGTATTTTCAAAGAAAAATTTATCCACTATATCATCCCACTGCAACCTCCCATAGGATGATGACTTCAGTATTTTGTGTGTTTTTACTCTTGATGCTGCTCAGAGATGGAAAAGTGTAAGTATTTCTGTTCAGTAGATGAGTAAATCAAGACAGAGGGAGACTGCATGAGCTTTAAGTCACACAGGAACTCTAGAACTTTGCCAGCAATTGAAGTAGAACTACACTACTCCTTAGCTTCCATCAGAGGTTAAAACCAGGGATGCTATTTAACTGAAATCAATTTTTAAGGTTACAGGAGCAGATCACCCAATAGTCCACCAGCCTTAAACTACAAAGCTTGCAGTATTGAGTCACACAACAAGGAATGCAATCATGGCACCTAGGGTCATGTGCTGTGGAGAAGAAGGGATGAGAAGCTGCTATCTCCAAATCTTTCTAATATCACAGCCCTCCTCTGTGCAGAGAACATCACCACAAACCTCTGAGATGAAGCTGGGTGGCTGTGTCCTCAGCAGTGTCTAGCAGGTGGGTGTCACATCAAAGAGATTCCACCAGCTCCCATGGTTGAGGACATGGCTGCTGCAGTGATGGAGGGCAGTAGCTTAGTGAACCTCAAATGCAAATTGTGAGATTTGTCGGTTCTCTGCTGAAGAAGAACAGTAAGCCACCTAAGTGTTTTGAATCAAGCTAGAAAAAATAAAGGCTTGCCAAGAACCTCTTGTGGCTTCCCAGCACATCTTCATTACTGAAAGCAGTGACCAAAACATCATTTTGATTCTGAGATAGAATTCCTCCAGAAATAAAATAAATCTTTATATTAGAGGAATAACAGGTTCTCAGATGAGAACTTACATCAGGTCTAATAAAGAGGGAGGTGCACAAAAGCTTGAATCACTCTTGAAAATTTTCTGTTCTTATTTGGTGATAGTAACGTGAGACAGAAACCCAACCAGAAGCATAACTGAGTGGCAAGAGATATCAGCATATGCTAACAGCATACTGGCACTGTTGAATGTGCATTTACAGAACACACCAGGCAGGCCATGCTTTTGTGCCATGCAGTGCACTGCTTCCTTTCAGCTGTGTGGACAACAGTGGAGACATGTCTGCATCTGCACCAACCTAGTTACGGTGTATGACATCAAACATTATTCTCCTTTCAAATCTGCCTGCCTATCCAGGAAAACCCTGAACATCTGGTTTGATTGTACACAGTCGTGTTTGCAGCTCTAGGGCTGAGCTGGTAAATGTGTCCCCAGTAGGATCATTTAGTCCCTTTCTGTTCCCTAGGGAAATGAAGGCCATAAAAGAATTAATGAAGCCATACTAAAAAGAGCCATATCATAGAATCATAGATTCATTTGGATTGGAAGAGAACATAAAGATTGTCTCACTCCAAACCTCCCCTATCACAAGCAGGTAACCTGCCTCTAGACCAGCCTGCACAGAGTCTGGTCTTGAATAACTTCAGGGCTGGTACATCAACAACTTCTCTGGGCAGCATGTTTCAGTGCCTTCCCACCCACACAGTAAAGCATTTCTCCCTCAAATCCTATCTAAATCTACCCTCTTTCAGCTTAAAGCCATTCTCCTTTGTCCTATAACTGCATGCCCTTGTGAAATATCCTTCTTCAGCATTCTTGTAAACTCCCTTTAGGGGCTGGAAGGTGCTATAAGGTCTCCTCAAAGCCTTCTTTTCTGCAGACTGAACAACACCAATTCCCCCAGTCTGTAAGTCAGATTTCTAGATTCGAAGTCCAAACAGCTGGGAGATATGAGCATAAACCAGCAAGGACTAACCAGAAGAGGACAGACCAAGAGACACAATCTTTGCCACTTGCCTACACTCCAAAGGAAGGGAGGGAGAAGAGGAAGGAGTGTCAGTCAGACCCTTGGCTCCAGTGATTTCCTGTGCCTTGTCAAGGTCAGAAGGGCACAGGTCCCTCCCAAGTTAAAGGAGAGAGACACATGGCTTCACAGAAGTGCTATTGGAAATGGCATTTCATGCTCCAGCGTATAAATGAACCTGCAGAACAACACCCTTCCTCCCTGCAATGTGCCCAAGGGCTTCCATCAATTTCTACCAGTAACCCCCTTATCTTTCTTCCCTTTCCTTGAGTGACAGAACACAGTGTATCTTCCTCAACATCAGAGCTGCCACTGGTGACGCTCAGAACTACTGATTTCAGCAACTCTTCAGAGCTCTCCAGCCAGCAAGGAGTTTCACTCATTGCGCTAGGTGGCAAGACCACAAAAGAACAAAGAGGAAAATGGGTTTCCATGTAATTGTGGAAGGAATGGGGAATGCAGAGCCTGAAAAGCAAAATTACACCCTGAGGCTGTTGTGAACATTGTTATGCAAATCAGCGTGAAGGCAGGGAGGATTTTTCCTGCAAGATCCTAGCAATGCCCACAGACATCAATTTTTAATTAGAAATTATCTGAAATTTTAAACATGCCCATATGTGCACTGAAACACCTGTGAGAGTCCCCATTCCTCCGCTGGGTTAGACAACACAGAGCTCAGTGTCCAGATCCAACAGGGCTCACATGCAGTGAACAGTCCCACTATGGAGAGGGGCTTTAAGAAGCAGACGTCATTTACTAAGAGAAGGCTGGGTGACACACAAAGATCAGATTTGTTCCCTTCAGAACACATTCCTTGTACATGCTTTGATGAAAGAAATTTTTTTCATCAAGAAAGCAACAGTAACACCAGTGGCTTTAAAAAGCTCCAAGAAGCACGTTCAGAAAAACTGTTAAGGTAAGCTCATCTTCAAAGGTTTTCTGAATGTTTTGGCCAGGCTTGCAGCTTCTGCTCCACTGAATACCAGCTTCTGTGGTTTCCTCTCACAGACAAATAAATATTCCAAGATCTTGCATCTGTCAGTATTTTTATCCCTCTCATATTCTGGAGCATTTAAGGTATGCTAAACTTGATGGTGCAGACGAATACATCAAAACTGTAAGCATCTGTATGTTTTCAACACATCTCAATACTAGAAGAGTATTTCACCAAAAAAAACTCTACCAGGTGAACTCAGTCTCCAGCTGACACTAAATCTGGCACTTCAAACATGGCTCATTCTCACAGGAACTCTTGGTCCATCCTGGAGCCATAATAGAAGAGTTACAGCCACACCAACTTTTTCTCTACAAGAAGCTTCCATAAGAAGTTTTTTTCTAGAACTGAGCATGCACCCCAGCCCACTGGTCCTTCTCTATCTTTTTCTCTCATGAATATTCTGTGAGTATCTGTAGCTGAGGAAAATTATGTCTGTCACACAGATATTTTAGCCAGCTTTAGATGTGAGAAGTGCATTCATCCCCAATACAGGAAAACAAACAGATGGTGGGTACAGGATTCAAACTCAGTCTGCTACAGAAAACTGTAAGTTGCACAAGGCTGAAATCATCCTCTGTTAACAGTGAGTTGTATCTGACTTGCACTGGCAGGAATGGATTATACAGGGAGTAAAATAGGTCATTAGGGAAACCTGAAAGGGTGGAAGCTGACTGTGAATTTTGATCAAGGCAAAAATTTCTGTATGACATTCTCAATTCCAAAGCTGTTTCTAGATACCTAAGCAATTACATGGACTTGTTATTATGAATTTCATCTCTGTTACATCCCTCTAGGGCAAGCAATATTCTGTTTCCTCTCCCAGATGGCAAATAACTATAGTAGATACAACTTAAGTGACCTGAGTACAGGAGCATAAATATCTGGGGGTCTGTCTAGGCTTCCTGCAGATCCTTGTGCTGTCCTTCCTTCTACTCGCTTCTTCCACCAGCAAAGTCAGAGCTGCAGCCCGAACTGTCCCTATCCAAACATCACAGATGTGTTATCAGACTCAGCTGCACAGTGACACTGCTGGGGTAACACAGAAGGTGACATGCAGCTGCACTGCATGCACTTCTCTGCTGCACTCAGAAGCTGCAGCTTCTGGTGCAACACAGTGGGCTCTGCAGGATGAAAAGCTGGCTGCATGCAGAGAGGTAGCTCAGTCTGTCAGCTCCTTCTCAGCCTGCCCCGATAAACTCAGCCAATTACACTAATGGAAAAATTGCATCGAAGTTCTGCCAGTGGTTTGGCTTTCCCGTGTTCTTCAGCCCTTAATTTCAAAAAAATAAATGCTTAGAGGTCACCCTGGTCTGATTAAATCACAGGAATATACAGTGTCTGTTTTCAAAATTTGGTGACTACTAATTAATTTATGTCATCAAACAATTATTTTCTACCTCATTAGCCCATGAAATGTGAAGATTGTGTCAGCACTTTTCCTGGCACTCTCACACTCATTAGTTTGTAACCTTGTCCAAAAAAAGACAAAGAGAGAGGGAGAGAATAATATTCAACCATGTGCAATGTGGTTTCGAAGCAACAGGTGCTGCAAACTGGAATTATTTTCACATTTCCCATGGTGCTAGATGAGTGAAGCACCACAAATTGGAAATATCTCTCACTCATGATTTGATGACTAATATATCATGCAAGGGGGAGTGGGGAAGTGAAGTGAAGGACAGGGGGAGGGTTGTTCTGTACACGCATACCACAACCAAATGTCATTATGTACTCAGCCTGAAGGACTCACACAAGGTATTTGGGTCAGGAAACAGTATTTTCACTTCTCACATTATATGACAAAGACCTGAAACTCTTCAGGGAATTCCCAGCTCTGCATGGGAAATTGTGGGACACCACAGTCCAGGTAGCAAGTAGAAGTGTAAAGGGAGGTAAACTTGAGCTACCTGGCCCAACGAGGCCCTGCAAGCATTCATGTACATCCAAGAAGTTTCCCTCATTTTACTGCATATAAAAATAGCAGATGATCATGGTGATCAGTTAAATGTTCCTGAGTAGTAGTCCTTTGTCCTTGACTGTTTGATGACTTTCAGTATGTTAGTTGCTCACCTGAATTATTTTTTAATGTTTCCTTGCCCAGAGTTTTTAAGTTAATTTGTGTTAAGATTGATGTTCCTCACCATCTTAATTTTGATTTTGTTCAGCAGTAACACTGGCCTTTTAGTCAGTACAGTGCAGAATTCTGCATGGAAAATAATTTCATTATAAAACTTAATTTTAAAAAAAATCTGCAAGGGACATCTGTTTGTCAGGAAAATTGAAACATTTGGACAGGGCACAATTTTTCTTCTTGCAGCTCAGCCTAAGATCAATTCTTTGAGTCTGAGTTCCCATTGTCCCATTTAAGATGATCATTCGTGATGAATTGAATCTTTTCACTTTCCAGGACCCTTCAATCATGGAAGAGAAAGCCTAGTAAAGAAACAAAACTAAAGTACAATGTGCACAAACTACATTTCTTATTGATCATCCCAGATCAAATGATACTTCTGTCAATAGAGTTTTTCTGGTCTTAGATACAAAGCCACGACTGACCTGCTCTGGTGCTGGTGACATTCCTGCTTCAAGCAGAAGGTTGGACAGGTGGTTTCCAGAATCCCCTCCAAGAAAGCTTTTATGGTTATGTAAATGTCTAAGTGGTGCTGAAGTGACTTTGCACCATAATTCACTCTGTTTCCTGTGTTCTTGTATCCTGATTTAGACAAAAATATCAATGTATTAGAATAAATAGAGAATTTCTGAAGTTTTATGAGAATTACTGAGGTTTTAAACAGGAATTTGACTTGCATTTAACTATCATTTAATGGTCATGCCTAGTGGCTAAGAATTCCAGGAAAAATACCAATTTGAGGGGAAAGAAGGTCATGAGTTCAAGATAGGCAGTGATGCCCTGGGAGAATTGCTTTTGCCACAACCTGGGCAATCCTGACAGATTTACTCATACTTTACTTATACCCTGTGTTCCTCAAATTTAAAGAGAGTGGCCAAATAACATAATTGAATTCCAAAAGTCAGTGATATGAACATTTCTCACTGTGCCATTAAAAGACACTGGAACATATTCAGTCAAGTGAAATTTATTCCAAATACTCATTGAAGACAAAACACTACAGAAGACACAAGACTCAGGAAGAGTTTCCAGTCCATAAGGCTGCTATTAAAGCTCAGGGCATTCTGGCTACGCCTGATCTGAGAGAGAAAAGGACCATTTTCCCCTAAGATTTTTTGCGAATTTTTCCATTCTATAAAAGTTCTCCCAGTTTTTTGTCCTAACATCACTGTCAAATAAACATGAGTTTTGGGGTTTGACGGATTTACAAAAGCTGAAATATCAAGTTTTCTTCATTACCTGCATAGGAAAATCCCCCAGTTTAGTACCTAAAAATCGAAAGAGATGTGAAACTCAGCAGTTTCAGTTCACAGAATGTATTGACAACATTCTTTTGATTTGCATTGGGTCACATTTATATAGTTTCTTTAGAGTTTCATATTCAAAGAAATAAGGCATTTTCATATCAAAACCAAGGTAAAATATCGGGTCCAGTTAACCCAATTTTATCTTTGAAATTCATTGTTTGGTTGGTTGAAATTTCCTGAAAATGGTAAATTCACATCAGCGAATTTCCCAGCAAGTCTTTTGATGTTAATGCTGAAATGTCAAATGATCCACCTCACAGAGAAGTACAATAGATTTTAACTATAGTTAAAACAAGAAATAAAAAAGTCCTTGGTAAAAAATTACATAAAAATCTAAGGGACTGTAATAGAGAATTATAACACATCTCCACATTTTATGAGTTTTCTCATTAAGATCCATAGCAGAGATAAACTTCTTGGTTAAATTCTATGGTAGGACTCTAAAGAAAACCTATATTATTTTATCACACCATGTGATATAATTTTATTTGCCACGTTCATAGCAAGATTAGGACACATTGTTCTAAGCAGTTCATTAGCATATATTCTGCAGACCAATATCTGAAAGTTAGACTTAACCAAAAAAAATCCTGCACTACTTAAAACATTTGAAAAACCGAAATTTTTACTCAGCTATATAACGTTCATATTTGTCTGACAAAAAGAGATTATTGAAAATAATATTTTTATACAAACCATATACTTCTTTCAAAGTATATGTTCCTGGGTTTTTTTTTTTGAAAGCAGTTCTACCTCCTTGCAATCTCGAGTCCTCTTAGGTAAATGTAAATATCCGACAAAATATCACAAAACTTGTTGCAGGAACAAAATTCACCTTGAGACTGACAACATGCCTAAGCACTATCACTCCAAAGAATATTTCTGATGGCATGATAAAAACACCTGAAAATAAGGAGTTAGTAAATCAATATTTCTTTGATCATAATACTATGTCACTTCTCTTATAAAGTAGGTGTTTACTTCTTGTGGAAAACCAGTTCATTTTCTTAAGTAGTGGTATGGTTTCAGGAATTTGTGGGTGTGATATTGAAAGCCCACAGGTTGTTTTTTTCTGTTTCTTCCATAAATATTTATTTCCACTAAACAGACAGAATTTCCCAGTGTCCCCAAATAGTCAAGCAACAGTCACAACATCAGTCACATGATGAGTCTTGGCAGGCACTGACGTCTTCAGCACTGGAAAATCAGCCAGCTTTACAAGGAGATCCCCTTGTTTTAAATTATGAAAAACAAGAGAGTTAATAAGATTGGTGTGCCTCCCCCATCATGTCCCATGCTCTCCTCCCCACTGCTCATTTAGCAAAAACAGTGGTAAAAAATAAAAGAAGTTCTGTTTTCTAACCAACAGGCTTTGAACCCACTCAAGTTAACCTTCCTGTATATATTTTCTACTGCTTTTTCTTAGCTTTGTACTTCCTGAACCACAGAAGTACCTACACACTCTGTTTCCTGTCCTTAAGATGTGAGTATAAATTTTAACATAATTTGAGTGTTCAGACCTCCAGTGGCCTAATTCTCCTCTCTCTTGCACCAGATTTCTCACACTATTATTTTTCAGATACTGCTGAATTTTACCAGAGTCCACTAGCATGAGGCCTAAACACCTCAGGTGAACCAGCCTGGAGAAATTATGCTGTTTATAGCTACTTTCACTTCCGACACTCATGTGAATGCATGTGATGTGGTTTGGGGTGAGGAGATAAGGCAGCATGACGTCCTTGTTGGAGGATATTATTTAAAGTTTATTCCTATGACCAATTTTCCCCCTTCACCCTTACCAAGGTGCTCCAACCCATTAATTGCTTCTAGGCTGGTTCCATGCCAAAAAAAGGTCAATTGTACAACTACCCTAAAAATCTGGGGCTGGAGATGGAAAATATTTCTCTCTGTGTCTTTCTACAGCACATGTCGTGGGATTTTTTATTCCAGGTTGCTCTTTGGGAGATTGCACTACAATAACAAAGACCATCACTTACTCTAATGATGAGGCCACCACCCACATGATGCTCAGTGATAAGCATTGCTCAAGAAGTAGGAGGTCACACCGTGACTTCCTTTTTCCATTCTCCTTCTTCCATCATTTGTTTGTAGGCTGTTTGCTTATGGTAATGTGGGATGGGGCCTCTCTGGACCCTACCCCTGAGCCTTGCTGTGACCCAGTCACACCTCATGCTGTGTACAATGCTGGGAAGGTGGTATTTTCACCTAAGTTTCAACAAATATGTCAGTGTGCAGTAGATGTCAGTACTGAGACACATCAATTTTTAGGTAAGAAATAACCCTTGTCCTGAAACTAAACTCTATTCATTTTCCCAGTTCTAATCTGAAGCTTAGCTGGGGGACATGGGAATTGTGGTGGTCTGCTGCACAGGCTAAACCCCAGCTTTGGTAAGGATAGAGGCAGGATTTTCTGCTGACCACTGTCTGCCTCTAGAGAGCAATTCAAAATTATAATAGCATGTGCCCAAAGTGGTTCTTAGCGAGAAGAAACTGAAGACAGGAAAATAACCAAACTAAAGCAAGAGAGCTCAATTAAACACTGAAATCTGGGGGGGGGAACCCACAAAAATTCCAAGATGTTTCCTCCTGTAGTCTCCCTTAATAAACAAAGCATAAAGACATTGGAAGCTGGAAGTTTAATGAGGTTGAAGCTGGACCAAAAACCAGTAGTTACAGAGACAGGGAAGGCCAGACCCAGTTCATATACGGGGATGTGGATAGAGGTGTTATATACTAGAAAATCAGCTGGAAAATGCTGGGTAATATTCTAGTATACTTATATCTATTACGCTTCTTTCAGAAGAACTATAATGTCATTAAAGTGTAAAATACTAAAATTAAATCCTTCAGCACACTTTCCTGAGCAAAAGGAAAGATTAAGCACTGCTTACCATCTACATAAATGATCTTTGTAAAGGATCAGACAGAATATAATTAGAGATTTTTAACTTTTTATTCAGTGGAAGTGAAGGACAGCTGAGCAGATATTTTTCAAGAAAAAGTTTAATTCCTTTTAATGTTTAATGTTGTTCAAGACATTTGGAAAGTTGCATAAATAGGTCCCATCAAGCACAGAAATTTCTTTCTGCTGCACATGCAAATTGCAGTACCAGACATGAACAGGGATGCATGTCACCCTGCTGTGGCCTTTGTGTTCTAAAACTTGCTTGAATTCTTGGATGCAGGATGTTCTTGGAACTGCATAGCTGGATATGTTCTAGAGATGCAGCTATAGATACAGTTGATGTTAATGTGATTCAGCATATTCTCTAATCTTTCAGAAGTTATTTATTGGCAGCGACTGAAGCCATGCTTCCACCAGAAAGTTTTGGGATACTTGTTCTGCTGACAGTGAAGGGGAAGTTAATTTTTAAACAATATTTCCTTTTTTCTCCCCAGTGCTTGTGTAGACAGTAACTTTATTAGCAGAATGGATTGAACCAGCCAAGGACCAGAACAACACAAAAAGATTTCAACCATGTAAATAAGTGAGCTTTTATAAATTTTCCTGCTCTGCAGTGAGACACAGGGGACTTAGAATATTTTTGTGCATAGTATAGGTAAAACAGTAAATTATTCCACAGCATTTTAGTGTGAGAACATCTCTCTGTAATGTTCACAGTCTAGGTTCATGGTCTTACTTTACCTAGCTCAGAGCAGGAATTTTCACCCTCATCCACTACAGATTAGACCTGTAACTATTTAATAATTTTTCTAGAGAAAAAAAATGTAAATTTCTGAAAGTTGGAAAACTGAAAAGAGACATGAGGAAGATGCATCTCAGAAGAGTCTCATGGTTTGAGTATACATCCAAGACAGAAAAAAATCAAGGTTACATTCTGTTTTGAAGTGGGTCAAGCAGGAAGTTTGATTTGGCTAGGGGCACATGCTGTTTCCCAATGAAAGTCATAGACAAGTTTCAGCCATAATGAATTATCACATTCCTCAAGAAAAAAAAAAAAAAAAAAAAAAAAAAAAAAAAAAAAAAAAAAAAAGCCCGAAACCCTCCACCACTTTCTTGGAAGGTTTCCAGTCTATTCTAGTATGTGCCTGGTTCACACAGTCTGCTGAATACTGTGGGCATATTTCCATTGACCTCAAAAAGACTTTTCATAAGGCTCAGGTAAATCAAATATGGTTATTGCAAGGGTACTAAGGACTACACAGAGAGAAAAGATAAAGAGATATAGAGGCAGAAAACTATTGATTCTTAAAATGAGAGGGAATAAGAAATATGATAAGTCACTCAGACCACATTTGAGTCAGGAAACATGCATTGGGTGTGGAGAAAGCAGAGATCGCTGAGCTTTACAGCACACTACTCTCAAATTTCCAGAGATACTGGAAGCAGGCATCCTGAAATTGGTAAAACTTTGAGTCATCATGTTCCAGTGCTTGTAAAGCAGTGAAGAGTAGATGATGAGTGAAATGAATGGTTTCTTTCCCTCAAAACTATCCCATTCTCTCATATTGCAAGCATGAGTGACTCACAGCATGAAAGACATGAGGGTTTAATGTGTAACAAGAAAGAGAGCAGGAAGGGGTACCAAGCTGACCTTTCACACACATTGAGAATGACAGTGGAAAGCTCAGTGCACTCCATTCTTAAAGTACATAGTAAAATAAATACTCAGGACTTACTCTTCTAACAAAAGAATTTCCTTTTTGCTCACAGTGGTCAAAGGCATTACAGAGGAATCTCTCCAACCTTATCCTTCATATTTGTGGTCAAAGAAGCTTTTGCTGTGGTAGTGGATAGAGGATGGGGTTACTGAATCATCTTTACAGCTATCAAGTCTATGAGAATGCAGAGAGCCTAACCACTGGGACTACCAAATCAGGTAGAAAAATCCTGTTTATTCAATCAAACAAAAAAGTCAAATATGAATAATGGTCGGAGACATTGATCTTGAGGAAAGGCTGGGAATGGAATGCCAAAAGCTTGGGGGCACCTCAAAATCAGCTTGCAAGGCTAGCCTTGTTACTGCCAAAAGCACTGATTCATTGAAGGTAAAATACTTTGAGAAAGTATTTCCTGAAATATTTGCATTGTTTCCCTATCAGTTCATGCCATTTTCATGCCAGTTCTCAGGCTTCAAGCTTTCCAGCTTTGCAAAGCAGGGGATCCCTAAGTTCCATTCTTTACTAAAATTGTTTTCACCCAGAGGAGGAGCTGTAAAGCTCAAGAGTCATTCAAGCTTTTACAGATAACTAAGAAAGAGTGACATTTTTCAAAGTACTCACAAGTCAGGTACTTATAATCCCTTCACAAATGAATACAAAAACTTGTATTATTAAAAATTAACTGGGTGCAGCCAGCTGAAGAAATGCAGAACTGGCTTTTATTTAAATCACTGCATGATATAAGGAAGTTTCCTTGTCTTTGTTGTGCTTATACCACAAACATTGATCATAAAAAAGTGAAAAATATATTTTGTTTAATAACGAGCAGGAAACCATATGGAAAGTTAATCAAGGATTCTAACTCCTGCTTCAGTCTATTACTGATGCCCCAGGAATCTAAATCTTAGAAGACTAAGCACCAAAAAGTTTCTAGGGAGAATTAAAGGGAAAACAATACTAGGAATGCACTAATCCCATGTTACTGATGCAAGGAAACAGAAGCAGCAGAGTTTATGCAGCATCAGTTCACATTAGAAGCTTGTGGTAGGATACTCTACCCATTTCCTGAGTCAGAGACTTGTGTCTCAACCACAAGACTATCATTCTTCTCTATAGATACTTTCCCTTAATTCCTGAGGGCTGCTAATGTTTAGTGGACAGAATTCATTTTTGTTGTTCTGCTTTTCCTGATGCTCTCTGTGAAGCAAGATAACCATATGTGAGAGGAAGGGTCGTATTTCCTGAACAGCAGAATTTGGTTGATACTGTACTATACACTTGGTGCTACCAAGCAAATCCTTTTGACCAGTGTATAGAGAACTAATTTCTCCCATTCACCTTAATTTCACATGCTGTACCTTGAGAGAAAGCAATGTTTTCTTATAGAGGCACATTCATATCCTAAGAGGAAAACAAAAGAAAAAATTATGTATATGAATTTGGTACTACTATTCCTATGGGTTTATTACCATTAGTTCTCATGAGGAAAAGATCTGAATGGAGAAGTTGCTATTACATTTAAATGTGGAGGAGTTCTACTGAGAATGGCTGAAAATAACTTCAGCCTTATAGAGCACTGAATTCTGTTGAGAGAGACAAGTGTTGGCTCTGCTTCTCTTCCAGGAAAAGTAGGGAGGGTGGAAAAGAAAATGCTAGTAGAAGGACAGGTGATAAACCTGTGCCTTCTTTTCCCTGTCTCCCAAAATGTGTGTAGTATATTCTATGCAACACTAAAAGTAATTCTTATGTAGCCAAGCACAGCTACCACAGCCTCAATGGGATTGCAAACAGATCAATTAGAAGAAACAGACTGCAGCCCCAGTGTGAATGGAGGCAAGGGGTGGTACTGTGTGTGATCCAAGGAATGGATTTTCCCTAGGTGTCCTCCAGTCAACAGAAGCAGTGAGGCTCACCGTGGCAGAGGGACAGAGCTGCAGGGCAGTCTAGCTGTCCTTGGGGGCTGCCCATCTCCTCTGCTGGTGATCAAAGGCACATACATTGACCTGTAAAACAAAATGTTCCCATAACCCAAAATTTGATTTTATGAAGAAGCTCCCCATAACATAAAACTGATTTGAAAAATTGAGAGGTGGCTTAGAATTTTTTGATGGAGTAACAGCCACAATATTATGGCCTGTATAAATAACACCTTAATATCTTCCATCTTCAGGCAGGATGCAGGGGATTTTAAACTCTGACAAACACCTGAACACAAACCCCATCCTATGAACTCACAGACAGGAGGGCTTGCACACAAACAGAGATAGTTCCCTTTGCACAAATTTTTGAAAGTCAGGTTAATTTAGACTGAATTTACCACTTTGCAAGTGGCCAACATAAGGAAAGTAAAGCAGGCTGAACCTGTGTTTGCTCAGTTGTGAACTCTTGAATGGCCCTAACCAAAAATCAGTAACTTGGTGTGTATGAAGGGAAGTAACTCCCCCAAATCCTCTGTGTTTTGGATTCATCTTGTGAAATGAAAGTCTTGTTCCATAGCCACTCTCATGCAGAATGCCAGTTCCCTCTGCTCCACAGGCTCACAAAAATGCCCACACCTGTAAAACAGGCTTTGAATGCCAAAAACTCCTTTGCTGGATATGTTCCAGCAAAAGAACTAAAACTTTTTGAAGAAAAAAAACCCACGGTTTTGCTCTTTCCCACACTCCATTCCTGATTTCTGTGTTAGGCAGGAGGTAGATAACTTTGACCTATACTTGTGTTGCTGCCAGTTTTTTTCAACAAATTTGTTCATGTTCGCACTGTCTTTGTTTCAGTGATGTGTTGTGTAATGTGAGCAAGCAGAAAGCCAACTATGCACCAACAGGAAGGCTTAGAGTGCTCTGATTTTTTGGCACGATGTGATGCATTGTGAGCTGGATTTTCAGTACCTGACAGTTAAATCCTTGGAATTGGCATCTGTATGCTGGAGACCAGAGCCCTGAATAACCTAACTTGGAGTACAGCTGGTACCAAACCATGACTTCATTCATCCTTTGTGCACATGTGCTTGGTGCAGTGAGCATTCAGGACTCACCTGAGTGCATGTCCTGTACTCAAGGGCAGCATCACAGTCTGCATATGCTGCAGAGCAAAGACAGGGAGCTCCACGCAGGAAAGAGTGTCACATGGACACTAGAAATTACTCATGGAAAACAAGGATTTAATTGTTCCTTCACCTTGCTCCACAAACACACACTAGAGCTTTGGTAACCTGAGCACTGAGAGCTGAGTACCCCATTGCTGGAGATGATCAATGTTAAAATCAAAATAATAAAGCTGAGGAAAAAAACTGAGACCTCTTGAATCTGCCAATCATAAGTATTAATGATACTCCCCTAAAGTTGCAACACTGTTGTTTTCTGACCCGGCACTGTCAGCTTTGCTCCTGTTTTTTCACTTCACCTCCCCTGTGACCCCGCTGCCTTCGGCTCAGCCCTGTTTCATCCACAGACTGAAAGGCTGTGAGGAAGGAAAAGCTTCTGACCCCATTTCCTACATGGGGAAGAATATATTTAAGGGCATTTACCAGCCTAACCAATCAGCCTAGCACACAGCCGTGAAAGTTTCACAATGTGTTTCTCTGCATGATTAGAAGCCAATATGTCAGTTCCTCATCGATATCAGAGACCAGTAGGATTTCCTTACTTTGCAGGAACCCTGTGAGCAGCTATGGGATTGTGGTAACAGGGTATCTTAGATGACACATTGACCTACTGCTTCTGGTGGGGAGAGCACAGGACAGCTTTGAGCCATAGGGTTTGTTTCTCAGCTGATTTACTGCTTTCCTATTAATGCAGCCCTGCTGAGGTCCATGACATGAGTCAACCAACCAGCCATGAAACAAAGCTCAGTTCCACAGAATTTCATCAGCTGCCTTTCCACTAAGTTAAAGAAAATAGGCACTGCACTCTGGAAGGTGTTTCAGGGCATTCCTTTTTCTTCTTGTGTCATGGAAGCAGTTCTGCGCAGACTCAGGATTGTTGTTTTTAATGGTTAGTGAAGAGAAAGGCTCCTGAGGTCAAAAGCTGTCAGTACTTTCCAAATGAGGAATCAAGTACCAGCTACAAGATTCCAAAAAGAGTTTATCTTGTCAGATACCTGGTTCTGGACTATGGCATCCTCTGTGCAACCCAAAAGCTTTATGCAAGCTGTAGCTCTTGCCCAGTGGAGTGACCAGAAGCACAGGTACTGTCCAGAACCTGGTCCAGTCTGGCACAGCAGCTCATCCAGCTCTGGGTGACTGCACACAACATTCAGCATGCTGTATGAAAGTCCTGCTTATCAAACCCGATTTCCTTTTCTGACAAGGTAACCCATCCAGATGATCAAGGGAAGCCAGCTGATGCTATCTTTATGGATTTCAGTAGAGCTTTCCATACTGTCTCTCACAGGATGCTCTGGACAAAATGTCCAGTGAACAACTGGATAAACACATCTTGAGATGAGTGAGCAGCTGGCTCATGGGTCAGGCAGAAAGAGTTGTGGTGAATGGGGTGACATCAGACTGGGGACCTGTAACTTGTGGGGTTCCATGGGGCTCCATCCTTGGTCCTGTGCTCATCAATATATTCATTAACAACCTTGACACAGGACTGGAAGGGATGCTGAGCAAGTTCACAGATGATACAAAACTGGGGGGAGCTGTTGACACCCTCAAAGGCACAGAGGCCCCACAGAGAGACTCACAAATCACAGGACTGGGAAATCACCAACCATATGAAGTTCAACAAGGGAAAGTTCTGGATTCTGCGCCTGGGATGGGGCAAGCCTGAATATGTGTAGAGACTGGGAAATGAGAGGCTGGAAAGCAGAACCATGAAAAGGGTCCTGGGGTTCATGGTCTGTGGACAGCTGGACAGGAGCCAGCAGTGCCCTGAGAGCCAGGAGGACCAGCCCTGTCCTGGGGGGCATCAGGGACAGCATTACCAGCTGGGCAAGGGAGGGGATTGTCCTGCTCTGCCCTGGGCTGGGGCAGCCTCACCTGCAGTCCTGTGTGCAGTTTTGGGGGACACAATATGAGAGACACATTAAGCTGTTAGAGAGTGTCCAAAGGAGGGCAACAAAGATGGTGAAGGGCCTTGAGGGGAGCCATTTGAGGAGTGGCTGAGGTCACTTGGTCTGTTCAGCTGGAGAGGAGACTGAGGGGAGAAAGATACAATTTCTCATCTCTGGTGACCAAAGACAGGACTCAAAGGAGTGGCCTGAAGTTCTGTCAGAGAAGGTTCAGGTTGGATATTAGGAAAAGATTCTTCACCCAGAGAGTGTCTGGGCGCTGGAACAGGATCCCCAGGGAAGTGGTCACAGCACCAAGCCTGACAGAGTTCAGGAAGTGTTCAGACAATTGTCTCAGGCACATGGTATGACTCTTGGGGATGGTCCTGGGCAAGGCCAGGATTTGGACTCAGTGATCCTTGTAGGTCCCTTCCAAGTCAGCACATTCTGTGATTCTGTGACTCCCTTCTGGACTGAAGAGACAGACTATGTTTATACAGCCGCAGCCTCATTGCACCAAAAGAGATACCTAGTGCAACCAACTACTAAAAGAATTTAGTCTTTTAGCTCTGTTTCATCCTTTCAAATGCATGTTGCAACACAGTCACCATTAATAGATCTTAAGTCATCTGAGCATGGAGATGAATTATAGTCTGAGATTCACTATTCAGCATTTTAAATGTTCCACAGACAGTATCCTGCCTAATCTGCTCTGTGCAGGCTCTGTTTTTGGGGAAGTTTTGCAACCTTATTTAACATGGAGAAGCTCTGTCAGTTCCTGCAGGGACTCCTGATGATCTCTGCTTGTCCCTGCATAACTTTGTTAGTCTGGTTGCTTTTCAATTATCTGTCAGTCCACAGCCAGCAGCACCTTTGAAAGAATTGATTGAAAGTTTCACAGTCAAACAGCATCAATCTGGAAACAAGGAGGAGACGTTTTTATTCAAAACCTACAGAAACAGAGATCATAATGGAAAAAAAAATCCATCACCACAAGTTAAAGGTAATAGAAAGGATGCTAAACTTAAATACATGGATTCAAGCAACACAGGGTTGCAGCTTTCTACCTGTTTTCTACCTGTTTATTTCCTACCAGAAAGCAAAACTGTGAGTTCAGGTACTAGAAATGTTAAGATAAAAAAACCTCCCTAGATAACCATTACTAAAAGACTGTTGATAAACACCAAAAGATACAATAAAGTTTTTATTAATAGTTAATAAAGGGCAGACATAAAGCAAAGGCTTGCGTCCATTTCCCCTTCACTGCTGCAGTCTGACATTCTTTGATGTTGTTACACAACCACCCTAAGAGGAAGAAAAGAAAGGTTATTCCACATTTTATTCATTCACAGAAGGAGAAGTGGCTTTCATTGAAATACAGAGGAGGAAGCTGTATGTTATAGATCTGTCTCTTCTCTCTCTCACAACCATCTTCCCCTCCTTTGCAAGATCTGATGATCATCAGACTGTTTCCTCAATCCAATTCATCTCACAAGCCTGGCAGACAACTAACATGGGAAAAGTGTGAATATTTTTCTGTGTGAATTCAACTGGCTCAACCAATCATCAAGCTGAGCACCAAAGCATGTAAAGAGGAGGAAAGCCCCAGGTGCAGAAAAGGGAGTTAAGGAAAGAAGGAATGGGTTTGCCTTTTTTTTGGCAGCGGTTGATAACTTCATTCAGAGACTAAATCAGAGGAGAGAACTGAATCTGGTTCGTGCCCTGAACACAGAGTCACCCTATATCTCATATTAGTTATGCCCAGGGCTTAACCCCTCATGTTCTGAGAAGGATGTTTTATGGTCTGAGCTTACAGGCTGAGAGCTGGAAGATTCATAGGCACTATTCCTTGTTGTGTGTAGGGATACATGTGTATGAGAGAAAATCCTACACAGCCCTGAGCAAAAGGGAAGCATGTATTTCCAAGGAAAACACAAAAATTCGGTCAAACACTAAATGCTATTCAGCAGCTACTTACTGTAAATGGCCATTTTATACCCTGGAGAGAAAGAAATCTCTTTTAAAAGCTCAGCTCTTTCATTAAGGTGTTAGCTGTTATTCTAAGGATGCAATTACCTGAAACAGAGGAGATGCTTAACTCTTTTTGTTTTATGAAGCATTATTCCGGTAAGGTTTACTATTTTCTGACCTTCAAAACAAGTTTTGCTGGCACAAGTGGTGTGATAGCAAACAAGCAACAAGCACCCAGGCTCATAATCTGACTTTTCCAAAATAGCCAACATATTATGCAATGACACACAAAGAAAATCATGCAGAAAACCAAATACACCCCAAACAAAGTCAACAAAAGCAAAGAGGAAACTGAAGTTCACAATCTCACTGTTTAATATAGTAAAACTTGGAAAAAAAAATTAAGTACTCTTAAAATGCTACAAAGCAGAAAATACCCCAAAGCCACAACCTAGTGTTTTTCATCCAAGTAATCTTTTAAAAAAGCAAACAATGGAATGCAATTTTCCTGCCCAAAACTGCACAGTTAAAGGGGCTGTTTTTGTTTTCCTCACTTGACCAGGTTCATGCCATGGAACCTCTTTTAGTAGTGCTCCTTTTTTGTGCTGGTAGCATAACAGCCTTTGGAAACAGCAGCACATGCTCCACATTATTGCAGCCAGTAGCCCTGTCAATTAAGTGACAATGGTTTTAAAAGAGAAACTTGCTTGCTTTCTTCTCAACTTTCTGTTATATTTCCTCTCAGTTCCTGCATCAAATCATTCCAATACATTGAACCTTCATGTTTTCTGGTTCCTGCCCTTTGGGATTTCCCTTTCCTGTTCTGCAGTGCTGGACACAGTTCTCCCAAAGCACTTTCCTCAGTGTGGGATTGGAGTGGTCCTTGGTATAGCAGAACTCAGAAACTGGAGAAGAAAAATGAGTGACAAGAAGATACAAATTTCAAGACCCTCCTGCATTTCTCAGGTCAAAACACTTCCCCAGATTATACCTGTGCTACACAGAGCTGGGCATGGCAGCCAGAGTCTCCTCCATAAATCCAGGCATTGTGAGACTGCACACCGTGGAGCTACAGATGAGTATTTGCCAGTTGTATGCAAACTAGGGTATATCCTGACTTTCCAGGGATTTGTCAAATTTACTGAAACAAAACTTTGCCTCCTTGCTGTCTGCAAACTATCTCAAAAGAGGTGTAGCCAATGTCTGGCTCTCAAACCTTTTGGATCCAGTCCCACATCCATGGTCTTACTGGAATCCACTTTACTGCCATGTAACAGCTACTTTTGGATGAAAAGAAGCTGTACTTTCTCTTTCTCCCATGGGGCGAAGCCTAAGCAGTATATTCCATCAAGTTTTATTCATTTTCATCTTGACCTGAATCATGGGGATTGAAGTCTCCATCCCCCATGGAGTCCTGTTGACCAGGAGCAACTTCAGTAAAGCCAGTGGGGTATTACACAGCCAGGAGCTTTTCCTTCTAGCACAGTGTGGCAATGAAAGTGCTTGAAGACAACAGGGGACTACCTTACAAGGAGGCAATAGTCACATAGAGATGGATTTTAAAACCTTTCCTTTTGCACCTATGGAGTTGTGCAAAGTGGTAATAATGAGGCATAATATTGCACTGCACTTCTCTGGCTGTTTATTTGTGAAAGAAAAGATGAGCAAGGAGCATTCTGTCATTGCGTGGCCAAGCAGCACAGTGGCCACAGCCGAACTATAGAGAACTTGGCCCTGGGTAGCACTCAAATGTAAATGTCATTTTGGACGTGGGGTTTTTTTCAGTTCTGTGAACTAATGTAACATTTTCATAATGTGAAAGAAAGAATATGTGTCAACTTCCTTCAGTGCAACATCAGGGTTTGCAGGTGCAAAATCTACCATACAGGGCCATACAAGGGGCCAAATCCAGGGCAGTCTTGTCTGTGCTGCCTGTTGGAAAATCTGGGGCATATGCTATCCCCCAGGCACCACTCGGGCTAGGGCAGTTTGGCACATTTCCAGATCATGCTGCACAGCATGTGAGCATTCAAACATTACTGATTGACTGGCCTGTGCTGTCCCTTCCCCAGACATTTTTATTCAGTCTCCCTAGGTCCACTTGATCTTGCAGAAGCATTGAACCAGCAATGGAGCACAACTTGAACATTTACTTAGTGACTGAAGGACAATTGGTGAAGACCTCTGAAACTCATAGAGGAAAGATGCTCTGAGAGGAGAAAATGATATGACTGTACCTTGTTCATTACTCTGACAAGCTATGACTCAAATACACATCAAAGACTGAACTGAGTGAAAAGATGCTTTTTTTCAGGATTTTTTTTTCCTTCTGATAAATGATAGCTCCACTTCACTTACTGAAGTGCATATAGCACTGCTCAAAATTAAAACCACAGTAGCAGCTGAAGGGCTTAATGTGCTAATAAAAATGTCCAGATATTTTTGTGGTCTATCTTTTCCTATTTTGAAGAACATAATTTAGAAGAGGGTGAAATTTTAGGCCTTGTTATAATTAGACAGTTGGAGCCTCACTGAAAAGTGACAGCAGGCAAATAGGGAAGAGAAACAAAACAAAAGGCAAAATTAGATCACAAGCATAATATTCTAAGACAGGAAACAAAAAAAAAAGTGTGAAGGTATTTGATTTGCTTCAAATATATTGATATGTTCCATAGAATCTATTAAAATACTCTTCTTCCTGCTCTCCCCATCATTCTGTAGGTACTGCAGCCACCCAGTCCAATGGTGGTGTGATTTAGACAGAAGTAACCTTTACAAGCCCCAGGAGAGCAGCCTCCTGATGCAGGCACTTCACAGGCACAGAATGAATAATTTCCCAGAGACAAGGGATAAGAAGTCAGCTCAGATGGATGGACTGAGAGGGACCAAGGTGATATCAGCCTGACAAGCTGAAGTAGCAGTAATTCACATTTCAAATTGCTTTCGAAAGTTTTGTTGGTGTTACAGGAGAGGTTTTATGCTGCCTTTTCATCCTGGCTGTTGTGTGACATTTTAAAAGAGGGACTCAAAGCTTTAATCCCTTCCTGAGAGCAAAAGGATGTTTTAGCAGAAAGAGTTGTCTGCTACCTGTCAGATCCATCCACCAGCCTCCTGGCCTGGTTTCAGCCATCAGTTCACTTAAAGGTCTTAATCCTTTTTCCAGCAATATCTTTAGCAAGTGTTTATTCCTTTCTGCCAAATATCTCTTTGGTCCAAGGACCCTGATCGACACAGAGATTTATTAACATTGTGGGACAACAGTGAGGAAGGCCACCGACTTTACAGATCTTTTCCACCTTTTGATGGAAAATGTATAAGGGCTTTCATTTATTTATTTATTTGCTTGCTTGTTTATTATTTAGAAAAAAATATTTTACTTTATTTATGGAAAAAAAATTATTTTCCATATTTGGAGAAAGACAATACGTTCCATAACCTGATTTGAAAGTCAAGCATCCCCTTGGCCTTTCTGTCACATAATGATTCATCCTTTTGGCAGTAAACCACTTAGAACAGGACCCCAGGGAGCTTACTGAGACCAGGTATCTCCTGAGAGAGTCTTGGGAAGATTCCATCTCTTCAGGCATTGCTTGGGATTTTCAGAACCATCCATTATCATGGATGAGTGAGAAATATCTCCTTCTTATTCCCTTTTGAACATAGGTATGAGGGGAAGGCAAAAGCCAATGCTTTTCACATACTCTGACTTTTATGGTAAATACATAAAGAAATACTTACAGGCCTTTCATAACCCAAGGCAGACCCTTTCTAAGGCACCATAGCCTTATCTCAAATCTGCTTTCAGAGTGCTCACTAGTGACCCCAAGGGGAACTCCAACTTTGAACACCCTCTTTCTGTCCCTACTTGGCTTTTTTTATGCCACATATATTTCTGTATTTCCCAACATCCTGTGCTTGGCTTAGACAGAAAGGGTTTGTTCCCCAGCAGGTACTCTATTGTGAGACGTATTTCTAAGTCTGAATTTAGTCCAGTATATCTGACCACTGCAAAAACTACTTGGTTCTCTTTCTCACTTTCAGATTAATTCATTCCACTGATTGTGAAAGGGTCATTTCCCTAATTATACTATTTTACCCTTGTTGCCCACACCACATCTTCAGTTTAGCAATTAATACAAATTGGAGAGTACAGATGAATCATCCAGAAGTTCAATAGCTGACTGACATTCCTCAACTGACTTGCAAGAGGGGCTTTTTTTTTTTTTTTTTTTTTTTTTTTTTTTTTTTTTTTTTCTCATACCACACTCCCATGCCTGCAAAGTGCTCTTCAGCAGAAACACTGTTCTGTGCAACACTTGGTTTCCCCATCAGACCTTGAGCAGGGGGGGTCTCATTTGTGTGGGCTGTCCCCATTTTCACCTCAAGCTGCACGCTACACCAGAATAGAAAACATGAGTCAGAAGGTTAAGGGTTAAACTGTTAAAAACAAAAGAGGAGAAAATTCATTCAGAAAATAGTGGTTTCTAATGGATGAGAGGAAGTACTGTACAATTTCTTGTAAAGTCACAATGGCCAGCTCATCAGAGGAAACCCCTCCTATCAGGGGCTTGTACAATGCCTCCTGGAGCCTGAACAGCTGCCAAGTCATGACCATGCAGTTAAGGGAGTGCAACAAAGAACGTCACATCAAGGGCACATTTCCATCTTCCTGTCCAGCTAGCTCCCAATCTATTTTTTGCTTCTTCCCCTTGCATTAACTATTTTATAACGACATAAGCCTTCTTAGTGATTTTCCTGGGGGTTTTTCCCTCTCTTTTTTATATTCCTCTGGCTTTCTTACAAGCTGCAGAAAGAGCTTCTCTACATGGAAGCAAAGCCATGGTTTCCACAAGATTTGCTGAGCCAACCTAATCACACACTGATTTGGAAGGAGGTCCCGAAGCAGCTGCTCCATTCTCCCAGCTTGGCTTCCTGCTCTCAGCTGCCTGTGTTGAGGCTGGCACTTACCAGACCTCCTCCTGTGACCTCGTTAGCTCAACAGTCTGCTCAAAACCATCACAGCATAAACCCCAGCAGCTTTCTGCTGTGTCAGCCCTCAGAGGTGGCACTGCAAAGCAGAACCAAGGGGTGGAGGCCAGAGATGGATGGCCACAAAATCTCTCCCTTTTGGTTGTGAGAAACCAGTAATTCAGCACAGCTCTTCAGGAAACCGCAGCTTCAATGTGGCTGTGATAGATGATTATCCTAGATTGCAGCATGCTGAGCGCCCTACACTGTTTGCATACATTTGGTGACTTTGTAGGCTCAGAGATGGGGACTTTCCTGGGATTTCTATTGTGGTAAAACTTGCGGAATAATAATTTAAAATAAGTACTTCCGACTTCAAATTTCTACCTTCCCAGCTCCCACTTAAAACCATTTTCTACTACAGAGCTTTCAGGAAAAAGCCAGTGTTGACCAAATTACAACTGTAATTTGCCCTAAATGACCCAAGAGCTGCACAGCCTTGCCCTATTTAACCCAGGTTTGCTCTTCATTTTCTTTTTTATTACTGCAAACTCTTTGGAGTAAGAGTGGTCAATTCCAGCTGAAATTCTTGGTATCCCATAATTTATTATTTTACCATGAAAAATTAATTCCCACAAAGGAAGTTACTTGACTGTGTCCTCTCCACACCCTTTCTTCATAGCATAGGCATAGGTTTTCCTCAGCTGGTTGTTTAAATATCTTCAGATACGATATCACCATAGCCTCTCCTCATCCATTCCAAGCCTTCATTCTTTTCACCATGAGACTGTCCAACATCCCTGTGCCTACTATTCAGCTTAATTTTCTGTTCCTGAATTTATGCCTCTCACTTTTTGTCCTGTCTTCCCCAGACACAGAAAATACTTTTTTTTTTTCCTCCTTGTAGCAGTCTCTACATAACTGAAGACTGTTACATTGCACCTGAGTTTTCTCTTCTTCAGGGTTAAAGCCCCAGCTGGCCCAAACTTCTCTTAGAAGTTCAGGTTTTCTAGGTCTCCGGCTGTAAACAATGGGATTTTTTTTCACAGCTTTCTTCTGGAAGCTTGACAATTAGTCTACCACCTTCTGACTGTGTTGTCATGATGGAAAGAGTATTTCTGTACTTATCTGAAGTAGACAGATTTATCATAGACTCTAATGAGAAATATGAAGTTTCTCTCTCCTCTTTCCCCCCCACCATCAGGGCATCGTCATCTTGTGTGCAGTTGAGGATGCAGTATACCTCAAAGATACTGATTTTTGCAGCTGCCTGATTAGTTATTCCCCTCAGTGCACGCTTATATTCCTAGATGTATGCTGTAGATTGTTCCTGGGGGGATGATTCCATAGTGCAAAACACAGCACTTCTCTGTTTTTAAATAGAATCATGTTTACTTTGGCAAGATCCTTTGCATCTTTATTCTTGCTCTCCATCACACCTGTAGCCTCTTCTGGCCACTGGGATTGGAGGTTTAGTAAGTATATTTTACTGCAGAAGGTACATAACAACAGTACAAGATAGAAAAAACCCCTCCTGGAAACACACTGAGTACAACTTTCCATTTAGAAATAAATCACAAATAACTCTTTTCTGAAAACAGTATTACAGATAGTTTTGCTTACTACAGTTCTATCTTGCACTATCTATATGGCATCTATCTTCTATTTTCTAGTCCCCTCTCATCCATAGAAAGGGCAGATGAGTCAGAGTAAAAGGTCTTACCAGAAAATTAGAATATTTACTGCTTCACCCTTATTCCCAAAGTACCTTACAGTGAGATGGAATAAAATTCAAAAGAGTTTGATAATTTTTTTTAGCTTTATTTCCTTTTCAGTTCCTGCAAGATATAGCACAATTAATTCCCAAAAGGAAGTATGTATCCCCAAATTTCTTGAAGGATGTATAGCAATATCAATATAGTCAATGACTGCTTTTCATGAGATTGTTTCACACACTTCAGAAGCATGTCCAAATGAAGTAGAAAGCCGTATAACTCAGATGCTGACAATACTCCTAGGCTTTTCCATGACTCAACCTAAATCTAACTTATTGGGCAGCCTTCTGCAGAGTTATTTTTAGCTTTTATCAACTCATGCATTTTCTTCCTGCAAGCTGAGCAAATTTCCTCAAAGTCTCTTCAGAGCAGAGGTTGCAAATATGAAGAAAAAAAAAAAAAAAGTGCCAACGATTCCTTAGCATATATTATTAAGCAACAGAGAATGATGTTGGGTTGTCAAGAGACATCGTGTGTTTTATGTCACCTTTAATAGTTTTGGAAGTAACAGGTCAGTTTCTGAGTTGGTTTGGTTTGATTTGAGGGGTTTTGGTTGAGGTTTTTTTATTATTTTCAACAGAAATTAGTGAGATTTGAGAAATCGTTCAGTGACAGTCCAGGAATCAGATCGTTCAGGAAACAGTCCGAATGAATGGATCAGAAACTTCATTTAAAAATTAAAAAGACAATCCTGATTAGATTTTGAGTGTCTTTTGCAGTAAAACTATTTTCTTCATTGTCACTGATTGGAACTGTAATTATTAGCAAAGCCATTATTGTTGCATGCTATCAAGGTGCAATTGCTAGACAGTAACAGAGAAATAATTAAAATAGTACATATTCTCTTGTAGGTCTTGACATAGTTTTCATTAAAAGGGGGCTCTTGGGGTTCTGTGATACAGATACTCCTTTTCTTGCCATTTTAGACTATGTCACTTCTAAGTTTTTTGAGGCAGAGATTGCATCTGTCAGAATAGACCTATTCAATTGGAAGGGAGCTACAATAACTGTCTAGTCCAGCCTGACCGCTTCAGGGCTGACCAAGAGTTAAAGCATGTTGTTAAGGGTATTGTCCAAATACCTCCTAAACACTGACAGGCTTGAGGCCTTGGGCACCTCTCTAAGAATCCTGTTCCAGGGTTTGACCACACTCTCAGCATAGAAGTGCTTCTAATGTTCAGTCAGAAACTCCCCTGGCACAGCCTTGAATCATTCCCACCTGTCCTGTCACTGGATTACAGGGTATGGAAGGTTGAGCTTGACTGAACTCCAGGTGCTCACCAAAGGTACTCTGTCTGTCCCCTCCACAGCTGGACAGGGGAGAGAAAGCATAACAAAAGTCTCATGGGTTGAGATAAGGGCAGGGAGAGAACACTCACCTCAGTTACTATCATGTGCAAAACAGACTTGATTTAGGGAAATTAGTTTAATTTACCAATCAAATCAGAGTAGGATAATGAGAAATAAACCAAAATCTTAAAACACTTTCATCCCTACTCCTTCCTTTTTCCTCATCTCAACTTCACTCCTAACTTCTCTCTCTTTCCCTCCAGCAGAGAAGGGGGATGGAGAATGGGGTCTCAGATCAGTTCATCGCACATTTTCTCTGCCTCTCCTTCCTCGTGAGGAGAACTCACACTCGTCTCTCACTTCAGCACGAGGTTGTTCCCACATGAGACAGTCTTTCACAAACTTAGGCCACAGGAGTCCTTCCCTTGGGCTGCAGTTCTTCATGAACAGTTCCAGCATGGGACTCTCCCACAGGGCAGAGTCCTTTAGGAACAAGCTGCTCTGCCATAGGTCCCTCGTGGGGTCACAGGTCCTGCCAGCAAACCTGCCCCCCTTTGGGCTCTCCACAGAGCCTCCTTTGGGCATCCACCTGCTCTGGCATGGGCTCCTCCATGGGCTGCAGATGGATCTCTGCCTTCCCATGGATCTGCATGGACTCAGGGGTACAGGTGCCTCACCATGGTCTGCACAATGGGCTGCAGGGGAATCTCTGCTACAGTATCTGAATCACCTTATTCCCCTTTTTCCTCACTGACCCAGATGTCTGCAGGGCAGTTTCACTCACATATTCTCACTCCTCTTGCTGACTGCTGTTGTGCCGCAGTTTATTTCCCACCTTATTAAAAACATTATCCCAGAAGTTCTGCCACTCTGAGTGGTAGGCATTCCACTAATGGACTTGGGCTTGGCTAGCAGCAAGTCTGTCTTGGACCTGGCTGGCATTGACTCTGTTGGGCACGCAGGAAGCTTCTGGCAGCTTCTCAGAAGCCCACCCCTGTAGCCCCCCCACTATCAAAACTTTACCAGTACACAGGAAGAAGAGCTCAGCACCTCCCTCTCCCCCTCCTCTCCTCAGGAAGCTGCAATGAGGCCACCTCTCAGCCTTCTTTTCTTCAAACCAGACAAGCCCAGAGTCCTCAGCTGCTCCTTAGAGGACATGTCCTCCAGTCTTACAACCAGCTTTGTTGCCCTCCTCTGGATACTTTCAAGGATCTTTGCATCTTTCTTAAATGGTGTTGAGCACATCAGATGTGGGAGGGCCAAGGACTGAACAAAGGTGAGCTCTGCAGACACACAGGAGCTGCTGGTGGTGCAGGGGAGTTGGATACACCAGCAGGATTTTGAAAGAGGAACAATATCTGCCACACTTACCCAGCCTCACTGTGGCTGCAGGCGATGCTGCAGGGTCATCTCTGAGTGTCTCACATGAAACAAACCTCTTCTGCTTGATCTGTACGTTTGTGGAGGTGTGCAGGGATCTTTGCAGTGTGCCTATGAGGGATGTGGAGAGTGAATACAAGCCCAAGTAAAAAGCACACTACAGCAAAAACCAGCTCCCAATCTCATCTCAGAGTTCAGCTGCAGCAGGGAAGGAGGAAGCAGTGCTTGCATTATCAATGATGAGGCATGAGCCAATACTTGCCAGAATTCCTCAGTGAAAAGTTTCTCAGCAGTCCCACAGTTTCAGCCTTTAAGCTTCAGAACTCTTCTGCATTATCCCCAAAGACAAACTGCTGTAAATATGGGCTGTGATCTTCATCACCCAATACCCTCTCTCTGCGCATCTCATCCTGCAAGAGGGCTCATTCCAAGATGCACAGCAGGACTGCCTTACTCCCTTGGTCCTCAGCTCATGTCAACTCATTCTTTGATGAGCTAATCACAGAGAATTAATGAACCATATCTCTATGTATGGAAACCCTGGAAACTAAGGAAAGATGAGTGGCTTTTTTCAGTGTTTGCTTCATACAGGTAGAAAAAATTCCAGCCAGGTCACATCAAATTGCCTTGGGTTCTTCCCATGATGCAGCACACAAAGATGATTTGAATGTGTCTTTTCTGTTTGCCTCTAGTTCTTCTACCCACATAGTTCTTTCATTGTGACCCAGCAACAGTGTCTGGGGATGGAGACTGAACTGGGTACAGACTAAAGGCAAGTCCCAATCCTCTCAAAACACCAGCCTTCCAATCACACTCAACATTAGTTCCACACTTCATATTTGAAAATTTGATTGGTCTGTCACTGGCTGCTGAGAAGGGTCTTTACACAGATGATGGTCTTTTGAAAAATGCATTTCATTAATTTACTTTGACTAAACTTAGTCTGACACTGAGACAGTCCTAGAATGAAAAGGAAAATAAATATATGGATCAATATTTGCTTACACGATCTAAGCAATTACTGTGTGTTTGAGAGGTTCATTTTTTCCATCTTATGAGCTAATTAGTGTGGAGAATTAAAAATTAGCTAGATTCACTGCACCAGTCCTGCTTCTGCTGACAGCAGTATTGTATTGAAAAGGAATATTTGGGTGTAAAATTTGGGTGTAAAAACTTCCCCTATAAAGTCAGTATAGAACACTATAAAGTGTTCTTTGTCCATGTAACTAAGAGTACCTGATGTCTTCTCTTACAGTGCTAGAGTAACATAAAAACTATCATATAAACCTCTCTATCTTTACATATGTGTGTGTTTTACACATGATTTTGAGAAGTGCTGGACATTGGCTTCTTTTCACTACTGGAAGCTAATGGAGCTTCTCCTGGATAACATAACTATATGCTCTCATGTAACATAACTGTGGGAGGAGTTGATTGGGTATTTTTAATGAAGCTATTGAACAACTGACCCATAAACCCAAGCTCCATCAGTGGTTGTGGTGCATGGATATCCAGTTAGGAACAGATGAAGTAGACCACTGCTCAGGAAAGCAGTCATGAAAAAGGCTCCAAAGCACCTGTGTGAATTTAGATGATGAAGTGTTGTCCATTGTGAGACAATACTATTTAATGCATTGATAAAAAGTATTCTTTATTCTTGCATTGATCTGATTCCTCCCTGCTTTGATATTAATGTGGCTACATGGAAGAATAAAGGTAACTGAATTTTGTATTTTCTCTGCATTTTTTAAGAGAAAGCTACTTCTAGGTTAAATTGACAGATTTGAGTGTTCTGAGGCTCCTGACCAGTCCAGCCTGTGGATGGGATTTGAGGTGGGTGCCAGCACCCACTGACAATATCTGGGATTTAAATTGACCCTGACCCAATCAGGGTGTTCCCAGACCCTGAGTAAAGTGGAATTGGTCTAGTATGGGCTGTTAGAGGTGCCATAGATCCAAGCATAACTGCCAAAGGGTTGGATTTCCAACAGTAATGTGGTTGTTTACAATTTGGAAAGCTTTCTCCTTTCACTAAGCTGTCACAGTTACAAGTACAGGGATTTGAGACACCCTGGAGAAGAAACTAAAAACAAGCCAAGGACAAGTGGAGGTCAAGAAAATATTTCTCTGAGAAATAAAGAATCAGCTCTTGCACTTAATTTCTTACTTTCATGTATATGACTAAAACACCTCAGTAATATTAAAAATGGTGCTCAGTGTGATGTATAGCTTAATAGTATCTTTAATCAGTAGAAGCTAGACTTAAATACATTTTTAGTTCATGGATTATTGCTGGACCATGTAAGTTGAGGAGATAGGTTTTCTGCTGCCAAAATTTATGACTTATTCAAAGTCAGCAGAATAGATAAATTGATGTATGCCTTATCTACAAAAAAGAATGTGATTGGGATGAATTCCCAAACAGGTGATTATGTGAATGATGCAAAAGCCAAGATGTATGTACACACTGAAGGAAGAGCAGATTGGTTTTGGCCCAGGTTCAGCAAAGGCACTCCCACAAGTAAAAAATAGTTACTATGAAACAGATCCAGTGTCAGGAAAATGGAATAATCACCTGGAATTCAGCCCAATTAGTTTCTGTAAGTTCTCATATTCTACATATACCAGGAATGTAATGGAAGTGACATTTGATAACATTTTATCTCAGCCTCAGTCAGCTGAGGCCTGTGCACACAAATAAGGAGCGGAAAAGAGTGAAGCAAGAACATTTTTATTTTTTTTTTTAGATCAACCACAAAAGTCTGTAGGTGTCAAACCTCATAGGTATTCAAAAATAAAACCTCATAGGTATTCTCATTATTTTTTTTCCATTCAAGAATAGAAACACTCCGTTAGTAAGGTAAATGTGCTCATTTGCATTGTTAAGCAGTACTTCTAAGTGTTTTCGATACCTTTTCATAGAAAACAGAAACTTAAAATTAAAAGAAAAATAATCTTTTCCCATTAAAGGCTAATTGATTAACTCTTTGCTTGAATAATATCGAAACAAGAGAATCCATTATGGCCAGATTCAGAAATTGCATATATGACATTCTGTTCAAGCAATTTATACTACAGAATTTGCGTGTAATAATATGCAGTTATTACTTAATTTCACTGCTGATACAAGAGGGTTAGGATGAGGTTGCAAACCCTAACACTTTTCACAACCAGGGATAAATCATGAGTCTGAATTTGTAAAAATAACAAATTCAGTCCTAGAAGGAGGTATTGTTGGGCCAATGGGAACACATGGAGAAGGTGTCCAAAGGGAGAGTCCTGATCTATGTCACTTGCAATGGCCAATGCTTATGGAGTGCTCCTTGCTTACTGATGTCACCCTACCACTTCTGCCACACAACCTGAGGGCTCACAGGGTGCCAAAGAGCAGATTTCCCTGCAGATCTTGGCAATCCTTCAAGATCACTATGCCAAAATATAGTTTTCCTCTCCAAACAAAATTTGTTGGTAAGAAAGCACTATCTGTCAGTAAGATATTGCCCAATCAGCTGTGCCAACGTCATATTGCCTCTGCATGAAGCAGTGTGCCACAGCCTTGGCCAGGGGTGCAGGAAAACACAGCAGGCTGGAATTTGCTGCCTGTCTTTGTCATGTCCCTGCTGCAAGCTCCCAACCTGTCATGCGGGTTTCCCACACACCTTCCATTGCAATCATCTGGCTCTGCTGCCAGTTTCCTGCAGAGCACAGCGTGGGCACATGCTCATGGGTGGGTCAGGAAGCTGCATGGAGAAGCACAGAGGCAAACCAGAATGCAATTCAGCACTTCTGGCCTCTCCAAGAAAAGCAGCATCTTCCTACTGTGTCTTCATTTCCTGCATACATGTCCTGACTCTCTTCTGCACTCCTAAGGGAAAGGTTCTACAGCTCATATCACAGCACATCTTTCTGCAGCCTCCTAGTCTTCCACTGCAGCTACACCAGCCTGTCCCAGTAAAGCCAAGGAATGCACCCCACAACACCTGCAGGTGCAGCAAGTGCAGTTTGAGGTGCCTTGCTGATCCTCTCTGCAACATCTTCCTTGTACTTCACCATGATGGACGATTCTGGCTATTAAATTAACAGGTGTGAATGAGAGAGTAAGACCTGGACAAGGAAAAGCAGCTCTATTGCTAGACTTAATTGCAAACTAATATTATTGCAAAATATCTAATTGCTGCTCACTCTGATTTATCAGAAAAAAATTAAAGGAAAACTGAAAAAGATTCTAGCAACAGCAGGAAAGAAGGCATACAGGGAAGCAGGTTACATCTGAATTGTATAAATGTACTTGATCTTCAATAACTCATTAACAACAGAGTCATAGTATTTCTTTTTCACTGCAGCTGTGATTTTTAGGATTAGGCCTATCAATATTTATTCTTGTTTAACAGAAGGCAAACATCCGGTCTGCCCTGGCAAATGCTATCCAGTGAATGACAATTTCATTACGCTTTAGTCACAGAACAAACGTTTGGTTTCTAACAGGAAGGTGAAAGTACAGTGTGGGGAGAGTTAGTAACACTGTGCCTAATGCCACAATAATTAATCTGTTATAAATCTATGAAGTTCTTAGAGATCCCAGCTATCTCCTGTCAATGTAAGGAACAAAATTTCAGTTCCTTTCATGGAGGTAGACTGAGATTTTACTAGAAACAAGGGCTGTATATGGGATTGCTTCATAGATCAGCAAAAGTATCAGTAAAACTACTTTTTCTGCAAACTGCAGTTTCCAGATGAGGTTCCTCTTTCAGACGACTCATCTTGGTGTTGCTCAATGGGGTTGAAATGCTGAGAAGCAATTTTGATTTTTTCAATGTCATTTCTCTGAAAGTCTCTGCAGGAAAGACCCTGACAATCTCATTCATTTTTTCTGTCTTATTGCTATTCAGGACTGCCTGTAAGTCTGTAGATTTTGTTATCGAAAGCTAATCTAAACTAGCTCTAGATATCTAAAAACTATAAATATGACTATATATTTTAAAATAACAAAGCTAACCAACATATATGTTAGATGGAGCCTAATGAATATGAGACACATTTGCCAGAGTAAACCAACGAAGGGTTTAAGGGCTTCTCTGTGGACTTGGCAGTAGGCACAGCTCTTTGTTGTTGTGTATCTTCACAGCATTTGAGGTACTCACAGGCTTTACCCTCAGGGGCTCCTGGGATGTAGCAAAGATCTTCGAGTGCTGTGCGGGCTGGGAAAAGAGGAGCTGCCAGACAACCTGCCAGAGGACGTGCGGAGTGCACACTCGGCATCGCTCGCTGCTCACGCCTCGCTGTGCTCCCCTCAGCGCTCCACCCACCTCACCATTGCACTCACCAGTTTTCTAACTCATCTCCATCAAAACACAGTGTAAGTTCTCTTTCTGTGAAATATTTAGGGATGGGTAAATCATGTAGAATCCCAGAAACAAACAATCATTAAGGGTGGAAAATATGCCCGAGATCCTTGAGTCCAACAATTAACCCAGCACTGCCCCATTCACCATTAAACCATGTCCCCAAGTGCCACACCTATATGGTTTTTGAACACTTCCAAGGATAGTGACTCAATAACTTCCCTGGGCAGCCTGCTGCAATGCTCAATAACCCTTTCAGTAAAAAAAAAAAAAACAAAAAAACCCAACTTTTCCTAATATCCATTCCAAACATCCCCAGAGGCAATTTGAGGCTATTTCCTCCTGTCCTATCAGTTGTTGCATAGGAGAAGAGGCTGATCCCCACCTGGCTACACCCTCCAGTCAGTTATGGAGAGAAATGAGGTCCGCCCTAAGTCTCCTTTTCTCCAGGCTAAACACCTCCAGCTTCCTCAGCCACTCCAGACTTGTGCTCTAGATCCTTCACCAGCTTCATCATCCTTCTCTGGACATGCTCCATCATGTAAATGATGGCAAAAATAACAAGGGGCTTTCTAGGAAAGCCTTTCCAGACAGGAGACATAAGCATATATTGAAGTGAGGCTAGTATAACTTCAGGGATTTAGAGTGGCTTAATATGGTAGAATTGTATAAATAATGGTATCCAAAGTACAAATCATTAATAACATTTTTTAAAAAGTCATTCATTTCTTTTTGGGATTTGCCAAAATTTTCTCTGTCTTATATAAACTTTATGCTACTCAGGACACCAAATACTTATAGTCTCTTACATGGATTGTGTTTAGTTGAAAAACTAAGCAAAAAGAGGATTCAGGTCTTTGCTTCCTATTTTGAATACCTAAAACATACTTAGATAGACACAATAATATGAAAGCTGACATTAAACTGAGGAAAAAATCACCATATGTATTCATCTCAGGATGATTTTGACCACAGGAAAGTATTTGATTTTGATAGATGAACTGTATTGCCATTCATGTTAATATAGTAGCGCCTAATGATTTTTTTTAAAGTATTCATTTTAACACTGCCAATGTTTACTTAGCAGGACATTAATAACAGCAGGATATTTATCATATAGGAAATGGCTAATGAAATCTGCTTCAGCTGTCAGTGGATGTTTATGTTTCAAGGCTGCACTGCATTGTTTATGTAGGATTTAGGGGAGAATGGTAGGGTTTTGTTGGTGACTAATAATAAGAGGAAAGTTAAATGGCAATTTTTATAGCTTTTATTATTATTTATATTACATTAGAACTAATTTGGGCTTCAGATCAATGCTAGAAACAGCTCAATTCTTTGTTGAAAGATTTAAGGATGAGACAAAATACATTTGGTAGTGATGGAAAAAGGACTGGGAGCAAAAGCTGTCCAGCTCTACAAATAACATGATCCACTGCCTACTGCTCCTCTGGTGAGTCCTCCTGCAAGTAGTCCTTAGGATCTGACACATCTCTTTTTAATGCTTGGAGCTTATACAATTTCTGCATATTCTTAAATTCAACAGTTAAATCAGGGCCAAACTGCATCCCCTAGTTGATGGTTTTAGAAATACTCTACTCATTCTTAATGAGTTTTCTCCCAATGGCTACTTCAAATTGGATGAAAATGTCACAATTTTTAAGCATAACTTATGCAGCTTCTGGGACCTTTTCCCCTTAACAACTGGACCCCACGGTTTGAACAACAGGGATTTAGAGGATTTCCTTTTGAAAAGCACAAAAGCCTTTGCAATTTAGAAAACAAATCAGGCATTTGAAAATTATATTTTCCATCTTCCTTTGCAAGTCTGAGATCATCATTTGAGGTTTTCCTTCCTTTCTTGAAAAAAGCTTAAAGTGGTACATCCTTGTAACAAGGACATGTGAGAGCTGCCAGATTGCATCACAACAGGGACAGGCATGAGTGCGGAAACAAGATGAGCTGGGGAGCCGCACCACATTTTTTTGGCGAAGGTTGTCCTTCACCAATCCTAGGCTTGTTCTTCACAAACAAGGGCAAATATCAATGCCTCCCACTGATAAAGTGCATGGTTTTTGGTCAGGATGCATGTATGGAATTTGATCCAGCATGCCACTGACCAATGTCCAATGATCTACCCTTCCCTCATTTTATATGCTAAAAAAATTTTGTAGATCAAAAACAAGGGAAAATTATGTCATTCTGGTTAACTTCATGAAAAGGAGGGTGTATCACCATAGCAAAATATTTCCCTTTGTTAGTTACTCTTAAAGAATGAAATTAAAATTCCAAAGGAAATTATCTTCCTCATTCTTCCCTTGCCTGGAAATCCCTGGGAGCACAGAATACAATTCAGAAATGCTAAAACCAACTTCTGCTGTATCCCTGCAACTACCTCCAAAGTCAATAGGAGTCATGGGTGCACAAGGAACTGACTTCACCATCAACAATTTTTAACCATTATTAAATTTAAATCTCTCTAGCATCAATATTTATTCCTGCTAAATATGAAGGATGTTTAGGCTTATGAGTCACCAATTCTTTTCCAGTTAGCACTTGCTCTACAACTTCCACCCTTGAATGGAACTAGAGATTTATACACGATATCAGCACACAAAGTCAACTGCTAGGAACAGGCAACAACAGAATAACAACTGCATAGATAAAAACATGCATCAGTCAAACCCTGTGTGCTCTGCTGTTGTTTCTCTGCTGTTGGTTTTGTAGCAGGTGTGAGTGGTAAATCACACAGAGCATGAATGAGTTCAGCAGGATTTGCTCACAATTTGTTCCATGAAAGCTCGAGGTTGCCATGGGAGACAGGAAGCATTTTTGGGGCACTCCCACAGCAATAAACTGTTGCCACTGTATTAACAAGAGGCAGCACGCTGCGTTTCCTTCAGCAGAAGCTGTGAGCTGACCGGCAAAACTGCCCAGGGTGGATGGTGCTTTTCCCCCACTTTCACTTCTTACTTTGGATGCAGCTCAGGGTCCTGGTAAAGAGGACAGGCTGCCCTTTGCTGTAAGGCTGTAGGTTCAGCCTAGTTTCCAGTGAAAGCAAGGTCTGCATAATAAAAACTTTACAAAGTGCCATGGTAGTCCAAAGGCTGGAAAGGAATTACAGAGGCAGCTAAGAGACAGCTGGAATCCAACAGGCAAGTTGTATTCTTCGCATGTGTTATTTAGTGAGAGATGGCACACAGGAAAAAGATAGCTCTCAGTGTGATTGTAGCACAGACCACTGGCTACCAGCCCAAAATGAGGGCCTTTGTCACTTCAGGAAGGGTGAAGTGACACTATGGAGAAGCTATGATAGCTTTCCTGTTTCTCAGGATGAATAATCCATCACAGCACTTCTGTAACTCTGCGTGGTGATTGCACCAATGTACTGAGAGCCTCTCCTTGATCAGTGAAGATACCTCATTCCAAAAGGTACCTCTGTAATCCTGTTCTGGGACAGCAGAGTGAGAAGTGACTAATAGCTGGCTGAAAAGGTAGCAGGTGAAACAGGAGCAGGCAGTAGCAGATATTGCCTGTCTCTACTGAAGGACTGAGAAACAGACTTGAAGAATTGCACATAGGAAACAAAGAGGCACACTTTTAGATTGTTTAAGAAACCTTGCTTCTTATTTCAAAGATCAAACCTTGTAAAGACACTGTAAAATCTGTGTGGAAAGATATGGTTCCCCAAGCCTGAGGGACAGAAATAGAAGCCCTAGAAGCTGCCATAAATCTCTTGCTTCCTAAAGTGGTCCCCAAAGGTAAAGATAAATGCTCACAAGCAGGAAATTTCATGTTGCAATTGTCTTTATATAGACAAAGGCATCACTTTCCCAGGTCAAGATAATATGCCTTGAAGAAATAAAGCATTTTCTCCTACTTTATCTTTTCTACAGTCCTCTTCCTTTTCTATGCTGCTTCCTGAATTGCCAGAGATTTTTCTTGCCTGGTAGTTTGACTTGAGAGACAATGTATTCTCACATGTCTGCTACTGATAAAACAGGGTATAACTTGTCCCCTAGGAATAGTCTTACCTGAGTATGGCAATATATGGAAAATGCTGCTGCAGACAACTGAGTGACATCAATTATTGCTTCGCCCTGACTAGCTTGTTCTATAATGAGTAAGTGCAGAATCTTGCTTTTAAGAGTGTATAAGTGTCCTGCAGAGTTGTAGACTAATATAGGAAAGGAGAGGAATACAAGGTATTTATTATTTAGTATCTATCAATCCTAGAAATTAAGTAGAACAGACGTTGATTTTCACCTGGGTACTTTAAATCAATTAAACTTCTCATGGTGAAAAGACTTAATGAATGAAAACATCCTCAGTGCTAATTAGCATGTCAAATACAAATCAGAACAACAGCAGAAACAGTCCCTTGGAGATAACACATCTACTCCAAGCACACAGATACAAAATTTAAAGTTTTGTTTTCTCCATCCTACTCCTTATTTAGGAGGCCAACAGGCACTGCATTCTTTTCTTGCAGTTGATACACTCTCAGAAGGTGCAATATACCAAAGCACCAATATACCAAGTTCTCTTTCTACTTATAATGTCAGTCACATCAGCCCTGGATGTCAGAGAGAACCCTGCTGATCAGCCACTGTGAACCACAGCTGATTTCTTTCTGGTAAATCCTTCATTACAAGTCAAATAAAGATTTCAGAAAAGAAATATCAGTGAAGAAACTTACTTCTAGGTAGAATATTCTTTCTCTGATAAAAGACTTTTTTTTCTGAGTTATCCTTTATTTAGGCCATGGACACAATCTAAAAAGCCCTTTCTCACTTTAAGGTGGAAAAATCATTCTGAAGTTGCAAAAATGCCACACAAAGCTAAGAAAAAAGCTGGTGCTGGTTCCCTTGCACTTAACAACCCACCTCATCCAGCAGCCACTGCACTTCCCTTGCTTTATCTGTGCACCTACTTCCCACTGAGATGTGTGAGTTCGTGTGAGTTCGAGATGCATCTGGGAAAAAAAACCCAATCCTTCTTCTTTGTGCAACAGATTAGAAGCTTTTTGCTCATCAGCAAAGAGAGGTTGTTTCTTCCACTTTATTCACAATAGACCTGGTGGGCTGAAGAGTGCAGTTAATCTGCCCTGACTGCTGCAGCTGCGTGGGAGCACACAGGGGCACAATGCCCTCCTGTAAGGAGATTTTGACTCAGTGAGGCCAAGACTAAACGTTTAGACAATGCTGACTTAGAAATTTTTTTGGAGGGTTACTTTTTGTTTTGGGAAATAATCTAAACTGGCACTGAAGACAGTAGCATGTTTAGTCAGTTAAAGGCATGGGGAGGAGAATTTGCTTTTCCAGAATCCATTAGAAATCTTGTGCAGATGATACTACAAGAAAAGAAAAATCTTCAGAAAACATTTATTTAAATAATCAGTATGGTACAACTGAAATGAATGGAAGGACAGAGTGAAGCCAGCTGAGCTCAAGTGCATTATTACCCATGAGGCTGCACAAGAACAACTGGCCAGGCTCCTGGGTCACCCCAGAGAAACTCTTCCTTGTGTTCAAACATGCAGTGAGAAGAAAGGGACAAACTGCCCTCTCAAGGTGCATCTCTGTGTTTACTGGACAGGGATCCTGCAGAACCAGCTTAGATTAGTGTCTTTGGTTTATCTTAAGTCTACACTTTTAGAGTTTATTATAAATAAGGTCTAACTAGTATTTTTATCTCTTTTTTTTTTCCCTTCTCTGTATCAGGGCCAAAATGTCTTTTTCTCTGCCAACAGGATATGCAGAAAAAAATGCAATTAATCCATTGCTAAGCTAATATATTTTTCAATCAAGAAATCTCTTGCCCAACAGTGACTAGTCCCACTTCACAGTTTTCCACCAATTCCATAAATTCCATCAAAATTTCATCATATCCTAATTCAGGTTTTCTCAGAAATATGACTCATCACTGAAGAATGTTTTGGCCATTAAAAAGATTAAGACATAATATTTTCTTACATTTTTGTGGCTGTTTTCTCTTTTGAAGAGAAAATATTATAGGAAAGGAAGTTTCCCTGCTGATTACAGTTGCTCAGCTTTCCTGTATTTTTCCTTTTTTGCTTCTAAAGTTATTCCAATTCAAAATTTAAACCAAGCTTCTTTACAGAAAACCTTGATGCTGCAAAAATATTTTGATAAGAAACACCATTGGAAAACCAAAAGGATAAATCTTCCTTTGTCCTTCTTCAACTCAAAGTCAAACAGAGGTAAGAGGATAATAGAAAGTTGTGATTGATGCTCTCTGTTAGTTTTGAAACAAGACCATGCTCTCATCTGAGCCACTGCTGACCACAAAAAAAACGAGAAGTGACAGCAGGGACTGTTCACACTGGCCTGCGGCAGCTGGGTGGCAGGCTCAAGCACTGTAACACAGCTTATTTTTCTGAGCACAACGTAGAGCTCACCATCAGACTTTTCTTTCTTCTGCTAGACTGCTAGTCTTTTCCTCAATAATTCTTTGCCCTTTTTTAAAAGGAATCTGATTTATTATCAAAGGATCCCTAACAGCACAAAAATCTCCCCTCAAGCTTTCCCTCCCTGCATGCCAAGTTTTTAGACTTGCTCCTTCTTCTCCTGCTTCTTTCACTGGCTCTCCTCCCATGCCTTGCAGCCAGCACCTTTGAAGGAATACTCAGTCTCCTCCACCTCGCTCCTTCCCCTGGCTGTTCCTCCTGCCTCATAATGGTGCCCATGCACTGAGAGCTGCTCTCCTTCAGTGAACTCTGCTTGTCCTCACGTACCCTGAGTACCCTGGGCTGCCATTCAGTCATCTTTTTCCAGTTGCAACATTTTCTCCACGCAAGGAACATGAGTTCAGTTCGAGTATGCAGGTTCCAAGTCTGGATGCAAGGCAGGGTGTGATGGAGTATGGACACTGGCTGTGCAGCTTCCATAGACCTGAAGGAGCTTGTCCAGCTGTAACCCTTTCATCAGAATCGCTGGTGTTCCATGTGTGACACTGTGGCTCTGTAATGCTGGTGTCCAGGCTCACCACACTCCTTCCTGGGACTCCTGCAAGCCCTTTCCTGCTTTATCAGAAATGCCTTTTCCAATCTCCCATCCCTTGCCTCTACCCCACAGGGGCCTCACTCACTCCCTCATTGTCACACAGGCTTCTCATATGTGTTTTTACCTATTCCACCATCTCCTGCTCTCCCTAATACCCATTTTCACTCAAAGTGACAGGGGTTTTCATGTGTTCCTCATGTTACACCTGCTCCAGCCAGACATGGTAGGGTTCCTGTCTCCTGTCACAGTTTCCTATTTCCACTCCCATGTTTCTGTGCAGTTTCTATCCTGCATTCCACTAACAGTCACCTCTCCAGATGGACTTTACTTAATGCAGCACAATTGCACCAACCCTCTGCTCCTCATTCCCTTCTGTGTTACTCCTCAAGCGATCTTGTATAATGTTCTTTGTTTCTAAGACCCTCTATCTCCAAATCCAGCCTGCCATCCCTCTCCAATACTGCTAAAGTTTTGGTCATTTTCTGGGAGTCCAATTTTCATACACTGTTCCTGGGCAGTTTGTAACATGATTAGTACTTACTTGTTCTTCAGAAAGAGAGGAAAAAAATCTTCATTCCACTGATGACATAAGGAAAGCTGGGACCTTAATTTTTCTCTCTATCAGGTTTTCCAGGGTTCTGATTTGTATTCATTTTGACGTGGTTGTTCCTACTGATGCTAAAGAATCTCTTGACATTTTCAAATGGAAAATTACTGTACTGAAGCCCAGTGAGTTATCTATTTTTATGCAGCGTCCTAGACATCTGAGTGAGAAGCAAAAGAACAGTTGGCACCTCAGTGGCTGTTTAGATGGAAAATATATGAGTCCCCCTTCAGTTCCTAAAAGGCAAAGAAAGACACACCTTTATCCTCAAGTGCCTTGGACAGAAATGGTACCAGCTTTCTGACTGCATGATCAGAAGATACGCTCCCACTCTGGGGATAATACCATTGCTAAAGCATTTTAGCACCAGAAACCTCAGCAGCAGAGCTCAGCAGTTGCCATCACCTTCATTCAGAAACAAAGGAAGGAGAGGACGTGTTGCTTCCCAGTTGCACAATGGCTTCAATGATCCTTGTGGGCCCCTTCCAACTCAGGATATTCCATGATCTATGATTTGTTTTTGCTTTCCAAAGAGAGGACCACTGGCACTCATCCCTTGGGGCCTTATTCTGGGCTTCCATGGATCTCCCATACCCGTTTTTCTCACATGCCACACCTGTATGCCAAGTTTTAAATCCTTAAGATTAGGGATATCAACACTACTAGTGCCAAATGGTAAAAACTCAAGATTAAGGGCTCGTTTAACAGTATAACTGAAAAATTCAAGCACTTCCAAGAACTCCAGGTGTGTTGGCTTCACATTTTCAACTGAGATTTTTTTTTCAAAAATGTTTTTTCCTGGAGCTGAAAGTATACAACATTCTTCTAACTTTATTTCTGGTGGGAGCTTTTGCCCAAAAAGTTTCTTTATGAAAGGATAAAATTAATCTGGGAAGGACCTCAAGTGTCAGACCAATCTACTTTGTCTTGGTGCAAGGTCACCTTTAACCAGTTTGTAAGGGTGTATTTTTCACCCAGGCTAAGGAATGTACAACAAAGACGCCTACATCTAAGCTCATCCCTCATTGGTTTAGAAACTCTAACCTCTGTGGCAAATAAAATCTAGAGAAAAACTGGTATACCCCAACCCCATGTTTGTCTTAGGATGCAATGGATGCACTATGAGAATCCACTGACTGTGCTTACTGAATTTCCACAGATCAGAATGGAATTTGAAAACAAACAACACACAAACAAACAAAAAAAAATGGGTGCAGAAACAACCTTGTAATGTTTAAAACCAGGGAAACCAAATCCCATTCCATCTGTTTGGGTGTATGTAAACTACTTATCTCATTCCAGTGCAGCTGGTGGAGCCTTGGCTGGCAGAGTTTAGGATGCAGTTTGTCCAGTCAGATGTGGACACCTGTGTGCTGGTGAGATGGACCACACCTCAATCTCCAATGATCAACCAGTCCTCCAAGGCTCTGTGGGGCCTATTCTCCAACGCCAAAGCCAACACCATACCCAAAATCCTTATTTGTTGGTAAAAGTCTTCACATTCACCGTATGCAATTCATGTCACTGCTTTGTACCTTTTACCTCAGAGATTTGGTAGCTTTTTGCCACAGACTGCAATTCTCCAATGAAAACCCATCAGTCCATTCCCAATCCATTTGGGATTCCAATATCTTCCAATCATGTAGCAGTCTTTTTCGTATTTGAAAACTGTGCAATCAAAATTATAATGTGACAAAAATTGGGCTATTTTAAAAATTGGTCACTTAAACACATGCATTTTCACACAATACAAACCTGCTAGTTCTGTCTTGGAAATCTTTTTTTTTTTTTTTTTTTCCCCATAGTTGGTCTGTGAACATTTTAATTCTAATATGATAAAATTTTTTTTTTCAGCTGAAAATTATGAAAAGTTATTTCCAGCTTCAAAGTATTATACAGCATCTGCTATACTGGAAAAAATACGTTTTAAAATCCTATATTTCTGTCCTAAAAACATTTTATAAGGAAACTGGGAACAATCTGAAAGTCTGTTCAATTACATTTCTAACAGAGAAGCCAGGGCCACAAAGTTGTTGTCAGCAATAGCTTCTGCTCCTTTTAACTTCTTCCTGGCTGAGATGTTCTCAAGCCTTGTACCTTGGACTACACTATAACTTCTTCCCTACCTATTGTGACTTTGTGTCTCTCACAAAAATTATATAAAGTAAGGAAGTCTACATAAGACTTTCCCTGCTTCTTCAAACAGGCATTGCTTAGCCAAAGTAAATTTAAACTAGTGAAAGCAATGCCTATATAACTTTTGAAAAACAATGTGGTTTTGTTTTTTTCTTTAAGGGTATGTGTATATAGATACATACAGAGATTTTTATGCACATACAAATAATGCATTTTCTTTTAGAGCACTGTGTACTTTGAATATAAAATATGGCCTTAAAATCTTATAGAACTCTTCTGTTATTGACTATAATTTGCTACAATCAGACAGAAATCTTTTGTGTATTTATTAATAATCAGTTGGTTTGTTCTTGTCTATATTTTTGCTCTTCACCATATTTATCTATGAATTTAGCCAGAAGTCAGTTTTATCCTGATCCTATTTAACTTCCAATAATTTTTCTTTAAACTTGCAATTTCTCAGGCCAACACTCTGAATTTATATTCTATAGGAAGCTATTTAGCTGGATATATCCATTTTTCATGAAAGCCATCTCTAGCAATACTAATACTGGCAAGCTCCTGTATGCAAATATGTTTCTACCATCTCTTGAGTTTGAGGTCGTATTTACCCTGAGGTACTGACCCTTTAAATTCAGTCCAGTTTGTTTTGGTCACTTCATTTGTTTATTTTTTCAACTCTAAAATGAACGAGATCTAGCATACAGTATCAAAAAAAGATTTTTAAAGAGTACATACCATGTGTGCCTTCTCCAATAATATTGCCAGTGGAAAGTCACATATAAAAATAAACGGTCTATTTCTAACTGCTAATAAATATTTGGTTCCTTTTTGTGAGGAGGAAGCCTACACTTTGCCTGTGAAAATCAACTATAGTTCTACAAACAGAAGGTTTCCAGAATCAGGTACATATGCTCTAGGCTGAAACTTGAAACATTAAATAGAAACACTCCATAAATTTGACTTTTGTCTGAACAATCCAGTTGGATTATGCAGTAAAAGTGTGACACCACTTGAAAAGCAGAATTGATCAGAATGCTGCTCTGTTTTTTGTACTACTAAAACTATTCAATTTTTTTCTCTAGCCTTTTATTCTGAGGAATGCTGGGCATTGTTTTTTATGGAAACTATTGGATTAGGTCTATGTTTAGGAAAGCATTAAACACATGGTTAAATGAAAAAAAAAATGCAAGTATTCTCCTTGCAATCAATGGGCCTGCTTCTAAAATTAAAGTTAAGCATCTGCTTAAGTATTTCTTGGCCTGGGTCTGCAATCCATACACAGATGGACTAACAGTGGTAGTGAGTTTCAAGATGTCATAATGACAAAAAAGCCTCCATTAGATCGTTAATCTATCTAGATATTTATATGGCATCCATCTCCATAAAAACTGCAGTACCTCTCTTAGGGCAGCCAAGAGTGAGGTAATATAATTCCCCTGAATCTAGCCTAATTCCTGGCTCTTCATTGCTGGCCTTGCAGGGCAGGTAGCTGTGCCACCCTGAATAATTACATGAACACTCTGCATCCACTGCTCCTGGCTGCTCAGAACAACCTCACAGGTTTTGCGCTGAAGGAATAGGAGGATTCGTCAAAGACAAATGTGCTGCTCAGCTAAGGACAGCTTCCAGACAAGGGACAACCAGAAGGAACTGCAACAAGATCTTCTTAAACCACTCCATCCCTAAAAGTCTGTGTCATTCATTCCTACATGCCACCTCCCCCCAAAACTCTGAACATGTTTCCTGTAAAGCTCCCCCTCTTCCTACCCTCAAAATCTGTTGACTATAAATCATCCCATAGTTCACTGGTTAGCTGGCTTCACATTCATAACACAACAAATATTTCCCCTCCAGCATCAAGTCATGCAGGCTCCATGGAGTATAATTCCTCAAGTAAAGCAGTGATCTTCAAGACAGAAGTTGCTTTCCACTCCACAAAGGAGAAGGGTTTGTTAATCATGCAACTATTTAAAAGTCACTCCCAAGATGTGCACCTGAGCTCAGAGTCTGTAATTTATAATCTACCCACCCACACACGTGCAGTGCAATCAGATCACTGTTCCCACAGAAAATAAGCATGCTGAAACATAAGACCCAGCACTGTTCCAAGCAGTGATAAAACATTTAGAAGATACGAGATGATTTCATAACATCTCTCAGCAGCATAGGGCAGGAGCAAATGTACCCTCACCTGATGTGGAGTGTAGGTTCAAATGTACAGACATAAGGAGAGAGTTTCCTTTGATCTCATCTTTACAAATCAGGCCTTGATATGATGGAAGTAAAGTTCCCAATGCCAAAAGATGACTGGTTCAAAAAACTGTCTTAGTGAAAGGATTCAGAACTACTTAAAAAACCCCTCCTCCTCAACATGTAATTTTCCCATCATATAGTACCTCAACATCAAGTAAACCTACTGTGGGGAGGAACTGACTGCAAACAAACCAGCAAACACAGATTTTGGTAGAACACTTTAACAAGAAACTCAAAATAACATAGTGTCTTTTAAAACAATCTCAGTGCCTACATGCAGTTGAATGACTGAAGGGCTTTCTGGCAGCCATGGAACATGATCATTTATAATCACATTATTCCACATAAACTTATTTGTCATGGAATCACACCTCCCAGGAGGCAGCGGTCACTTCCTTGGAAGACTGTGGTACATCATGTAACAGCCACTTACATAATGTGCATCTAGTTCAACTTTTTACCTTTGTTTAGGATGAAGACAAGTGCTGATATACATGCATTTTTCAAAAGGCAATTATTCCATTTTTTCAACTAATTTCAAAAAGGACAGTGCCAAATTCCTGTTGGCATTCTGGTGTGTGTCTTCACCAAAATAACCATGAACTTGAGTGTCCTTTAGTGGCGTAGAGAGCTCTAAAGGTTCTTGGCACTGGAGTATCTAAGCACATAATAAATATTAATGGAGCTATCCTTCCAACTTTTCTATGAGTCTTTATTACCCCCATTTTGCAAACTGAGAATTGAATTTCAAAGTTGCTTGCCCAAGGCAATGCAGGAATTTTGAACTGGTGCCAGGATGGAGCCCACATATCTGAAGTCCTCATCCAAAGTGTCTTTTTCTACCCTCTCCTGATAGACACAAAAGAAGCTTTTGTACCTCAGTATTTTCTGTTGGTCTGCTTCTAAGTTATTGCCTCCTACTTGTGATCATAAAGCATGCCAAAGTGAGCTCTTATTTTTAGGTTTGAGATAGTACTTCCATACAAGGGGACCAGGATTTAATTTGCAGCCTTGCTCTCTCCTTGGCTGTCAGGAAGCACAACCCCTTAAGAAAAAAGGAGTGCACTGTGTTGCACAACCAGTAGTGATTGCTCTGGATGAGTAAGAAGTGGTATTAATACATTCCATGGATGAACCATCCAATCTTCCTTAGCCTGAGGGACAGAAACTAAAATCTTGGGTCTAGATGGAGAATTCAAGAGACCTGAACAGAATCCCTGGAGAACAGAATAATTTGTTTTCCCTTACTTTGAATACACTGACCAAATACACAAAGACATACCAAATGTCTTGTAAATAGGAAAAATAAGCAAGCCTTATCCAAAGAACCTTTCATACCTGGTGCTTTCAGATTGTTTGGGTTCACATCTCTGAAATTTTGCTCTGAATTCATTGCACTCACGGATACACATCAAAGCCTACCCAGAATTGTTGTCCTAATTTCAAGACCAAATAGTTTGATTTTCTTACTGTACTGTAACAATGGCTAGATTTGCTGAAAATTTACTCCAGAATTCAGGCGAGAATCTTAACTTATCCAGAACAAGGTTAAGGTTTGCCATTCTAGGCACAATCAGAAACATGAGCTCGAAGAACTTACAGTTCTCCAAGGTGACATCTCCATCTTCACATTGCTGAGGGGCTGTTAAGCATCTAAAGCACAAAATAGTAAAATATTTATGTCAGTATTTTAAAACACAATGATAAATTATGTATTTAAGACCCCATAAGCTGAATATGCACATCTTAATCATAAACTGGTGGTTTAGCAAATATTGCAGTGATTGATGCTGAGATTTAAAAGCAACATTCCATAGTTCTCACTTTGGGAAGCAAGGGGCTCATGCTGCAAATCAGATGTATTTGAGAGCAGAACCAGCGTAAAATAACCGCAGTGATGTCTAGTCTTCATCTTGCAGATACTTATTCCCACTTTCCTCATCACATTTTTTAGAAATTTTCATAGTCTTGTGACTTCCAAGTCCATGACTTCTCCTGAGTCATCTGCACTTGAAATACCTCCTAAATTGACTTTATTAAGTGCTTCTAGCCTAATGAAATAGAATTTTCTTTTCCCCCATGGCTATGAAGCTGTTAAGAGGTAAGAAATTCTTTAGCATTTCGTGGCTTTTTCCACCAGTACATTCAGGTATTCAGACACAAATATCTTGATACTACTTGGCTGATGTTCAGAGAAAATGTTCTGCTCTGGGTTTCAGTGTAGCCCTTTACAGTGATGGAAACCATCTGTTAAGCTAGGGTGTAGAATGAATAATCTTCAGAATTTGGGGATACTTTTGTCCTTGAACACTATTTGGTTTCAGGTCCTCAGTCTGGTAGTTTCAAATCACCCTTAGAAAAAAATAATCACTGTCAGAATTAAACTTCATACACACTTTGAACTCCTAGACAAAGTGGGAATGTTCCTTCACACCAACATTAGACAGAGTCTGCAGGGCACAATCTCCTCCATAATGCTTAGGTCATGTGGGGATATTTCTTTGTATTCTTATTAATTAAGGTGTCATGAATTAATTAGGCACAATGCCACTAAAAAAGCTATGATAAGCAGTGCATCTTATATGCTAATAGTATGGGCGTCTCTTACATAAATGAATCATCCCTATTTCCCAAATCAGCAATTTCACTGTGCCCTGTGGGTGAATGTCTTTCACAGAAATTATTCCCAGAACTTCTTTAAAGAACATCTGAGACAGCACTGTAACACCACTAATTTATCTTTCCACACCTATGTTGGAGCCCGTTTGGCCAGGAGTTCTTTTACTCATGTCTCCACCCCAGGTGTGAGGTCCTACTCCTACCTTCCAATTGTCTTTGGGATCATGGCCCTGTCACAGCTCCCTCCCTCTGTGTGGACTGAAACCTCTGCTCCTGATGGAGGCTTTGTACCTTGGCCCAAAGGGCAGTGCTCTGCTCTCAGAGCAACCTCCCTGTTTTCTGAAAGACTACCCAGGAACAGGCACATCTTGAAATTAACTGGATTACCAGTTCCTTTCAAAGCTGAGTTTTCTGAGGAGATGAAACAGCAAGCTGTGATGATGAAAAAAAAAATAATCAACTTCTAAGAAAGTTACATCCTAAAGAAAATCACTTGCTGAAAATGTGATAAGGTTAAATAAAGGTTAAACTGTCAAGTCATGCCAGATATTTCAAGGAATATAAAAATGGCACCTGTAACTATAACATCTTGACAGGTCAAAGCATCCTCCAGTTCCAGGATATAGGTACCACCTGGGTGGCAAGTGCTCAGCACCTCTGAAAATTAAGGTAGTTATTGATGCAAACAGATGAGGCTGTTTCAATTCTGAAAGGCTTGCCTTGTTTGGGATTTTATTTGTTTGTTTTCTTTTCCTTTTTTTCCCTGAGGATTTAATGATAAGAAGTTAAAAAAGTTATCATGCCTCATCTGCTGTCCTGCTACTCTGTACTGTCTCCAGGTCCAGATGAGTTGACTTACTCCTCTCTCAGGGAGAGGCAGGTTCCTTTGTGTTACCTGACGTTATGTATTATCAGCACTTCCTTTCATTGCAAGGCACCTGTGGACATCCACAGTATGAGCACATGTGACCTGAGGCACTTTGGCAAGTCTATATGGAAAAAAGTAGGCACCTCTGTATTATGAAGTACCATAGCAGTTTAAAAAAATCTGTATATCACTCTGGGAATCTGCTGCAAGTGGAACTTCAGCAAGTAACTTTTCAGTTCCCATCCAAAATGTTTTGCCTGAGATTGCACAGGAGAGCTGCCAAAATGTACTCTAAGTAGCTCAAAACACAGATAAAACCTCTGCCACTAACGCATCCTTTCCTCATTTATGGCTAATTTAATCTCCCTATCTGGACGCTGCTCAGCTAGGATTGACAGCAGTGTAAATCACTGCAATAATGCCACTCCAGAAGCTGCACACAGTACATTTTTACTTTGCCTAGTAATACATCAAAGAAGAGAGACAGAGGAGACCAAAGACATTATTAGGATTGACCTCACCTGCTTTGCTTAAAAAGCATCTACAGCAAAGCAAGATGGGCTATAATGTTGAAGAAAGAGCCACATACATTGCAGTCCTCTAAACCCAGAGTCAGAGGGGTCTGCAGGCATCTCTACTGATTTAAATTAGTTTTGTATCAGATCCCTATACTGTATGTTTAAGAGATTCTGGGCAGGGTGAGCTCTCAAGGAAATGATGTAATTAAAACTACATTTTGACAAAAAATGGAAAATAAGATTTCCAAAGTACTGAGTGTTTTAGCTGTTACTGGGATGCTTTCTGATCCCCACTGTTCCTGCTATGCTTTAATTCTTTTGTTACTACAGCCACAAACACCTTCTGGGCCAGGAAATCCAATGTCTCTGGAAGTTATTATCTTTACACACAATAGACACAGAAAGCATTGTCACCACCTGAGAAGCTCATATGGCTAAAAGGTTTGTGTGTAGATATTCCTGGGCCAACAACGGAGGGTGAAATAAGCTAACAAAAGAGCTAAGAGAGTGAATGAAGTAGATGGTTTTATAAACAACATATTTTCTTACTTGGGGGGGTTTCATTAAATTATAATTCTTGTATTCTAACTGATCTAAAGATCAGCTGGATCCAGCCAAGTTCACACATGACAGCAAGGCAGGGCAAGGGCAGAATCCAGGCATCCTGCCTGCTCTGTTCCAGAGTGATTAGTCAGACCTTCAGTTCTTCCACATTTTCTACACCCTAGCTCTCAAAACACCATTTCAACAAAAGCCATAGAGCACTTTTTTATAGGAGAAGAAATTGGTTAAGTCATGTCAAAGATCACTGTCAGAGTAAAATATAATCCTAAATCATCATATCCTTTATTGCTTCTGACTGTGCCATTTCATAGTAGCAAAAAACCAAAGTAGCAAAAAAGATATATTTAAGTGCTAAGATCATAAATTAAGGAAAACATAAACATGCTAATTAGTAAATTACCCAAATACAGCCTCTGTTTCTCAGACTTCTGCTAGCCATTACCTTAAAGCTTGAAATGAGAGATCTACCTGGTAGCAAATTGACATTCAATGGGAGCAAGTATTTTTCACCTCTGTTCAGATTGTTCCTCAATGGCATGTACATTCCTCAAATCTAAGCAAACATGAGGTCACTGCAAGGGCTTGGAAACAGCAGCATGACAATGGAGTGGCAAAGTGGCTGAACTACAGAGAAACTTTTAGAAAATCAGGCCAAGATAGTTGGCTTCAGTGCTAGTACCAGCTTTCATCTTTGAACAATACTCATTACCGAGATCTACTGCTAGGTCAAAGAAACTCAAAGAAAGCCTGAGACAAAAATCCCTGAAAGTCGATAGGATGGAGGGATCTCTGCATACTTATCCTTTTTGTACTCTCTTTCTAGCTTATATTCCTCCTTTTTTCTCCTATTCAACCTCAGAGACAGAATGCTGGGCTGTAGAGCCCTTTGGGCTGACCCTGTACAGCCCCTCTGATGCCCTTTTATTCATTCTATGTTTCAGGGGAAGTGATTTTCTCTTATTCCAAATCCTTGTCAACAAACAGCAAACCCCTCCAAAGCCATTTTCAACAGAGTCAACCTTAGCACTTGCATTCAAAGATTAGTCACAGGCTGCTGGAGTGAAAACAAAGCAAATGTAAACAGATAATGCTTTTGCCAGAAGTATGCAAGAGCTTGTGTGGGAAAGAATATGATATAAGAGCCTGTGTGATCATACATTCTTTTATTAAAATAAAACCTTTCACAACAATTCCTAACATGAATTTTTTCCCCCAAGTATCACCATTCATTAAACAAATCTTGCCTGTGCAATTATCAAATATGTAAGGCTTGTGATATCTAGTAGATCCCTCTATGGGTGTATTTCAAATTGCTGTTGTTTAATTATTAACTGACTCCATCATGTTTTCTTTCGATACATGTTCTTATTTCAGAAATACATCCTGCATTATTAAATGGAAAGATAAGCTCAGTCAAGAGTCAGAGGAATAATACAAAAATCAGTTTATCAAGGTTTTCTCACTTTCTGTTTTTTAGTTTTCCCAAATTATTGCCAATGCCAAGACATAGAAAGGAAAGAAAATTCACTATGGAAAGTTACACTGGGCTTGGTGGCTGAAGGTAGCTCTTCACCTATTTCCTTTAAATCCCTGGCTTAGTGAGATTGCAAGTATGAAACAAAAAGTGCTGTGGCATGAAGGTTTAAAGAAAACACCACCCTGGAATTGACTGCTACCATAGATATGGGCAAAGTTTATTCTAATTTACAGGGTATCTTTCAGGCAGTTGTTTTACATCAGGTGACATAAAATGCACAAATCTGATAAATAGGAATGTCAAGGAACTGTTTCACTAGGTGTCAAAAGGGTTTGTCCTCTTGTTGCTAAATCAGGCTGTTTCACCTCAGATTAGGATGAAGAAACAAAGAGACACAGGCACTGTTCACAAAACCATCCCCGTGGTGAGGGTTTCTGTTTTGGCATCTCCACAGTAGGGCAGCCCACTGCAGTGCACAAGGGACGTGTTCACTCTGCTCAGTTCGCTTGCGTCAAAGGCTTCTTGTTTCTCAGAAGAGGTGCTGACTGAGAAGTTCACCACTTTTTCTGAAGTGGTGCTTTTTTGTGGTTAAAAACTCACAAGAAGAGCTGCTGGAACTCACCAGTGCTCTTTTCCAGGCAACAGTCCTTATGGCAGGCTGTGATTCTGTCTTGAATGTAACTGGAAATGCACATAACTGTAAATGAATACTTAAATATTGAAATAAAGTTGAAAGCCCTTCGGTGGGGGTGGAAGATAAAGCATTAGCCCAAAATACCTATGGTCCGCCACTGTTCACCTACAAAATGAGGATTCAGGTTTTAAATCTCTGCCTTATTTGAGGTTAAAATATTTAAACTCCTTCAAAATATCTTAAGTGAGGGCTTTACAGAAAAGAAGTAGAGATACTTTGTGTGAGTCTTTTATTAGATTCCTTCACAGAATAATTCTTCCAGAAAAAGCAAAGTATTTCTACAGTTCTTGGTTGTTTTACCAAACATTTTTAAAAAATCACAGGTTTAGGTAAACATAGAATTTTGGCATATTCCTCACATGAAGTTTCTTGGGAGAGGACTATACCACAAAAAAATGATGAGGAGTAAAATTTTCTCTTTCTCTATATCTTCTGTCCCAGCAATCTAACATGCACAGGGATTCCCATGTAGCCCACATGGATGCTACAGCAGAAAACTTGCAGATCAAGCACTTGGACTCCAGAGTTAAAATATACCTCACAATGAACAAGGAATGGCTCTACCCCACCTTGTGGAAACTTTCTAGGTGAGGGAGACTTTCAGCCCAGAGAAAGAAAACTTGTGCATAACTGTGCATAAAATCTTCACGTACCTATCTTAGCACATGAGTTTTCTAGATGTAGAAGAAAGGCAGGGGAGAAATTTCAGTTCCACAGACCAATACCTCCTCATCATTGACACAGAATGTTTTTCCTCTAGTCTTGGAAATACTTTTTCCAGAATATCTCCCTCCTTTCTCAAAAAATTCAAATAATTTCTCACATGCTGGAAGCTGCAATGTTCCCCCATTCCTTTTGCCTTATCAAGTTTCCAATTCCTAATTAAATATATATAAACTCCAAAAGTACATTTAACCATTGGCTTATCCTAAGAACAAAAAGCCCTCCCTCTAAAGCAAGTTACAGAAAATCTCTTGACTCAACAAGTTAGCTAACTTTCTTTTTTTCCTAACCTAACATTTTAGTGCTTGGCAATGATCCAGGGCTTCCAACTAAGGAAAAAGATGATGAGGGGACAGATTTTTGAAGGTGCTGAGCACCCACAGAACATGCTGATTTAAGCTGAATTTGCATATTCTGGGCCCCTGGATCATCTTGCCCCATGACGTCTTCAATTCACTTTCTCTTGATGTAACAGTGTATCACTTTCACTTGCTTTTGTTCTATTTTCTTGAACAATTTAATTCCACAGAACAGTAATATTTATCTCTTTCTGAGCTGAGCTGCAGAACAGAATATTCATTTGAAAAATCAAGTATTTCTACACCTACTTCTCCATGCAGAGCCTTTACAGGGTTTTGAGATCACGCCTGTGCTTTCCATTGCTGCTTTGATTTATTCTAGCTAAAAGGAAAAACAGAAACTGGAGGGTTTTGTTTCAACTGCTGGACTGGTCCTCCAAATGGGTGATTCAGACCTTGTGCCATTCATTCCTTGTGCATTTCTCACATATGAGCAATGTATCAATACAATAGAGATGATGTGCTTTCCTTTCTTATGTTCGTTCACCCTTTCTCTTACCTAGTTGGGCAATAACACCTGCAGGAATCCCCAGCTGAGGGCTCCAGGATCTAATGTTATAAGCCTGTAGGTGTATTTTCAAAATCATGTTTAGGGAATTTACTGTTCAAAATGTTGTGTGTAATATCTGTGGGGACTTGTCACAGAAATACCAAGCTAAAGGCCCTGGCAGTGCAAAAGTGCCACAGGGCACTCGGTGTCATACTTCTCAAGCAGATCACCTCTACCAGGAGAAAAAAGAGCATGTGCAGAAGAAGGGCTAGACAGAAAGAATCTGATTATTAATGGCCAAAGAGATGAATTGTCTCTGAAAGACTTGCTGCTCACTGCTGGCTAAATCATTGGCCCTTGTTTGGAGAAGCAGAAGATCTCAGGACTAAAACAGTAAAAGGATTATTGTAATCCACCCTTCTCTTATATGTTTTATAGAAAGTCCACGACAGGACTTAGTTTTCACATTACAAATGGGATGGAAAAAAAATCAATGAAGAAGCTAAAAAGGCAAAAGATAATCATTGGGAGTGTCTCACTGAAAGCCACAGGGGCGGAAGGAAACATTGAATGTTCATGTCTTCCTGTGCTTCAAAGCCGTTTTCTTTCCATTTGGCTTTAAAGAATGTAATTTTGGCTGGTTTCATGGCTTTTACATCAGGAGAAACAGTGAGCTTTTTGCAATGATTCTGTGCTGAGACACACCTGAAAGCTAGAGGGGAGCAAAGAGAGAGGAAATAAAGCTTTAACTCAGAAGAAAATCAAACCAGGAATGTTTTATGATGCTCATTTTTTTCTTTTATTATTGATGGCAGGGAATTGGGGGGAAAAAGTGGTTGAAGTAACTGATTTTTGAAGTTAAAAAACAAATGAGCAGATGAGCTTAGCAGTCCTAGCCATGGAAACACAAATACCTGAGGAAAAAATATTCAACTTCATTTTTGCATGATCCTGCAACATAGTCTCTTCCTATGGCATAATAAGAAGTCACAGACAGTAATTTTCAGATAATGGTTAACAAATAGAAACATTTTCAATATTGCTGCAACATTTGACAACTCTCAGTACTATAAAATCTTTGTAAGAAGTGCTGGTGTGTTCACTTAGAAGTGACAATTTTAAATATCTATAATGTATAGTTTAATTAATATGAATATTTTAAGTGGAGGAACATAAGAATCTGGAGATATACAGTCAAAATCCTCCTGGAATCCACAAAGACACATCCATGGCTTTATCAGACTAACTACACATTTCTCTTGTCCTGTGTAAATATGTGCTTTTCATACAAGAGAAATTTGGCAGAGGCTTTCTAACTCAAACCTCTGTCGCTCTGGCTTGCAGGTTGCAAGTTCTTGAGGTCCTTACTGAGACATTGCTGAGAGATTTCCACTTATCTACTTACAATAAATGGGATCTCCAAACAAATAATAAAATTTTTAGAAATTAAAAATTGCCAGCCCAAGACAAGCTAGTTGGTAATCAGATGCAAACTATTTCAGAACTTAAAAACAATAACAGGTAAGATTAAGGGGTTTGGTGCTGGAAATGCTCAGAAAACTGTGGTGTGAATCTGTCAAATCCTCATCCTCAGGTTTGTCTGTGCCCCTTCTGGTCAGAGCATTTGCAGCTGGAGCTGCTGCACTGAAGTTTCATTGCTACAACCAAAGAAAACCTACTTCACTGCAAACTATCAAGTGTGGGAAGATGGATGCACTTCCTCATGGTCTGGGACTCTGCTCCAGGGGTGACTTTCTTGGAGGAAAGGGTGAAAGAACACATGTCAAGTTACTCTCTGAGAAAACTGAGAAACATTTGAACTGCTTAGATTGACAGAGAGGAAAAGGCTAAAACTGGACATCGCCATTTTTTTAATATGTTTTTTTGTGTGCATGTGTAATATCATCTTTCAGGAGTTCCTTGAGGACTGGATGCTCTGTATCCAACCTTGCAAAAGAGACAGAGTAAGGGGAGATCAGACCACATCCCATCTCTTCCTACCTGGATATGAGATTACAATGGTGGCTCTAAGTCTCAAACTAACATTTCATCTCATGGCATTTTTTAAGACTGTAGGAAGAATTTAGGGTGGTTGACACCAAATTCTGTATCATTAGAGAGGTCTGGATCCGGGCTTGTCATTCATCTCTCTTCAGAAAGATCCTCCTGAGCACATGTAAGATTTCCAAGTGGGAGATTAGGAACTCTCAGGTTCAGCAGACAGATCCCTACAGGGCTAGGCAGCCCCATTGAAGTTTACAACTTGACAGGTTTCATCCAGCAAATTTGGGCTGGGTTTAAGCTGACTCAGTAGTCATAAGGGACTGAGGGGCTTTAGAAGATGTTGTACACCTCAGCACACAGAGAGTGTTTGGGACAGGCACAACCAAAACATGCACAGACTCCCAGACATTCATGAATGTCATTGCATGAACCAAATACTGGCTAACTCATACCAGTTTGATTTGCATGAGACTTTGTGCTGAGATTCTGGGATTGTTCAAATTTCAGACTCAAAGTGAAACCTGGGAGCCTGGTTCATGACTAACTGAAGAGCTGAAGAGAAAGTTCATGCCGCATCCTGAGAGGGAGAACTGACAGGTTTCACACATTCCTGACTCCAGCACACACACACAGACACACAGACACAAAAAAAAAAAAAAAAAAAAAAAAAAAAAAAAAAAAAAAAAAAAAAAAAAGCTTATAAAAGGGAAATTATCCGATTACAGGACAAAAAAGTGTTCTTCAAACCCTAGTTCATGAACCTTTTGATGAACATGCTCAAAGGTATGTCTGAAGTGCAAGCACAAATTGGTACATTTTTCATTACTTTTGTCATCATCATGCCAAATTTCCTGACAGCTTGGAAGAGCCCTCCACTTCTGTCTGGCCCAAGGATTCTCACCCTGAGGTTTCTAAGAAGTTGGCAGATGACTCTCATCACCTTGCCCTGCTCTCAGGATTCATCTCCACAGATAAATGCTGTAGTAACAGGTGGAATCCAATTTGATTAGGTCATTCACCAAAGAAATCACATGCTTAGACCCTGAAGGTCTGTCTTAGAAATAGAAGGTTCAGTGCAGCCAGCAACAGGATACAGGCAGGGAGTACCAAACTGACTGAAGGCACCCATACCTATTCCTTCCCACCCTGGGTCCCTGTAGGAACATGACCCTTCTCCCACTCTCCATCTCTTACAGAATAACCTGAGAGATCTGCCATGCCCAGGTTCTGCCTTGAAGGGTGACTGTCTCTGGAGCAGAAGCACATTAATATGAGTTGGAATGTGCTCCTCAGATTGTCCATTTCAGTGCTCTGAGTGTGCATGTCCAGCAGAGGAGCAAGGGGGTAGTCAGATACTAAAACCATTTACCTGTCCCATGTAAATATGCTGCTCTTGGGAGTCAAAGGCTTTAGCCAGCTAAACCTAATTTTCAAGACCACCAGGGTGCCTTTAAGGTTGTCTGCATCTCATAAGTATTTTAACATTTTTATGAATCTCTGTTCCCTGTTTCTGTTAGGCGATAATAACATTCCTCTCATTTACTGGGATGCTGGGGGAATAAATGTTTATGGAAAAAAAAATTGATGGTGAAATTCCATAGGATGCAGCATCCTTGTAAGTACAATAAATAGATTGCTAATATATTGACCAAAACAAAGGAGATTTTAGCTTCTACTTCCTCCATCCTAACACAAGGAAACAAAGTTTGTTTAGCTCTGTGCTCTACAGCATCTTATGAGATCAGGCAATTTTAAATTTTGTGTGTGTGCATGAGGTTTCTACAAATACCACAGAGCCAAATCTTGTCATGATCTTTCATTCTGTCCTACTTCCAGTCCCAGGCAAAAGCAGGAAGTTTAGAGGAGTGGAAAAGCATACAAATCAAAAGCAACTGAGCATTTGTGTGTCTATTCAAAGACTTTTTTAGGCACTGGCATGGAGGATATGGTTGGGACAAGGATTTGATTTCACCCTTGCTGGCTCCCACGCCCCTAATTAGAACTGAGCTCTTTATAGGTAAATAACATTTAAGTGGAACTATTTCTGACCACTGGGGTCCTGCACTCTGCTGTGCAGTGCCCTTTCATTAGGAATTAGCCGACACGATGCTGAATAAACACATTGTATGTTTTGCAAGAGCTCTGATGTGGTCTCTGTTAATTACTCTCTTTAACCTATTACAATCATGTGCTGCTTAGCCACACACACCACAGGACTGCTTGGGAAGGGGAAGATTATGGGGTATGCACTGAGAATTCTTAAAGGGACAGACAGCATAAAGAGATGCCAAAATGTCTGTTTGAACTGGTGTCAGCTACAATAATGAGTGGGTAGGAATAAAAATAAATACATAGCACTTCAGGAACACTTCACATTCTCTAGCTGCTCTTGCATGTAGCAATATGAACAGGACTTTCTCTCTCACCAATACCCTCTTGGCTCGGCTGAAGAGACCAGCCTGGCTTGCTTATTTGAGGGTTTTCTGCAATGCCCTTGGCAGCGGTTTGTACTTGCAACCTCATCCTCTCCCCCTCACCCTCAAATTACACTTCTATTCATGACTGCCTATTCAAAGGGTGCTTAGATGCATGCTTAATGCTTTGTTGTTAAGCTTTCCTCACAGGTGCCTGAGGGCTTTTATCCTTGGAACAATAAACTGCAAGTCCACCATTCCCCTCTTCCTCAGGTCCCTGTGCTGGAACTCCTAGCAGATTTGCAGGGAGGCAGATACAAGTCACCACTGCAGGGGATCCTCACTGATCCAAGGATAATTGTGTGTCAGTAATCGGTGCTTTACTATCATTAGCAGCCACTTTAATACAGTCCTTGCTTAGCCCCAAGTTAGGCTTATGACTATGGAATTTGCTGTCTTATCAGCTTCACTGGAGCATGTGAATGATCTCAACCTCTGACTATTTAGGCACATACTCAGATGGGAAAAGTAGGCAGAAACCTGTGGTTTTTTGACATTAGTTATACTAGTCCAGTAAAACAACTCCTTTGTTTAGTCCTGGAGCTGTCTGTCTTCAGTGGGTGTCTCCAGCAACACAATTATGCAGTAATTACCGCAGCACTGATTCCCGTCCTCTAAATAGGACCCAACTTTAGATATCCTTGGTTAAAAACTCAGTAGCCTTTCTGACTCTCAATTCCCACATTGATAAAGGAAGAGGCTTTACTATTACCACAATTAATTATTAATATAATATTAATATGTGCAAAGCCCTAAGGCTTCCAGATGAAAGGTGCTGGATAATTGTAAGGTGCTCTCCACACAGCCACGGGCTGTTAGCAACCAACTCAAATCAAAAAAGATTATCAAATACACACACTTAAAGAGATTGGGCTGATCAAGTAAAGAATTGCCATGGGATATTGGTCTCCCACCGCTACAAAAATTCCAAAGCATTAATCTCCAAAAAGTATCACAAAGGATCTGAGGCTTTTCTCTTCAAAGTGGGAGGTATTACCTTGTCACAATGTCTGAGGACTGTCATGCTGTTCTGCCAAATCTCTTGCTGAAATTGTAATGTTTCATGCAATGAATGTCTGCAGTATGGAGTTGCTATTGTAGGACTCCTTCCCATTAGCCAGCCAGAAGCTCTGTGGAAATGCTGACACTTTCAAACTGGTTTTTTTGTTGTTGTTGTTTTGTTGGGTTTTTTTTGTTTTGTTTTGTTTTTGGTTTTGTTTTTTTTTTTTTTTTTTTTGTTTTGTTTTGTTTTGTTTTTTTTTTTAATTTCAGTCTTCTTACAGTCCTTTATCTGCTGGGGTTAAGTTGTTATGAATCAGTCAAGGCTATAAAGAGATGTACATAGGGTCCCCTTTGTTGGAAGTAAGTCCCAAATGGCCTTCCATTCCTGTTTTCAAGAGGTAGCCCAGATTCAGCCCTATCTCGACTGTAGGTCCTCTATAGTCAGTGGAGACACGCAGGCATTTCCAAAGGGCAGGATAGCTCTCATCTATGATGACTTGCCATATGTAGATACCTAAATTCCCTGAACATGTATGTTGGGATCGCCAAGCCCCAAATCAAGTCAGTCTAGCTGCTTAAATGAAGTGTTTCAGTTATGTGAAACCATCATGAGGTGGGATAAATTTAGCACCTACTCCCCAACCTGTCATGTGTACAGCCAGACTGCAGCAAAGAAAACTTGCAGGAGAGTCCACCAGGGTTTCCTTGTCAGCAAGAGCAATGTCAGGACCTATTATGACTGTCTTGCAGCTGAAACAAGCCTGTTGTGATGTAGTGACACAACTGGTGTTTGGTAGAAGTCTGCTCTCCAGACTTTCCACCACTTTCCTTCTGCAGTGGATGAACCTTGGCTAAGGGTATCCCTGCCCTGGCACGGGCCCTTCCCCAGGCTGCAGCTCTTCAGGGACAGCTGCTCCCACTGGACTCTCCACAGCCTCAGCTCCTGCAGGGAATATCCCCTGGGCTATAGGGGTTTGCCTCAGCTCCAGTCTGAAGCCCCTCCTGCCCTCCTCCTCCTCCAGCCCTCCTCAAGGTCACTGTGTTTCTGCTCCTCCCTCCTCACCTCTCTCCCTTTCTCCCACTGCCACCTTAGGCCCTTTCTGGAACCTGTTTTCCCCCAGTGCTCCCAGCCTGGCCAAGGGGCTCAGCTGTGCTCTGTGGAGGGGCTGCTGGAGCTGGCTGGACCCAGCAATGCCCAGCTTTTAGGGCATCCTCAGGCCCTCCCCACAAAGGGCCATGCAGCCCCACTGCAGACCCTCAGCATGGACCCAGTACACTCACTCTGCATTGCTGGCACACAAGTGAACTTTCATGATCATCCTCAATCCAGAGCTCTGGAGTAGCCTTAGGAATGGAGAACCTGTTAACTATGGTTCTTTAGCTTGGGACCAGATATTCCTCAACACCTCCAGAAAGTTTTGCCATAGCTCTCAGAAAAAGTTTGCATTTTCTTTAATTCAGGAGTGGCAAATTTCTACTTCATCCCAGGTCACTCTAAGCACAGGTCCTGGTACAGTCAGACTTGGCTAGGTAATGCGACTCGGGGAATGGAAACTCTTCAGGGATCACCCCAATGCAATTTAGCTCCTCTTGCTCCTCCAAGAAGATACTGAGAGGACACTTTACTGTGGTCCACATCTTCCTCATAAGGGGCAGCAGAGGGGCAGGGACTGATCTCCTCTCTGGTGACCAATGACAGGACCCAAGGGAGTGGTCTGAAGCTGTGTCAGATGAGGTTTAGGTTGGATATTAGGAAAAGGTTTTTCACCAACAGGGTCATTGGGAGCGGGAACAGGCTCCCCAGGGAACTTGTCACAGCAGCAAATCTGCCAGAGCTCAGGAAGCATTTGGACAATGGTCTCAGGCACACGTTGTTCTTCTTGGGATTGCCTTATGCAGTACCATGAGTTGAACTTGATGATCCTTGTGTGTCCTTTCCAACTTAGGATATTCTATGGCTCACCGTAAAAGTGATGTTGCTCCCATAAACAGCCACCTCATCTAAGCTGCTGCACAAACTTTTGCATGGCACATTTAAGTCATTTTACCATGGTCTCTGTACACCCTCTGCTCTTATTACAGATAAGAGAAACAACTCTCAGACTCCTGGAAGGAAGTATGATTTTGGAAAGAGATCAGAATGGTCTAGTTGGAGTTGTATTATATAGCAAATGGCTTGCACTACGCTTATAAGTAGGGTTGGAAGGCTGCATGGATGCATCTCTGCTTTTTGGACTGGTGGAGCTAACTGATTGCCCACAGCTCTAGCCTAGAAAGCCAGACAGCTGGAATCATCAAGGACTCTTCTGCCTAAATGAATTAAGTAAATGAATTAAGCAATCAGACACAAAGGAGTGGGTGTGCAATGATTGCCGATCATTTGAAACGCAAGGAACAAGTAATTGATTGTGCAGTTATTGTGCTGCACAATGTACCTACACATTCCTTGCTCTTGTTTGCAATGTGGAATAAATAACTACAAGGCACAGATAACAATTTGTCTTCCCCTGTGTGGTAGCAACATCAATAGTCATTATCCTAAACTCTTCCTTCAAAATATGCTGGACACTTAAAAAAAAAAAAAAAAAAAAAAAAAAAAAATCCTTTGCCTGAAGGACTGGGTGTCTGTGCTGGATTCTGCTTCAGTCGAATAACACCTATCTTCTAATAGTGGCTGGATGGACAATGGCACAAGAGAATCCTGAGAGGCAGGAATTGGGGGTGCTGGTTGACAAGAAATACAAGATGATTGGGCAATATGCAGTTGCAGCCCAGAAAGCAGACAATATCCTGGGCTGAATCAAAAGAAGTGTGGCCAGCAGGTCAAGAGAGGTCTCATGAGAATTCACCTGAAGTACTGCATCCATCTCTGGAGTCCCCAACACAAGAAGAATGTTGGATCTGCTGGAGCTAGTCAAGAGGAGGTTCACAAAGATGGTCAGAGGGCTGGAGCACCTCTCCTGTATAGACAGGAAAGTGCTGAAGGTGTTGGGGCTTTTCAGCCTGGAGAAGAGAAAGCACCAGAGAGTAGCCTTTGAGTACCTAAAGGCATCTTACAGGAGATCTGGAGAGGGACTTGTTATAGAAGGGCATGCAGTGATAGAACAAGAGGTAATGGCTTTAAACTTAGAGAGGATAGGGTTAGATATGAGGAAGAAATTCTTCACTACTGGGGTTGTGAGACATTGGCACAGATTCCTCTGAGAGGTTGTGGATGCCCCATTTCCAGAAGTGTTCAAGGCCAGGTTGGATGGGGCTTTGAGCAACCTGATCTAGTGAAAACTGTCCCTGCACGTGGCTGGGGGTTTGGAATGACATGCTTTTGAGGCTCCTTCCAATCCAATTCCAAATTCTATAATTCATCACTGGAATTTTAAGTAGCAAAATCAGATAAAAAGTGAGCAGAAGTGAAAACAAGAGAAGCAGAAGGAGTACTTGGTTATTCTCTGCATGCTACCTGGTTATTTTTATAGGCTATGTCTTAAATATATTGATGCTGGCAGGTGAGGAAGCACAGCAAAGCAAAAAGAAGGTGACAATTATGGTTGTGGCAATTTGGCCATTGGGATTTGATGGCTGGCATTATTGACAGAGGAGATTGCAAGGGTCCCTGTGGAAAGAGACAATGGAATTCACTGAATAAATAAGGCATGCTGAGAAAAAGTTATGAGGCCATATATCATGGTTTACACACGAGAGCATCCAACTCAGCTCTCCTTAGAAGCTTTCCACCAGCTTTATCGAAGCTAGATGGAGACAAGGATATTTGTGTAGAGGTCAAGTTCTTTCTCATATATCATTTTTGTTTAAAAGTGGTTTGTTTCTGGAAAACAGTACCTTAGGTTTCCAATAAACAGATTTTTTTTTAAATACAAGGAAATGCTATTTCAATATCTAGTTTGAGAGACAAGCAGATATAAGTAGGCACTGAAATTATGTCAATTTGCACATAAAGCAATAATTTTTAAAGACAGCAGACCCTTATTCAGATGCCATAAAATAGCATCCTCTTACTCTTGTATTACTTCAGAAGAAAATAATTAAGAAGGATTAAGCAAACATCCAAACAGCTCTGACAGATCATTTTTCTGTCACTGAAATGTTTAGATTTTGGTTTCTCCTATACAAATGCCATTTCCCCAAGTCAATCTTCAACTCCCAAAATATGAGCAGAAATGTTGAACAAAGAATAAGAAGACTATTGTTATTCACTAAGTATTGGACTCCAAGACCCAGACACTGATACTTAGTCATGACCAGTAGATCATGATAAAGGTTGGGACTGAACCCTGCTCAGGGGAAATCCATTTCAGTCACATTGTTTTCTTTCTTCTACCCACCTGCATCATGAATGCCTCCATGTACTGAGGCCTCCACAGGCATTGAAAACAGCAAGGGGAAATGACCTGGCTATTATGTTAGAGAATTTACATGCAAATTGTTGTGTGTATGGAAAAGAACTGAACAGTAATTTTGTAGGACAGAATGAATTTCTGCTCTGTGGGCCTTGTCTGGACAGGTGGGATGGGAGAGATTCGATGGAAGGAATTTGATTTTAGATAGGAAGTATCCAAGTCCTTAAGTGAAGATTGAGAACTTAATCTCAAAGATTTCAGGAGCCTGGGGCTTAGGTTTGGTTATGGATTTCCTTCATTTGTATTCTCTTAAACTCTTTGATACTGGGCCAAACTTAAACAAGAACTCAAACATCCTTTGCCTTGCTAAGATTTCTTATGTATGTATGTGTTTTTCTTATGTTCTTATGTATGTTCACATATAGCTGTGGGACTTGTAATCTCAAAGATGTAAATGCCTGAGGGATGGGGAGGTCTCTGCCACAGCTGATGATCCAACATGGTTCGTCATCCACCACTGGGAGACAGTCTGGGATGAGACTGGAGCTGTGCTTGTTTTCTATAATGTGAGAAGAAACTGCCCTGACCTCAAGTAAACAGAAAGGAAAATCATCTATTTCTTAAGACAAGAAGAGAAACTGAGTTTTCAAGCCGAATTTTGGAGAAAAAATGTGCCCACTTTGCCAGAAATCAGAAGTAAATAATTGCAATGTCCTGTCTCCCAGAAACACACACATGCTGATAACTCAGGGTGTCCTCTGGCCAGTTCAGCCTGCACAGTTTGGACCTTTGTTTTTAGTTTTCAGTCAAAAGTGGAGTAAATATTTGCAAGAGAATATTTTCCTAACAGGGACACTCTCAAAAGTACATTTTCTGGAAAAGAGCTCTGCCATCATCCTCCTTTATTGTACAGCCCTGCAAGCCCAGGGCAGTCAGGGACAGAGAAATAAATCAAGGGCTCTGAACCTGCATGTTCAGCCTTTACAGTAAACCATGTAAGCGTGGTTCAAACAGGAGAGTGCCGATAAGGTGACCTGACTTCACAGAATTTTGAAGAGCAGTTCTTTGAAGTTTGAAAACCTCATTTGTAAATGATAAGATTTACGGCCCCAGAAAGGGCAGGAAAGAGTTGACAAACTGTTGTCACCTGGGGAAGCCTTCCCAATAATTTTCCTTTCCGGTTCCAAGAACAGAGTGTTTTAGAAACACAAGTGGACAATAACCTTTTGGCTGAGTCTATTTGACTTTGATTCCAGTCAAATTGACATTTTAGGCTTTACTTAAGTAACTTTGATGTGCTTTAAAGATTAGGTCCTGATAGTAAAAGAACCTGTACTGTTGTCTTTGTTCAGATGCTATCAAAAAAAGGGAAAAGCATCTAAGCACTTTTGTCACCTGCTTTGTCATTTGCTGAATAAAGCATTACTAATGTTTTGTCAATATTCATATTTTATTTGCGGCCCCTGTATCAGAACCCTCTGTGATAAGTAGTGTTTATTAATGAAAGACAGTCCAACCTGGATTCAGCTGGCCTAACTTGAGACATTTACCTGAGAAATCTAATTTAGGACCAGAATCACTTGATGTGTCTCCTATAGACAAGGGGACACTATGTAGGATGCTTCAGCCATTTGTCAGCCACTTGCCCTCTGGAGGTGATTCTCCACCTTGGCTACACATAAATAGTGCAGACACCTGAATTGCTGAAAGATAGGTATGATAAATCTGAGCTTCTCTTCTCATGCAAGGGAGTAGAGTAAAATAAAAAAAGAGAAAAAGAGTAGAAGATGGAAATTTTTTTAACCTGCTCTCTACACAAAGAGTGTGAGCAACACAGCTTAGGTGATCTGCCCAGGGCCAGACAGCAGGAGACAGGCTCAGGTGTTGATCATGGTATTTTGAAAGCAGCATTTTACCTATTAAAAAAAAGCTTACAGTCTCACAATGGCCTTAAGATTTTCCCTAATATAAACAAAGACATGAGAACTGGAAAAATGCTTTAAAAACCCAGTATTCATTCAATTTGTTTATTTCCACTTCCAGAAAAACATTGAAAATTACTAAATCTTAATACTTTTCACTTTTTCCTTGTATGTTCTCAGGAATATTTTCTTACATCCATAGGATGTGAAGTTTAGTATCACATGAAAGCATGTGCTGAAGTTTGTTTTCCATCTGCTGCATGTAATAGTTTTGGCCATACAAACAAAGCACCAAGACTGCAAAACCAAGTCATGTCTCTGGAATGGAGCTGGAGTTGTGTGGTATATACCTGCCCTCAAACATGACAAAAACCAAAAATCTCCAAAATTTTTGTAATTATTAATTTCCCTTAAAAATCAGTTAATTTTCAGTTACTGAAGCTTTGAAGTGAAAAACTGTGTTGCAAAGAACAGAAAGAAATGTTCAATTCAGACACTGAAAATTTGGGGTGTATCAACATTTTTTCTTTAACTGTTGTAAGATTCTTTAGAACAACCCAGTATCACAAGTTTTACTTCTGATTTTTTTCCCCTTTTCCTAGGGTATAAATATACGCAAATAAAAGAATTATTAGAGTAGGTAAGAGCAAAGGTCTGTCTGATTCAGTACACAATCCCATGTCAAGGTTTATTTTTCATTTAAAAATACCAAGTAGATTGAAAAAGAGAACTGAACAGCCAGAAACACAGCTGGCACAAGTAGCCTGTGCACAGTAAATGGATTGAAATATTCATACATAATATATGCAACAAACAGTTCCAAAGTTGCAAGCAACTGCACAGCACATAAAAATAGAATGAAACTAATGTAATTAATTATTTGCTATAAGTACTTTGGCTGGTTCTTATGGATAAAATTTCTGCTGCAATGGAGAGAAATAAAATTTCAGAATTGTGGAAAACAGAATTCAATTCAGCATTTGACAGTAAGAGTTTGAAACTGTATCATAATAAGAAGGGAGAAATTCACAGACTAGCAAAAAATATATATATATATTTAATGAGCAGTGGAGTATGAGAAGGATTTTGCCAGGATACCCTATCTTTGATGTTCACTTTAAAAAACATATTTTAAAAAACCGTATGGAGATTAAAGAGAAGAACTAGAAAATCATGTGAAAATTACATAAAATGCACTCCTGTGAGGCACTGAAAGAACTGCACTTGCTTAGCTGGGTCCTCAGACAGAACACAGACAGTGAAAAGCCTGACAGTGGAAAGCTTAACCAACAGGACACACTCTTAAGAGAAAAGGCAGGTCGTTTATTTCTTGATTGCTTATATTCAGTGTGTATTACTGAAACACAAATTAATTAACAGTGCAGAGTTGTGTGAGAAGTCATGCAGATTTGCAGGTATTAGTGAGGAAGACTGTGTTTGTTTGCTTAATAAAAATAAAGTCTAAGTAATCTCCTTGATCAAGGAAATCAGGGATCTAGCAGTCGGGGTGCCTAGGAGCCTGGCAGAAAGAGAATTTTATGTGGACAAGCCCATTGTTTCTGCCTGGGAGAAGGCTTGTTATAGACTTGCTCCAGAGGGTTCACTGTCCTGCTGTACTGGAGTTTCTTCTACTTCTAAACAGGCTTTAGTCATAGGTGAGTTTGCAGTAAACAGGCAGCTGATCACAGGGAACTTTGTTCTATGTTGACATCAAAAATACTCTTTGTGCCAGTGACCTAGAGAGCAAAGCACCCTCAAAGTGGCAAAACTGCCAGATCACTCCGCCACAGTCCATTAGAAAAGGCCATGTGCACACGGAGTGTTCACCATCTCCAGTGCTCTGTTTGTCCTTGGAAGGCCAAACACATGTATTGCCCAAATAAACACAGTCCTTTAAAAACAAAAACAGTCAAGTCAGGCTACTCAGTACTCCATTAAACTACTCAGGAAAAGCATTCCGCTCCCTAAAAGCTCTGATGCTTCTTACCCGTCCCACCTTCCCACCACTGCACCTCTTTGATAGGACTTGCCTTTGCCTTTCCCAGTCACATAAGATGCCCTCAGGAAAAGGCTGACAGGGATCTTAACATGGTTTTTCCGCACACAGTTGGAAAGTAATTAAAGTCATTAGTTCATTGGAAGGAGGAAAGAGAAAGGAGGTAAAATGGAGTGAGAGAAGGGATGGCTCTCTGGGTCACAGATTAGTTTAGGTCACTTGGGGAATTGGGATATGAGAATTCACTTTCCAGATCCCATTCACATTCAGGTATTTAGTACAAAGAACACAAGCAACTAAAGCCACTCTAAGGTCACATTTGATGAGACATAACCATGTGCTGAGAATGATCACCAGACTGTAGATTGTGACTGTCAAGAGAGAACTGCAGGAAACACTTTGTGAGTTTTCTGGGAATAAGGCAAAGAAATTGCAGGGTTATGAGGTTCTTAGGATGCCGTTCTTCAAATCTCTAGTCAAACAGGTCGTGGGGTTTTCACAGCAAAACCTCAGACTAGGTACCTGGAGGCTGTAGATATTTCCAGATTTGATTGGTAACAGTGCAGCTGCCCTGAGGATCTGAATTTTAGATTTGGGTATTAAAAATAGGACGTAGGAGGCATCTTTGATGAGTTTGATCTTTGTAGATCTCCAACATTATCTAATACCTCATTAAAGTATTGCATTAAAGAGTTTCAACCTTTCATTCTTATCATCTTATCAAATTGTCCTTCCATTCCATCACTTCATAGTTGGAGCTAACAGTCTGTTCTCTTATATTCCCTAATCCCTTTCATTGTCTATTTTGCTCAACTGCAATTGTTCACATGCTTCACCTCCAATACAAAACCTCCTGGATATATTTCTTCTTTCTCTTTATTTTCAGTATCATTTTATTGCCCCCTTTCTTACTGTTTTTTGTAAAGTCTCCTTCTACACTGACCTTCTAGATGACAAAAGCAATTTAAAAAGCAACTACAGCTGAAGTTAATATGTTCAAATTGTTTTGCTTGCAGTAGGAGTATACCAATAACATTCTCTTCCTACACATGTTCATCTACACAAGTAAGAAGCCATTCCTCAGCTGTGACATATCTGAAATCATAATGAAGTCACCTTGTACAAGACAAGTGGAGCTGAACAGAAAATTTTCCATTTTTTTGTGAAACCTTAAAGTTCTGATACTTATGGCTATGCAAAATAAAGATTAAAATTTTTAAAATTTAAAATTTACTCCATGTGGCTCAGGAAAAGTCAGGCGGGCAGAAGAAAGATCCCAGCATATCATGAAATACTTAAATTTTCCTGCCTCTTTGTTTCTTTCTTCCATCTTTTCTACATGTTCAACCCAAAGGTTCTTCTCTGTTATCTCCACATGCTATAATGTAGAGAAGAAATAACTCTCCTATTCTTCTCTCCACTAGGCAAGGAAAAGAGCAGAACTAGTTTCTTCTGAAAAGAAATGTAACTTTTCTCACCTGAAGGGAGCCATCCATAATGTGAATGTCTGCATCTGAATTCCCTAAGATCCTTTTAAAAACATTGTGAAAAAACCTGGCATTTACAGAGTGTGAGGTTCTTCTTTTTTAGACATTTATCTGAATCATCCAGTAATATCTATATTTTTCTGCTGGTTGTGAAGGGGATTAATAATGGTAGTTCAGACGGACTTCATATTGGAAATATTTACAAGACAACATGGAATTGATCAGTACAATAAGGCTTTCCTTCTTGAACAAGAAAATAATAAGCCAAAAATAGCAAAAATTAAATTCTGAATCCGTGTTAGATTCAGAACCTGTATACCTGCCTTTTACTGCTAGGACTGTAGATTTCAGTTGTGTTCTTTCTGAGTTATAGGTCTACAAAATTGGAGACAAGTTTTAGATCTCCTTACTGTATGCAATAGCTATTGACCATTTTCATCAGTTTGGCCACTCTAAAGAGATTAAAGTTAACTGTAGAAACCAAATCCTAGTAGGGTTGACTGAGAATTCACTAGTAGATTTAGAATAAAATAAAAACTACACTACAGGTGAAGACGAGCTTCTCAGGGTGATTTGGATAAATGAAATACCTGTACCTCTCAGTCTCTTTAGTAATTTGCAAATGAAACCACTCTGATTATGGCTCTGAAAATACATCAAACTTGAATTTTAAATCTTGAAAAATGGCACATTAAAATTATTCTAAAATAATTTCATTGTTCTCAAGTTTTATTTAAGACAAATAAGTTAAAAATTAGGGGGTGTAATATTGGCTGGCACAGCCTGAAGGATTACTGTGTTTCTATCTAGGGAAAATACATATTAAAATCTAGAACAAAATATTCATGAAACATGCTAAGTACTCAGTCAGTTGTTACTGCCATGATCTTCTTGAAAAATCTTGGGGACCCTCCTTGCCACTCCAAAAAGAAACAAAGTACAGGAGATGACTATTAACCTGATCATTCTCATAGTGAGAATATTGGCTAACCTCAGTTAGTTGCTTCCAGGATGATGAATATATTGTCTATTTTCATCTTAGAGTCACCTTGAACTCCCACTTTTTCAGGATGGAGACTCAAGTTTAGTTAAGAAACCTCAGTCTCATCGCAAAATTTCCTCTCCAAAATCTAGAACTGTCTGGAGCTCAATAGGCAATGGTCATTAACACCATATCGAAAGGAAATAATTATGTACATATGTTGCAGTTCCTTACCAGTGGTACACCTGCACTGTAGGCTTCAGGCTTTAACAGGTACAGTTAAAGCCATCACTGAGAGGGAGTACAGATTACCAGAGACCTGAGCTTTAGCACAGACTGATCTGCTGTCCTGACTGAGTCACCTCATCCCTCTTATCTCTCCCTTTGCATATCTTCAGACTGTGAATGCTAAGGCAGAAAAGGACTAGGGAACCTGCTGGACGAATCCATACACATTTTGGGATGCTGATTAATATTTTCATTGGAATGGGCCAGAAGCAGTCTGTAGCACAAAACAATTTTTCTGGTAGTAGCAGTCTTCTCTCTGGCCATTTCAGGATGCTTCTACCTGACGTGCCAGGGACACCTCTGGACATGGGAGGGATACAGGGCTAGAGGACATGGCTACAAAAGCCACTAAAATTCTCATTTATAATGTGTAAGGATAATATATTGTATGTATATATATGTGTATATATATATATTTAAATATATATATTATATATATATCTGAAGCATAATATATGGTTCTATGCAGTTATTTGTTTATGTTACAAAAAAAGTGTAAACATAATTAAATAAATTTTAACCTCTTAAGTTTAATATTCTGACATTGAAGGAACTGAGGAACTGTTTTGGAGATACTGAAGTAAAATGTAAAAGTAGAAATTACTCTTTTCACTTGTGTAGCATTTTGCTTTTATCAAAATCAACAGATTCCCATGACTTTTTATTTTTTGAAGAGTTGAGAACATTTTATTCAATTCTGGCCTTGAAACCTTCTTTTCTTCTCAGGCAATTTTTTCCTAGAAGCACGAGGTCCCTCTTGCCTGGCTTTTCTGTGCAGATAAGCCCCTAGACAAATATTAGCTAATTATTTTTGCCCAAGTCCTGTTCCATCACAAGCGTTGGAAGGGCAAAGGACACCTTTTTCTCCAGCACAATGGATTTGGCAGGACATCATTATCCTGGGTAGAAATATCAAGTGAACTTGTAGCATTACAAAGCAAATTCACCATCAACACACTCTGTTAAGCTGACAAGAGAAATTCTGTGCAGCTACACTTCTCTGACGGCATTAATCTGTTTAATCTTTTTTGATAGTTGCTTACAAACATCAACAGAAAAGGAGAGAGGTCAGCTTGGACCTACAGGAAGAAAGAGAGCTCAAATGCAATCTGTGGCTGTTGAAATGGATTGTTCTTTGGTTACTTGAAACAAACATTTAAACCTCTGGATAACAAGATTTAAACTGATAAACATGGGCAGCAGCTTCACCAGAGGTATATTTTTCTTTCCCCTTATTTAATACTCAGTAAAAATGCGCACACACACATGTGCATTTTAACATGCTCAATTTTGTGCATTTTGAAAGCATATTGGTCTATGGCTAACAGGTCATGCAAGCTTCTGAGGGAGTTGTTTCTTCTTACTGCTCTTTTTTTTTTTTTTTTTTTTTTTTAATTGTTTTTTATTTCCTTCCCTTTTTGATCATGGCTACAGGAGCAGATGGTGACAAATGATACATAAAAGGACAAAGTTGGAGAATTTTTGTTTATTGTCCAGAAGTTAACTTTCTTTCTAAGCTCAGCTGACTTAATCTGAATTTAAAATGCTCCCCTTAAAAAGGTTTTCCCAGAAAATTCAGGCAAGATGTTTTTAAAATAAGGCTAAGTTGGTCCAAGTGATGCTCTGTGGCTGGTCTCCTGCCCATGACCTGGGGTATTGCCCTGGTGCTCCCCAGCGCAGACTGGATCAGTGCATCACTTCTGGCTGCTTCTATAACCAACACAATGTGTCCACAGAGTGCAAAAACTGGGCAGCTCTGAGATGAACAGATGCAGATTGGCAAGTCAGGAAAATGATGTGAGGAGCCATCACAAGGAAAAAAGGCACTGTTTTTTGTGAGAATATGATCAAGCCTTAAAGAGGTCCAGTGCATGAGCCATGAACTATTGTTAAAAATTATGGAGTAACTGGCAACTCCTTTACTGGAAAGGTTTAGAGTTAGATCTGGTAATGGAACAATTCTCTCATCGTTACAGAGGCTTATAATGCTCTTAGACTGTTCCTAACCCTGGAAAAGATCAGTTGCTGTGCCTTTCACACAGTCTTATTTCATTAATAAGTACAGATGCTGCAAACTTGGCTCGGGTTAACTGAAGTACTGCCACACCTCCTGCATCTTTAGGAGCCAGTGGGAATTGCATTTTGGAGCTAATCTGAGCATTCTGTTTAGCCTTCTGTATCACAAGAAGCACTAGAGAAAGCCAGATTTAACATGCTAAATGGAGAGAGAAAAAAAAAAAGGCATTTTGCTATGTGCAATGGCTTTCCTCATCACAGCATAAAAAATAAATATTGGAAGACAATTTACTGGCTAAATTAAAAGTCTTTATGCCTCCCTGGTAGGTAAACCTTAAAGGATGCAGTCCATTCTCCTCATCCAGTGAAGACTGGGAAAATGAGGCAAAGTTCTCACTTACTCAGAAGAGATTTTTTTTAAATCCATTTTATTATCCACTCCATGTATGGAATCTGCTTGAAGGACAAAACTTTCTGTAGCATGAAGAGTCACAAAGAATTTTGACATCCTTTAGAAAGGAATTTCTTGAGAAAACAATGCTGGAATTTATGAATTAAAAATTGTGGAGACTGTATGGCTGTAAAACCTAAAGCACTAAGGATTCCATTTAGCCACATGTGTTAACATTCTTCTTGGAAAAACAAGAGAAAAAGAATTTCAGGGCACAGAGATGTGTTGTTATTATTATGTATAACACAGGAGTATCTATGAATTCAAAACCAATGTCTACTTAAATCTAACAATCTTGTATGACCTACACTGAGAGTCAGTTTGATTTTGTTGAGTTTGAAAGAAATGTACAGTGCTTCCAATGTAGAATGTTCTAGCAGATCCTAATGGCAGAAGAAGACAGAGACCCTGCATGTGGTTCATGGCTTACTCAGCTGGGAATCTAAGATTAAGCACTGCTAAACTTCTGACCTGCCAGGACAGAGACAAATTGCAGCCAAAACAAGCTCCACAGCTGTTTCCCTGGTGGGCTTAGGCTTCAAAACCTCAACTGGAAGTATACCTGGGCAAGGACTTGTGAGAAATGTCAACTTCATTTTCCCTCTGTGGGTGCAATTATGCAGGCACTGTAGTGTGGATTTGCATCTAATCTCAGATTTTAACTTTTCTCCTGATCTGTTTGGATACATAAGCACACACTTCATGTGGATATAAGCCAAGGTCAAGAGTGCAGTAGCACAAAAGTCAAGAGGAGAAATATGGCAGGACTAAGCACAGAGGGCAAAGTGCACCAGGAAACCTTGTCCTTGGCTCGAGAGCAGAGTGAAGGCTCTGAGCCGGGGCTGTACAGTCAGAATCAGTTGCTGGAAAGACTGGACAACAGTAATTTCACTTATCCAATGGACACAGTTTTCTCTTATACTGCAAAATAAGTGTGGTCTTGTTGATACAAGTCCTCAGTGCAACATTTAGTGTGGGTTTACCAAGGGCAAATCAAGCCTGGTTGACTTGACTGCCTCCAGGGATGAAATGTCTGCTTGTTTTGTTGACGAGCATGTATTGGATAAAGTATACTTGATTTCACTAAGACTTCTGGCTCATCTTCACAGTCCTCTCATCTGGAAGCTGAGGATTTATAGTCCACCAGATGTCATGAAAGCTGCCTTCACTGTTGATCTCAAAGGCTACCAACCAATGTCTTGATTGGTAGCCATCAACCAGTAACAAACAGTGTCAATGATCTGAAAAATAAAATAGAATAAAGCCTCAGCAATTTTCAAGATACTAGCAATTTAAGAGTCGTTGACACATGGAAAAGCAGAGCCTCACACAAGCTGGTCCTTGATAAAGCTGAAGATAGGGATAACAAAAATGTTATGGATCAATGAAGTGTGATGTTCTGCACTTGGCTGGGCCCACCCCAGGCATCCAAACACTGGCTGCTGGGGAGAAGCCTGGTGAAAAGGACAAGTAGACATCAGGCTGAATAGGAGCCAACAGGAAGCTTTCCTTGTAAATAAGACAAACCACATCCTAAGTAGCAGTAGGAGGAGTGTGTCCAGGAGATCAAATTGCAATACACCTCTGCACACCTGGAATACTGTGTCCCAGTGTGGACGCTCCCACTCCCAAGTTAAGAGAGATATGCAGACCCAGCAGAGAGATACCAAAATGGTCCAGAAGATAGATGACATAACATGCAAGAAGCTTTTTATCTGATGAAGGGGAGACAATGAAGTGAATAATGAGCCACGGTCACAAGATGTGGCTGGGGATGTTCAGTTTGGATACAGGGAAAAGCTTTACTAGAAGGGTAACAGTGGAGGAGGTTCCCAGAGATGCTGCAAAATCCATGGGGATTTTCACAACTTGCCTAGACAAAGCCACAGCTGAGAGCAGGTGTTGGCAGTGGTCCTGCATAAGAGGGAGGTTGATCCCAATTAGCTCCAATCAGTTTTTCTGTAATTCTGTAAAACATATCATAATTTCTCATTCATTTTATTCTGCAATAATTACTAATAAAGAAAATACACTGATTGGTGAGTTTATTTTGCTATTTATAGAAAATATAATTACCATATCTGTTTATCTTTCTATTGTCTAATGGTATTTTAAGCCATTTATTTTGCTGTTCTGCATGCTTCCAGTTCGAGTGATAAGTGTATCTGGCTATATTTAGCAAAAGCTGTGGCTGTATTACAGCCTCATCCACTTGACATGGTTATGTTTCACGTGAGGCAGCCCATCTTGGTCCTGATGACTCATTGTCACTGAAGATATTTCTGTTCAAACTACTAAAGCCATTTCACATGGTTACTTTATGAGCTTTTATGTCTTCTCATAAACCATCATGCTCAGCTTTTGTTTTCAAATGTATTACAAGTCATACATGGAGTCCCCCTTTGAACAGAAATCTCATTAGCAGGGAGAAAAACCGGCTACGGAAATACAAAACAGAAGGAATAGAAAGGCAAAGAAATAAAGCCACACATATGGCAGTCTGCTGCTATTTCATGGTGTGTGAGCTCTCTCTCCACAAGGCCTTGGAATCACTGTTGATGGGAAGTAACCGTAACATTTTTCCCTGTGCTGGCTTTCCCTCAGCACAGGATGAGGTTTCATGTCGAGTCTGTTACAAGAGCTGGGATTCTCTGGGAGGCAAAGAGTAAAACTCATTACAAAATGTGAAACATTGACTTGAGTGCTGTAGCACTTATTAATGACCTGATTCAGATCTAAAGAATCTCTCCAACAAAAGAGGCTCTTCTGCCAGTGAAGCACAATTTGAGACTCATAGCTTGTATACACAAGGAAAATTACCAGCATAATTATGCCAGTATAATTATACCGGTTTAGCTATGCCAATAAAATTCTCCTTCTGTGGACACTGTTGTCCCTGTAAAAAAAATACCTCTTTTCTATGGAGCTCTTCTCAACATAATTTAAATCAGGATATTTATCTTGAGATAAGAAGAGAATGGGAAGTTGGACTGACAGAATATACTGGTGCAGCTATACCAGTATAGTTAGCCATTTCCATGTAGGCAGCTTTCAGTTGTTCACAGGAGTGTGAGATTGTGTCTTCTTGATGAAAGCCTTGGGTATAAGTGTTTTCACATTGCTTCATCAACTGAAGTCAGAATAAATAATTATAAAAGAGAATCAGCTCAGTAATAGGATCTGATAAGCATATATCTCTGCTCAGCAAATTGCTGTGCTTGCCTCATTAGGATTAACCACCCTGCAGACAAAGAAGCTAAGTCACAGCTTCTAAGGATGCAGTGCCAGATGGAAGTTCCTATTCAAAAAATATCTCAGGAGATGTCTTGGCATCTGTTACTGAAGAATGTTATGGGTAAAACCCTAAGAACCAGCCCAGAAAAGGGGCAAACAGATGCTGGTGAAGCTTTTGTGAGGGTCTTACAAAGAAATTCTGGAAGTTCATGATTTTTAGCTGAGCTATTGCATCTCAAAAGTATGCATTATACAGACCCATAGACGGATGAACATCCTTTTACCTGGTTCTTCGTGAGAAAAGCCTTCAAAGTATTGCCATTAAAACTTTGGCTCCACTCCTCCCTGTGGTTTGTCACAGAAACTCACTGCTCTTTAAAATCAGTCACGTTAAGAGTTTTATTAGGAACTGGGGATCACTCCTGCAATGCATGAAAGAAACAAGCAAGAAGGACACTTACCACTGGGCTTTCCCTTGCTGCTTTTGCAAAAAACCACATCAATACAAGACTGAAGGTCTCAGAACCTCCACCATTCCCTGTTTTCATCATGACCCCAGCTGGAACAATTTTAGGCAGGGGCTTGTGAGAAATGTAAACTCTATTTGCCATTTGTGTGCACCTGTGCAGGCACCATAGTGTAGATTTGAGGCTAATCTCAAGTTCTCTCTTTGCTGTACAGCACACACTCAGGTGTGGACTTCAGCCAAGGTCTAGAGTGCAGTAGAGCAGGAGCCAAGAGGAAGAACCTGGCAGGACTGAGCAGAGCAGGCAGCAGAGCGTTAGGAGACACATTTCCTCAGGACTTCTCAAGGGCTTCAGTGAGGGCTCTGAGTCTGCAATGCAACAAGGATAACATCCATCAAAGCAGCAGGGAAAGCAGCAGCCCATGGGATAGAACATACCTGAAGTCACTCTTAGATTACTCCTTCGTGTAAGAGAAAGCCTTTCAGAAATGAAAGAATGAAATCCAAGGCAGTGAAAGTGCTACCAAAAACTATCTCCAGCTTTTGTGAAGTGGTATGCTTGGTCTACAGATAAGAGATTTCGTGGACCTTGCTCAAAGACCTGGCTGACTAAGAAGGAAGCACTCAGATTAAACTGGTCTGAATTCGATAAAATATCATGCTTTCTTCAGCATTAACAGTGTCGAGCCTGACCCACAGCAGTGACCATCTGTTTTCCCAGAAGATGCCCATGGATGTGAACTTTCAGGACATGCTAAATTCGTCATGAGATGAGGCATCCGTACTTCCTTATGTAATTCATGATCCAAAACTGTGTTCAGGATTGCTCAGCCACTAGATGTCCCTGCATACTACAGGGCAAAGCAGAGAGGATGAGCTCCGGGCCACATCCAAAGAAAAAGCTGGAGAGAAAGCAGCATGGAAACCTCCCTATTTGTGTGCCAGTTCTCTGCCTAGGTGGAGGTAGCAATGCAATGATTTTCACTTGCTGACAGACTGCATAGTTGTGAGCATACCTCAAGAAACATGCTCCTTGCATGTCCTGGCTTGAATTATTGAGCTCCAACTTGGGAATATTCACTGAAAAATGGGAAGAGAAATGCTTTTCTCTTAAATATCTGAAGAGGCAAATCTGACTCCAGTTTCTCCAAAAGAAGCTTTTCTAAACTAACCAGCTTCACTATCCTAGCAGACTGACCCAGAGTGGAAGGAAATTCAACAGCCAGAGCTCTTATCTACTCTTTCTGTTGGATAGGTCATAAAAGGACAGTAAGTGTTCTCTCAAACCCTTTCCCTGTGTTATTTCTGCCATGTGTACTCACATGCACTCTTCTAACAATATTCTTGTGTTCAGGACGTGTATTTAGCTCATCAGCACTTTGGAGCATGTAAGGTCAAGAGCCATAAAAATAGGTTGTGCAAATCTGATGGGGTCTGCAACAAATGCCAGGCTCTGATCTGACTGCAGAGGTAGAAATCAATAGATGAGGAACGTGTTTGAGTGGCTGCAGAAATATTTTCTCTTTTATCTTCTGTCTGGCAAACAACCACTTTGGCTTGTGAGTACAGGGCCTGTACTACTGTACAAGTGCTGGGGACACACAAACACACAAACTTAGAGGGGCAAATATTAAAAGCCTTCCCATTTTTCCTGTGAAACACAAACACAGACACAACTATGAATGTCAGCTTGGAAGTGCCCTTTCAAAGAGCTTAATTTTTAGAAGACGAAAAACAGATGTGTCAAACTGGGCAACCATGGAAGGAAAGCTACATAAATCACACTTTTGACAAGCTTACCAATGAGATCTCTACCTCTTTCCCATTTTACTTTACTAATCCCAGCTTGCTAATAAGCAAGCAAGGCAACAGCCAATGGTTCTGATCTGAAAACAATGATGCACTGCATCTGCAAACCAGAGTTCTCTGGTGGTATCAGGACCACCACAATATTTCATGGAAAGCCTTGCATTTTTATATGAAGAGCTGGTAAAAAAAGAGCTGGTACATTAAAGGATACTTCCAATAGTATATCTTATTACTCATCACTGACTCAGTTTGATATTGTAAAGTCAGTGAGAGAAGTTGCCAGCATTCCTTTGTGTTATAATCATTAAAGAGCAACCGCCAGCGTTCCCACACTTTCAACTTCTGCAAAATTATTGCTCTTTGCCCTTTACCACATCTGTGTTTGCATAACCAAGTGGTGTTCAGCTTGTCAACACCTCTTTATGTTTTACCTTCCTCCCTCTAGGGCTTTGTTTATGTGTCATCAGAGCAAATCCACTTCTGAGGATTAGAACCTATTTTTCCATAGCGTACAAAAGGGATCAATAATTGCCATATTAATTCTCAAGCATGAGCTCTGAAGGAATAAAAAAGACCTGTACAATGAAATCCAATTTTAGGAGAAACAGTTTGGCTAATTGTCTCACACCCTGCACTGCGGGGGCTCCTTTTTGGTAATATTCAATGTCAGGTGAAACCACTCAGTATGTAGGCAGGCAGGAAGAAGGTACCAGTGCTTGACCTCTGGCTAGGGCTGCTGCAAGTCTAACACCAGTTCCCTTACGTCTGGTAGCACACGTGTTGCAGTGCCCATGGGCTCAGGTCACAGGGTATAGGAATGTGCCACCACGCCTTGCCAGAAAATTTGAGCCACATCTGTCTTTGGTGGAATTTGAGTGCTTAGAGCCATGTTCATCACCTCCTTTGCACCCAAGCCCTTGTACTTTCTTTTCCCACTGACATCTGTCAACAGCTCCCTGCTCTCTGCCTTGCTTACATCTTCTGAATCACTTCACTTCTCACCGAGTAGGTGCAGAGATTACAATGAATTTAGGACATCTATGAAAACAGCCTCTAGGTCCAAAATGATAGCCTGTTCTAGTATTCAGGACCATGTGATATTGAAGGTGGTGAAAAACCTATTCAGTCTCTTGTGCTCAGAGCTGTGCTCAACCTTTTCTCCTACGAGGTCCAGTCAGTTTTGCTTTACTAAGCATCTAAATTGTTGCAGCTCCAAGGCAGACAGTGAGGCTCTAGCATGCTACCTCAGAGAGGCTGGATTTATTAAATGTGCTCACACTCTGCCTAATACTGACAGCATCAAAACAACATTTGCTATTCTGACTCCTGCATACATCAGGATGTTAAAAACCAGACTCCAGAGCCTGTCCAGGCATATAGCTTTGCCTGCTGTTTCCCAGAACCTAGCCAGATGTCCACTCAGTGTCTTTCAGAAATGAATCACACCTATAAATGTTCAGTAAGCTCCCTGTATTGGCAATGAAGAGCAATAGGCTGCTCTTTTGAGCACCAAAATTGTCCACTGTCCATTTGGGGAATCCTAGGTTCCCAGCTTAGGTGGCCAGCTTAGGTGGCATGAGTCACCAGGATGGATAGGGTAACTGCTGCCATTATCATACTTACATTTGGTGTCCACAGTAGAGCAGTTTGCACATGGATTTTATCCCTTATTCAAATTGTAGCAGCTTGTTCAAGCACTGAAACTTCTGCATTCAGACCTTGGTAGGTAAATACAGGAAAGTTGGGCTGGTTTCCTTGAACATCAGATTTTGAAATACCTTTTAGGGAAAAATTCCCTCGACAGCTAAACTACGGCTGCTGTAGTTTGCCTGTTTTAACAGCAGGCAGACATTTTCTGGTCCTGATTTCTAAATGCTATTCCACCTCCTCTCTAAATTTCCTTTTTTGATGTTACATAGGATATTTGCATAAAACAGAGGAACTTGGCCAAATACTTCTCTTACCACTTCAAAGCTACTGACCTCCAAGAAGCTGGACTGGTGTAAATGAGGGAAGAATCTGATGCAACAGGTTCAGTGTAATTATATATCCACTGTCCAAAACCACCAGGTAGCTGCAGTTGTGTCTGGCCAAGGCCAAGGTAAGTTTGGACTCAGCACCATGCTAACACTGTCAGACATCTTCTGGATCACAGCTGATTCATGCCCTGCTGGTTAGAAACATAGCCAGGACTTGCTTTCATTGCTCTACAACAGACTCCAGTAGATATTTCCTGAAGATGGGCTTCAGACAATATTTTAATACAAAGGAAGTCATGCTATGTTTCTTACACTTTTACATCCAAGGTGTGGGGAATCCTATCTACTGTTTGATTTATGATATTACCAAAGGTTGTAGTCAACCTGGGAGGTGGAGTAAATGCAGAAAACATGGGATTTACACAACAAAACTACCCAAAAGGGGTGGTTATATTCTGTAAATTAGGAAAACCCCTCCATTCAGTAATCAGGATAATAGGCAAGTGACTGAAGCAATTGCGTTTTTCTATATTCCTTAAGTCTGGTTATCCTGGTTAATATCTCAAAATTGTCACACAAGTGACATTTTGAGGTTTTGAAACAGTCTAGTTGAACTATCTCTCTTTTTAGTAAATTCCCAGATCACTGCACCATGGTAAGCTGTGACATGTGGAATGAGTCTGAAATGCTGAGTACTTCAGGTATTTTGTAGAAGAAAGTAAATTGAATACAAAATTCCTTTGGCTGGGGCAACAATAACAGGATTTCACAGGACTGTACTATTTGGGTATACAGCACTCCTTAGGCTCCATTACTCTGTGCCCCCAACAATCAGCCCTTAATTCTGATCTGTGAGCATACTCAGATTGATCTTAATTATTCTGAATCATATTTTATTAATGCTCAATTCATCAGGCATTTCAATATGCATAATAATACTAACAATAGATCTGGACTTAAATTTGAAGTAGATCTTAGTTTATGATACAGACTGCATGGCAGAGAGCCAAATGTGAAAACAGGGATGAATAAACCAGCCTTGACAAAAATTGAAATCCAAATTTTGAAAACATATGTTCAGGAATGATGGTTTCTGGGACAGGAATATTATTGACTCGCATTCTGATATAGAATAGAAATTCTGATCTACATTTATTTTAAATTAAATTGAACTAAAATTCTGTGCATGAGGAAATGGATCAAGATAATAAGGCTTATTCTATGTGATGTTTTTTAGGCCACAATAAGCATTGTTGACTCCAAAATCTTCTCATGAACTGTGAGCCTGGAAACTCAGAATTGTGGCCAGTTTTTCACTTTACCTGAGATTACTTGGGTTGATCTCTGAAGCTTTGGGTCAGAGACCTTTTTGGCCAATAGCTCTTCGCCACAGTTGCAGATCTGACTACACAATATATCTGTGCTTGAATGTGTTCAAATTTCATAAATACACTGCAGTTAGGACAAACCCATGTTCTTTGGCAGTTAATAGATATTAAATTACTGCAACCTGCTTTTTTCTTTTTATTGCTGTTAGTTTAATGGTTGATTCCAAAAAACAGATTAACTTATTAATTAACTGCAAAGAAATTATTTCACTTTTCCATAGCTTCTTTGTATTCTACCAGGCTCCCTATATCCTGTTATTTCAGGATGTGACTGTGATGTGCCATAGTGTATATAATTCATAGAGACACTATCAGATGTTCTACACCAAAATAAGGATCTGGGGAAAGGAGAGCTCACACTTTGATGTCATGTAATTATTTCAGATAGCAAACTGCTGCAGGCAAAGTCTTATATACTTCCATTAACCATGGGCAGGCATACCCATTCTTGAGGGAAGACATGCAGTCTAGTGGCTGGAGGAGTGGACTAACTGATTTTGAGCTGTCTGTTGACAGTGACCTCATGCAACCCTTTTGAATTTACTCTGATAACTGTGGGCAGAGAATTACTAAGCCATCTTTCAGGGACCATTAGTGGGCTTGACTCATTCATATCAATATTGCCTGTAAAGTTTTGGAATATTACAAAGGAACGCATAACAACAACAGGGATATGAGGTAGCAGAAAGAGTAGCATTGGTCCTCAAAGAAGGATGATCTAGGACCTGGCATTAGCACAGGTTGTGCTCTCATCCACAGCTCTTGCTGCTCCTAATGACACGCTATCCTGAAATCTCAAAGTTAGGTTTGTTTTTTGTCAGTCTGAATTTCTACTGTTGGCAGTTGATGGCCATCTGTTGTCATGACAAAAATTGCTTTTTCTTGAAAAGTTTTGTTTTGAGTTTTTTTGGTCTCAGCTCTGGTTTGTGCTTTGTTGTTTGCTTTGGTTATGGGGAAGGACTTTTGTTTGTGCATTTGTATTTTTTTAAATTAAGAACAATGGTATCAGTTCCTCCTTATCACTACTCAAAAGGCCTTATCTGCTATGTGGCATTTGCTTGTTTTACAGCCACATCACAACAGTTACACCTAATTAGCCTATGATTGACTGGTGCACACTATTTTGTTTTCTGTCCTTTTCAATAGATGCAAACACAGTTTGTAATGGATATTGTTGTGATTATTCACTAAGCACATGACCTTGCACCTCATGTAGTTACACACATCCATTTCTATTAGCTCACTCATCAAAATTCTTCCTTGCCTTCCATATTCTGATTCTCTGCTGTATTGATGATACCTCTCAGCTTTCTGTCAGCAGCTAATTTGATTTACATGTTCTTCCTGTTTATGTAAAGGTCACTAATGAAAAATTTGGCAACGTGTGTCAAGAGCAATCCCTGATGTTTTGTATTAGTACCCTCTTCTCACAGGGTCAGTTGATAAATTCATAGAAAATTCAGGTTAGGAGAGACTTCTAGAGGTCCATTAGTCCCTTGTCCAAAGCAGCACTGATAGCAAATCTGGATGAGGTTGGTCAACCCACCAAATCCCTTTTCAACATATCAGCAGTTGTTTCATTTTTGTTTAATTTCTTGGGGAAACCTGAATCTTTTAAAGTTCCCATTTTTTGGTCATCTTTTCTATATTAAAACCAGTTCTCATTTGGCAATATATTTAGATATTTACCAATATACAGCAATCACAGGTCGGTGTTGCTTCATTTCTCTGGAGGCGAAGTATTTTTATTGACTTCCCTTTTGCTGTTAATTCTGAATGTCTAAAATGGGGCTTTGGCCTATCCAGTGGTATGGAGGTTTCTTTCATATTTCCATTTTCTCTAGAGATAATAAAAATTTATTAAATGGAAAAGATGGGTCTTTGAGATCTCAAACTACTCTAATTTCTTCCCTCAAACAAATAATGTGACATAAAATTCCAATTTTAATTTCTGTATTAATTAATATTCTCTGTTCTTCCTACAATTCTATAGTCATATGATCTGTCCTTAAATGAAATTTCCTGGTGCCACACAGGAGACCAGGTTTCCCATTCTTGAGATTCTTTGTAAGTCAGCTGGAACCTACTAGGAACCTAACACCCATGTAAAAGAGTGTTATTTAAATACATGATTTCTCAAACTTCCCTGAAGTTCAATGTTTTGGCAGAATATCAGGTATCTATTTTGGCAATACAGGATCATTTCACAGAAAATGTCGATGCTGAAAAAAAAAAAACCAAAAAATACCAAAAAACCAACAACAACAACAACAACAACAAAAAAAAGAAAAAACACAAACAAACAAAAAAATAAAAACCAAACCAAACAAACAAACAAAAACTCAAAAAAAAAAAAAAACCACCTTTCTGACCACTATCCAACAGAGTCAGTGGATAATGAAGTTTCTAGTTTGGACCATGCTTCCTGCTGACCACTGAAGCATTTGCCACTGCATCAAGCCAGTTCTTCCACTAGTGTAAACCTCCACAGCAGATAAAGTTTATGCCTATCAGCGGCCAAACAAAGGTGCCACTAAATGAAGGCCAAACTACAATTGCTGTGCACAGCTAGTGAGAGTTCAGACAGCTTGAAAGAACAGCAATGAGACCAGAAGACTTTCATCTTTATGTCACTGATGCAACTAAATGTAGAATAGATCAGTGATGATCAGTCTTCTGAAAATGCCTCATAAGAAACTGGTGGTGCAAGCTGCACTGTTTTACTTGAAGATACAAGGGCAAAGTTACAGTGCCAGAACCTGGTCAGATTTAATCCTACTTGGTGACATCAAGAGTAGGGTTTTTAAAGATAAAGATCATAAACTATGTGAAACTAAGAATAATAATGTATATTAAATGGAATGAGAACATGGCTTTCTCCTCTTAGATGTGTAGCCCAAATTTTTAAGAAATGTAGTTTGAACTTGACATCAAACGTAGATTTTATGGGTCGTTCATGAGACTCACATTTATTTGTATTAGCCTTATTGATGTTAGAGTTCCGCTTTCGGAAGTACAATGACAGGCTTTTGGATTTCCATTTTTCTACAAGCTGCACAGCTTGTAGATGGATCACAATCCCTTGGAGCCGCCAGAGCCAGCAGAGGTGGTTAATGCCCAAATTCCACTGCAGTACAAATTTAGAAGGAGCTCTAGAACTGAAACAGGAATTTTGACTATGCCATAGGGCTGGGACAGAGCCGAAATATTTCCCAGCACAGAAGTAGGAGGTAAGCTCGTTCCTACTTGCTAAATCATCTGCTTGCTTAATGCCAAAACCAGGCAGGCAGACAAAGCACTACAAAAACAGTAGAAAGCAATACGGAAAAAACTGCTACAAATGTGATAAAAAGTACCCGTAACTGGGTGCAATCACAGACATGGAGACAATTGAGCATTTGATCAGACAGTGTTCTTGCCTAAATAGCAAGCATCCAGGAAACAGAATTAGGTTACTGTTTTCTGTACAGCTAGAGGTTCCCATGTACCAGCAGGCACAAAATGGGATCCAAGAATCTTTTTTGCCATCAGGCAGGAGTGAAAGATCATTCGAACAGTGGGACTTGGGATAAGCAAACAGGTACAACGTCAAACCGTGTCAAACATTTCTTCAATGGATATTTTGTTCTAAATCAAAGCATACTGCCAGCTAATAATGTAAACACAATATAGTTCAGTTAGGAAGTAGGTTAAAGCAGCTGTTCATTTACTTTCTCAGTGTCAGGAACAGGAACTCAGCAAGTTCCTTGAACTCGGCATTCTCTTTTCTTTCAGCTTTATATACATGCCTTCACAATCTCCTGCTACTTTTTTTTCCCCCTGCATACTGCAGGCAATAACTATGAAACTCTTTAATTTAACAGTATGTTCTTTGTCCTGCAATTGTTCCTGTTTTGCAACCACATAGATTATATGTACGGGCCTGTAGGAATAGTCAAACAGTTAATAAGGGTAGGGTTTGGCACGCTTCACTATGTACAAATTCTACAATCAAGTCCTGACAGGAAAGCTCTGTATCTTCTGTGGTTCCCAGTCCTGACTAAAATATGCAAAATATCACTACTGGGAATGATACCTATTTCCCAGAAAGCTGCAATACCAGTTTTTTCTTATCAATGCATCATTGAAACATGTTTTGTTTACAGTTTACACCATTTATTTTCCCAGGCATATTAGGTTTTCAGAAGTGATCCATGGCTCATTGTGCCTGTCAAAGGTACAGAGGTGCTATTTCGAATTTCATTGCACCCTTAATGCAGTATAAATGAAAGAACTAAAGAGAAACCTGTACCAGATAACTGTATTAACCCCTGAGATTAAACTTCCATCCACATGATTCCTTGCATCTTATGGTTTTCTCTTCAGCCTCTTTACCCAGACATAGTGTACATCCTTCAGGCAGGCAGAAATGCACTGTGCAGCAGGCACCACAGCCAGGATGAGGTGTGCTCTGCAGAACAAACGCACAAACTCAATTGCAGATCCTGCTGATGGGATGAGTACAGGAGTGAAATCCAGAATGTTCCTCTAGAGGTATGTCAAGAGCAGCAGGAATACAAGAAGGGAAACACAGTAAACAAAAACCACTTTATTTGTATCTAATAAACTAAACAGTCATCAGTGTGAACACCTACAGAGCCCAAATCTGGAAGGTAAGGAAGTAATATCTTTGCATAATTCCTTTTTAGTCAAGAAAGGTATTTAAAACCCTTAATGTGGGCCTGGGCCTTGAACTTGGAGACTTACTGAAGCAGAATTTGAGGACAAAATTCAAATATGAATTTTCTTCTTTTTAAAAATTGCCTTTTAGAGGTAGAACCTCAAAAGACTTGGAATTCTTCCTCTGACCTCAGAAGACTTTAAAAAACATAGTTGCTTACTTAAACCACTGGAATGCACAGGAGCAAGTTTTCTCATGAGGTTCATGGTCAGCATAAAACCAGAAGGGAAGAAAAACCAGTCAAACATTTTAGATGTCTACAAGGCAGAAATTTAAGTTTTAAAGAAATGTGAGGAATTGATTGTTTAGCTATGCTGTTGCTCTTATATCAGATGGGAACCCAGTTCTAAATTCAGTAAGAGCAGGTCCCATCACACTGTCTGTCAAGGTCCGTCCAACCTGCTAACCAGGGTGAACGTGGCCTTTCAAAAGAGAGAAGTTTCCTATTCCTGCATTCCTGTGATGCAGCAGCCTCTAATCCTGGCTGAGCTTGGAGAAACACCCTCACTGATTTTCTCTACTACATTTACTTAGCTTTGGAGCTCATTATATTCCCTGGCCAGTTTTCCATGTATATGGGGCCATCTACCCTGAAAATCATAAGCACCAAGGACCACACTTCATTCTGCTATCAAAATAAAACTCTAAGGAGAAGCAGTGAGAAAAGTAGAGCAGCCTAGAGAAAACAGAAAAAGAGCCTTACACAGAGGTTAAAATAGATGGGAATAAGAGAGAGACACCTCACCACAGAGTTCATGAGCCATCAGAAATGATGGTGCAATGCTGTTTTGCAGTCCAGCCAAGGAGAAGGATCAAAGTTCTCTTCTTTATAGCAGCAGTTGGAGAACCAAGCTCTCCCAGCTTCCTTTTGTTTTAGGAGCAGTCCTGATCACCATGCAAGTCTTCTCCATGAGCTTACCAAATCATCACACTCTTGGCAGTTTTTCTGTAGGAGGAATAAAAAGGACAATTCAAGGTGTACTGTATGTTGTATTCAGCAAGTCCTCTGTCCCCTGAAATGCAAGAAGGTGGACAGGAGTAACCAGCTCACCTCTCTCCCTGTGATTTGAGTGTGTGTGTCTGATATGGGATTTGCACAGGTGCCATGTGCTCCTGAATCTTTGCCACCTGTGGGGAGACCAAGTCTCCACCCCTGTGCTAAGCCCTCTCCCCTTTGGGCTTGGCAAAGGACATGTATTTTTCTCATAACAAGTCTCCAAGAACTCAGAAAGGCAGCATCTATGTGCAGTGCCATATCTCCCAACTCCCCTAGACATGCTGCCTAATTAAGCCTGCTTCACTCCTATGCCCCAGGTAGTCTAGGGTCATTAAGCCAGAGCTAGCTGCTGTTCTTGCCAAAAATGCATTCCTTTGTGCCAGGGGCCATAGACAGTAGTAGAAAGTTACACCTCCTGGCTAATACGTTTTATTCAGTATGGACTATTGTTCTAGCTCACTGGTGTTTAAAAAGTTAGTTTTATTCTCACCAAATTTGTTTTCCTCTAGATAGATCTGTTACATAAATGAGAATATTTGCCCATAGCACCACAAGAAACAGATATTTTTACTTTTCTCTTCATTCAAAATCACATCATCACTAGAGTTAAGCACTTTTCCCACTGGTACTTTTCTCATTGTGCGCAAGGATTGTAGAGATACTCAGAATCAGGCTAGCACAAAATCATCCATGATTGCTTTAAAAACAATGTCCCTAGGGTATTTATCTGCATTTGCTTTGATAACTCAAAGGTCCGAGAAATAGGAAGTAAGCAAGCACTGCCCTTAGTGGTTTCAATCTAGAAGGCAAATCAAAAGAACTCACCAAATTACAGATATAAACAGTAGACCTTATCTGCTTATATAATTTGGCTGTCTTCCAAGTACTTAAACTTAATATTCCCAACAGTTAGAAATATTGTTATCTGTAAAGTGCCATGGACATTTATGGTGCTATATAAATGCATAGTATTAATTAGTAACTACAATATTTAATGCCAACATTTTAAACATTTACATGAGCAGCCTCATGAACGACTGCACTGATCATTTTCCCTCAGCTCATAGGACAATCAGCAACACCAGTGAACCACAGTCAAAGACTTCCCTGGACATGACACAGTCTATGGGACAGCTTTCCCTCTTCCTACATCCCTCCCTGTTCTGTACTCCTCCATTCATCAGTCTTTGAGTTGTTGCTGCTCCTGTTGCTCAAAAGCTGAGCCCCAGTCATAAGCCACAAGAGCCAGGTTACCTGGTGTACTTAGCCCCAAGATCTGACTCAGTTCCAGTACCCACAGTTTCTCCCTGAAGCAAGTTGTGATCAATGGTGTAGGCAGTGATCAGAAACCTATTTATGCAAACTATTGTATATTTAGTACTAAGAACAAAGCATTCAGAGACAAAAGGATTTCAGAACAAGTAGGCTTAAAATCTTTCTGTCCCCCAAGGCTACTGTGCAAAGTAGACCTCTCATTTCTTGAAACTTGCTCTTCCTCCAGCTAATACTTCTCAAGCAGTCAGTCTCCAAAGACAGTGTTTGAGTGATATACTTAGAGTCTCATCCTTAAGATTAGAGTGAAGCACTTCCATCTGAAGGTGCATCAGTGATAATCAACAATCCATTGTATTAACACGTTAATGCATTAGTGGGATTTGATCCTGCTTGGTGGAGTCAATAGTGAAATACTGAATTTATGAGAATACATTATTGACTGGTTACAGATTTGCAGTGTGAAGAATGTTACACACAGCTACAGAGAACAAATTCATCTACTAGATCATGGACCATTTACTTCTTCTACCATTTGTCCTCACTTCAGCTGTAGTGTCCAACCGCCTCTATATTATCATCTATTTTATAAACTGAGCAGCAACAAATTGTCTGTCAAACTCTCACCCAACACCAAGTTCTGTGGAGGAGATCCTACACTAAGCAGGACAAAGTGGAAGACCATGCTGAGATGTCTTCCTTGCAAACTGAGGTTCAAAATTATCTCTCTTGGCCAAGTGATTTCCCTTTGCCTAGAGGCACAGGGCGTAGAATTGTCCTGAGTACTGACTATCCATTTTTCCAGGCTCTTCATCCTATTCACATCTCAACTTTCCTTATAACACACGTGAAATCCAGCCCCTCACTTAACAGAGCCTTTTCACAAAGAGCCCTTTCAAACTCTGCAGCAACTCACTAGGGAGCCCTCCATGGTAAGGCAAGTGGTCTAGCAAAGCCGCAGAGAAGGTTGTTAACTGCTATCAAAGAATTTGGCCACAGAATGAATAAATGGTAGAAGAGGAAAAGGGAAACTTGAAAAGATCAGAAGCATGTAATGAAGAAAGAAAAGTCCTGAGAGGAGCTGAGGGCTCTGACCTAGGGCTAGGCTCAAAGGTCTTTTCCAGCCTAGTTAATTCTGTGATTCTGTGATTCTGTGATTCTGTGATTTTGTGTGATTTTGGTGTAGCCTTGGGCTGCTGACTGTACCAACCCTGCAGCACCTCTGTGCAGCACAGGGGGCTTTTTCCTTCTGTTCCCACCAAGCTTTTTGGCCTATTTGATCTCTTTGCTTCCTCTCCACCACCTTCTCCTTGACATCATCACTCTTGGGCTCTTTGTTTCACCCTGGTGCCTGAGGCCTCAAATTCTCCACATCATTCACAGCCTTTGTATTGGGCCCTCGACAGGCACTACCTGTTTAAGCAGAGAAGAAATGGGATGGAAAGTAAGAGATGTATAATAAATCACAGTGAACTCACAGGATTTTAATTGTGCAAGTGAGAGGAGTGTTCAGTCAACTGAGCCTGTAAAGTCATGATACCATGGCAAATTGAAGAAAGCGGATATATCTTTTCCTAATCCCGGTGTAACCTAGATTTATCCTAGAACAAAATGTCTCCCCAGCATTGTCAGCTCAAGGTAATATTTGTAGAGTCATGAAGTGTCATGCAGATTGCATGATGGAATTGCGTAAGATAACTTCAATGGAGTCAGCTTTTTCTGAAGTGTAATACATATATGTCAGATTAATTTTAGCTAGATGAAAGGTATATTTTTAAGAGCTCCTTCCTCCTGGGATGGTAAATGTTAACACTTAGCAGACTAATCATTAATAATATATAATTACATATAATAATGGGGTTTTAAAAATACTGCAAATAAAAAGCTGGGGGAAACTCAGGGCAGCAGCAACCAAGAATCCCAGAGATGTAGGCTGGTGTAGACAAGGACATGGCGATAAGCAAAGTGTACAGAGATGACTTTGGGGCAGAAGGACATTTGTCTAATTTCAAGAGGTTCCCTACAGAAATTATTGTGTTTATTTCTACCTAAAGATTTGCTTTGTTCTGCATAACAGGATTTGCAAGAAAACAGGAGACAAAATTTTGACAGTAAATCTTGAGGAGAACCATGAGAAAATAAATTTTTCCAGGAAGAAACAAATAAAAATACAATGTTGGAAGAGTCAGAAAATGCACTAAGTTCTGGATAACTTATGTCTGTGAGCTGCATGGTGCAGCCACAAAACAGAATAGCTTAAGGAGTGGTTTTGCTAGGATCTCTTTAGGTGTGTTTAGATTGCATAATGTGATTCCAACACATTTCTCAGATGCCTGAGCATATTTATCCTGGCTACTGTATGCTAATCACCAACATATTTACTATAGGCCCTCAGCCCAAACTGTAGATACAACAATTCCAGCCTACACTTCTCCTGAAAGCAGACAAGATACTTTTAAAATAATGTTGACACACATGGTGCCTAAGTCCAACTATAGTCAGCAAAATGTTCTAGAGACTAGTCAGCAAGTATTCTGGAGACAGTATTCAGAAAATAAAAAAAAAAAACCCTTTGGGTTAGTATTCAAAATTCAGCCCGAGCTTTGGAAAGAAGGCAAAGAAAACAAAAGAATAAAAGAAGCAACAAGGAAAGAAGACAAGAAAGGAAAAAATAGGAAAAAAAAGAAATTGACTGGAGAAAATAAAGTGTTCTAGTCTTTTTCTATCTCAATGATTACTAATTTCAAAATCAGTCTCAAATTTTTAGAAGCTTTGAAAACTCATTACTATTTTTGTCAGCCAATGACTTCCAGTGCTGATCTGACAATGGTGTGAAATTCTCTTTTGGAAGTCCTCCACATTCATGGCTTTCAGGGTCATTATGGCAGTAACTCAGGGCTGCATCCTTTTTAATCCCCAGTACAGTTTAATCTCTTGCACCATTTACCCATATACCTCAGAGATATTGTACCTCAAAAATAAATCCTGGAGGATTTGCACCCAGAGATATCTGGCACAAAATGAGATGTGGAGCAGTACAGAAGAGTTTGAAAGGAGCAAGAACAAACAGTGAGAGAAGGGGGTCAGAGGTAGGACACCAGCATGAGGGTAGGGGGAGGGAGATTATCTGGAACAGAGCCAGTTCTGGGTAAACTTTTGCTGCACACCTATTATGTATGTTGCTGCTGACCTAAAGAAGATCTTTTGGTTTGAATGTTTTTATTTATCTTTACAGGTAGGCCAAAACTCTACATGTGGAAATTCCTCCTGTGGCCAGTGCTGTAGTAAGTACTCTCAGGTTGATGGTTTGAGGGGAGCAGGTGCATCTATAGATAGGTGTAAAGCTCTATATAGACTTTCTACCCCTTCTTCACTGGGACAGTTGTGTTGTCAGTAGTCTGGTTGGCGATATCCCATAACCTACCCCTCAATTTCTCCCAAGGAAATGTTATTCCTACTATGTAGTACTCTTAGTTTTTGTTAGCTTACTCAGCTCCAGAAATTCTTCCTTGCCTAGAGCCTTTGCCTGTGAACTCTCACTCCTCTGCCTCCAATCAAAATGTCATCTCCAGAAATGTTTACACTCCATATAGAGAGAAAATTATGTGTCGGTTACTGGTGAAACATTTCAGTATGTAAACAGTATTCTCAAAATGTGTTGTCTTCCAAAAGCATAAATATGCGTTCTTTTCTTCCAACTCTGTCTGCTGGAATATCCACCCAGAAAAATACCTTGCTATTGTGTAAAAAATTATTATACAAATAGGCGTATTTCTCTTTGTTGGCAATAGCAAATGTTCCTGTCTTACATGTCTGTACACAAGGAGAGGATTTTAGCTTTCATTTCTACCATTTAAGTTCTTTTACTCTTTCTACTGCTTAATAGACTGATCTATCTATCTATCTATCTATCTATGTATTTATCTATCTATCATCTACCTACCTACTACCTACCCAACTGCCTACCTACATATCTATCTGTGTCCTCTTTTAGCTTTAGAAGAAACCAGATTTATGGCAAATTCTCTGACACCTGTACCCTGTAGGGATCTTCTGCATTCCCTGAAATATGCCTTTAGGTGTGTCCGAAAGGATTTTAGTCTCTGCTTCTTCCAACAAAACACCTTATTTGGAAAATTAAGTGCTTGACATACTTCTAACCCAGCGCTTATTTTCGCACCACCATTAGAAGTGTTGCAATTTAGAGATTATTATTTTTCCTACACATGAAATGCAAATATATACTGCAATAAAGATAAACACTTACTTTTCACCACAACATCTCGTGTTTTGGACTTGCCAGTCTTTTCAGCAATGCCACAGCTCATGTACTGGTGCCTAGTATAAATTTAGTTAATGAACGGACTGCATTAGGTAGACACCCCTGGAGTGTTCTGCTGCATTGAAGTCCATGAGGAATGCCTGGGGATAGTCTGTACTGAGACAAATTCACATGTTTTCCCGCCTCTGAACTATTTAGAGACATTGCCTTCTCCATCAGATTCAGGCTACTGGTTCACCATCTGCTCACTATAAAAGTCATGGTGGACTCAATTTCATTCGGCAATTTCAAAGCAGCCTTGTTGGGTTATTAATTCTGAATCTCTTATTAGTCTCTGTCAAAGTTTTATTATGACTTCAGTGTATCATGGCTTCTCACAGAGTTCCACTGAAGCTGCCTTCAAAACAGTTCTTCAGCATTAAAGTCACACTCTGTTCTACAACTAAATTTTCCTTTGTCAGTCAAATGCTAATTTTTTTTTTTCTCTAAATTCTGATTTTGGGGTTTGAATTCTATAAAGTTAAAACTTTTATGGTGCAATTTCATACCTATACTCCTCCACTTGAATTAACTGAAAGCATTTAAATGTAACAAGGATAGCCTAGTTTGTTGTCAAAGACTTCATTTTCATTGAGCCTTTGCTTGCAGATAGAAAGTTATGTATCGTGTAAACCTAATTATCTTCTGTCTTTCTGAAGTGTTTCCATTTCAGTTTCAAAATACTTGGTTTTGCCATTAGGATTATTTCTGTCACTTTGCTTGTCCTCCTTGTAACATTTGATGTCCATTCATCTTTTTTGCTTTTTCCTCTGGCCCAGTTCAAATTGCTCCTCATAAGAGGTGATTTATTTCTACAGAGTTTCTCCCCATGACTCCCTGGTATGCGGTCACACAGCACTTTAAAGATGAAATTCCCAATATAGTGACCGTCACTTAAACCTGACATACATGGTTTTGAAGTTTGGTCATTAATGTTCACTAATCCCACAGTAGCTCATATCTAGAGAACAAACGTTAAATTCTGCAATTTCACATTGAGATTATTTCATTTGTGTGTTAAATGGTTTTTTTTAACACCTGAATTGCAACATGGTGAAAGAGGCTGCTTTGGATAGCAGCTTTAGGAAGCAATTATGAGGCTGGCTGTCAGTGAGATAAAAATAGTTGCAGACAGGTTTTTTATATGCAGACAAAGTCAATTTATGTGAACAAACAGATTAAACATCATAATCTTGTACAGGCCATGAGCAGGGGCACTGCTGTTTTATCACAACAGAGACAGGGAAGAAGACGTCTTAGGAGTCAGCTGATCCAAAAACACTTTGGTTAATGCATTTGAAGCCAAAATTGCATGATGTCCCACTCCTGAAAGGTGTTTTTCTGTGTTTGTTTATTTACACATATAATTGCCAAATTTGAGCATTGCCAGAGAACAGGATGCAAAAAAACCTTCCCAAACCTAGCTCCACAGGGCAGGCTAAATTTTGATCTATCACCAGATCCCAACAGTCAGTGATGTTCTTGTAACACACTCCCTTCCTTCTAGTCTCTGTTTGATGTTTTCCAAGGTGCTCATAGCATTTGGATCCTTTTTTGGAATCACAGGGTGTTTAATGTACCAACCACAGGGATACGTTTGGTTATGAATTTCCCTGCCCATTTTTATAATATATATACTGTCTCTTTTTGTAGTGTTAACAGGCTTCCTCAATAAATTAAAAAATAAATGTAGAAAAACAAAGCATTATCCTTCAATGGCTTAATAAGATTTTGCATCATCATCACCATTATTACTATTATTATTTAAGTATCTAGGCAACAGAATAATAAAATTACACTGATGTGAGCAATTCACACAGCTTTGATTAAGGATGTGTCAGCACTTTCCTACATGAATCCTTCTTTTTGGTGGAATGAGAAGGAGTGGGAAAGAGATAAAAATCGCCTGCTGTAATTCTTTGTGGGCTGCTCCATAGCAGGTGATGTTTTAACAGAGGAGCAGCTTTTTATTAATCTAACTTTATAGAATAAAATTAGCCTGAAACATTTATGATCCTTTTTTTTAGGAATGTCTTTACATTTAATTTGCAGGCCCCAGTGACTGCCTGCCACGTCAGTTAGTTTGGGGGCTGCAGGTCTGAGGGCACATTTGCTGATGGCCAGTATGAAGTCATGGAAACCAGCATGATTTAGAGGTGATACCAGGGTTTGCCCACAGCCATGTTCACTCATATCCATCTGAATCCAAGACAGAATAAATCCATCAGAGCACAGTTTGTCAGTGTAAAGCACTGGTGCTCTAATGCAGATATAAAAAAAACCTGTATAGGTGGAAGGTAAAGTCTGAAGTGGGTTCTGAGTTACACCATCCATTTTCAGGTGCCTGACTTATCTCCCCGATGTCTAAGAAGCAGGTAATTGCCTCTAGTGGAATAGCTCAGACACCTAGACTTCCCAATTCAAGCAAGAACGAGATCAGACATCTCCTGAGGGCAATTCAGGGCTCCTACATGCTAAGCCAGGAGTTTGCTTGAGCTCCTGGGTAGGAAATGGTTCCAGTGTGGGGAGGAGGAGGCCTTAATCCAGGCCAAAAATAAAAACCAAACCAAACAAAACAGTAAAAGCTCTAGAGCATCAGCACCTCTTCTAAGAGTAGTGAAGAAAAAACCCCAAGCAATTAAAAAGAAAAATACCAAAAAACCTCACAAACCCCCAAAACAATAACAAAATATCCTGAAGAAAGGACTCCATCCACTTTTTGTATGGTGGTCAAATGGTTAAAGTGCACTCCTAGGAACAGAATGTCCCAGACTCTCTTCAATTTGAGGGGCAATTTCAGGTCTTCTTCTCCCACCTCTCCAGGGTATTATCTGATTACCAGCCTCCAAAGCAAGCTGATGGCTCTCACATCTGTCCACATGGCCTAGATGGCTCATCCAAAATGGCAGCATGAAATGAGCAAACAAGAAAGATGTGACTTTGCAACCATGTGGGTGAGTTGTGGAATCCCTGGAAATGTTAAAGGTGAGGCTAAATTGGGTTTTGAGCAACCTGGTCTAATGGATAATGCCCCTGCCCATGGCAGTGGGACATAGATAATCTTTATGATTCCTTGCAACCCAAACCATCTTATGATTCTCTGAAGTGTGCTGCTGGGAGAAGAAAAACCTAATTTGGGCTCATTATGTTCTGACTCTACTTTTTACTGGGTAGTCTGTCAATAAACCCCATGAATAATCTGTGCTGTGAGTTGATCTTGTTGATTGACAAGCCCGGTTTAATGTTCATGGAGTAAAACACATTGCAAGGCAAGTAAGGGTACCACTGGTCTGTCTGTTTGTATTTAGCATTTATATTAACTCCTAGTGGTAACAGACAAAATGCCTGTGCCTGTGGCAGCAAATTAAACAATCCCATGGAGCATTGCTAGACACCAGAAGCCATCATCTCTACCATTTGATTATAGAACAACTCCTGGCATATTTCTGGCCTGTGACAAGTAAAACATTCTGAGATTTAGTAGAGCCCACTGCCTACTTCCAACAAGCAGCCTGGATGCAACCACCCCTGGAGTCTTTTAGAATGAAAAAGAGTTTAATAACGGGAGATCCATGCCAGAGAATGGTTGTAGGCAGGATTTTAGTGCTAGAGGTGTTTCCAACAAGAGTTTCAGTGTGCAAAGCACTGTACAAACAATTAGTGGGTTGTCTCTGAAGAGACAGAGACTCTGTTCTTAAACAGGCTCCAGTTCAGCTGTGTTCTAATACTTCTTAATTTACAGATGGCTCTTCAAAATAAATTTCGTGTACTGGATTGCGGCAATTTTCTGTGCCTATTAAACAGTCACACAGTAAAGAGAGCTGATGAAAAAGAGATCATTGTAATGCGTCATTTTGAAAGGAAAATGGTGGAAATTCAAAATTATCAGATACTGCCTTGGAAGGACACAATTGCAGAGGCTGCCCCATGTGTAATGCTGCCAGTAAGGATGGACAGCTTAAAACCACAGTCTGAAGTACTCTTCCGTACTAAGCAGTGTGTTATTACATATGCAACAGAGCTTGCGGGCAACACTGAGGAATCATGGAAGTATTTTAAGCAGTGGCTTTCACAATTTATGGCTGTGACAGATACAAAGCTAATGAACAACACAAGGAAAGTCACCTTGTTAACTCTTCCATAGATACTTATCCAAGACCTTTTTGGCAGAGAGGAGTCTTTTCCCTAAGTCTCTGTGAAAATTTGAGGTGAAAAATTTCTTACAACGAAAAAGTACTTATTTGTACCTTGCATATAAGAAGGAAAATATTAACACATATATATTAAGTCCAGGAGTGGAGTCTCAGTAAGGAACAGACGGCAGTAGTTTCAAAAATCCATGTACCTACACTTACTTTGGCAGATAACTACACATCCTGATTTTCGAGAGGGTTTTCTCTGGCTGACAGAGCCAAAATCTATATTTATAGGATTTATAAATATATGATTTATATTATTTATAGAGCAGATGATTTGGTTCCATCACAGATGACACAGATCACAGCATCCCAGATGACTCTGGGCATCTCAAGGAATCCCACAGCTCAGATACTACAGGCAGAATCACTCAGCTTAGCAGTGAAAAAACAATTCCTTCTGTGGAGGGCCATTGAAGACATAAATAATTGGATATACAAGTGGAAGGAGGGGATGACAAGGAGCGAAGTGCTAGTGAGCTGGCAAGGAAGGCTTTCTGAGCTATGCAGGGACTGCCACAGTGTGGGGTTACCTGACAGAGACATCAGAGAGGTCTCAAATCCAGTTTCTTGTATGAACCCAACCACATGTTGCGTTTCAAGAGAGTAAAATACACAACTGATGTATTCCTCCAAGCTGCATAAAATGAGAAACAGAAAACGGACAAAAATACAGGAGTTTTTTCCATTGGCTTGTAGTATTAGTCTACATTAGTAGTATTAGACCTGAATAAATAGCAGGTGAGGTTCTCACTTTTAGCACCCATTAATAGCTTCATTATAGTATTTTCATCTGAAAAGCAATTGTTTTCAGCAACAGACATTGGTCTGGTCTCTTTAATATCAGTAGCAAGCACAGAAAGAGTTGCAAATGAATGTAACAAACTGTGCCCAGGATACCTCCCTGAACGAAAAAGATGAATGTCCTGAAGCATATGATAGACTCATTTCCCATGCCAGGAAGATGCAATCTTCACTCAAAGAGGAAGAGGATTTTGTTTTCTTTGTTATCGTTCCAAGTGACATAGTAACATCTACCTGAAAGCAGACAGTAATTGTGACTGATAGGTATCAGGGTAAGTAACATTATACAACAGGATTTGACACAGCACATAGGCAACTCAGTCATTTTGTTAAAAGCTGGGTGGTTACCAAAAATGCATACAATAATTTAGGAGCAGAATTCTTGCCTGGCCCTATGTCCTTCCAGATAACTGTGTTACAGAACAGTTAGTTGCACTCAGAACTGTGCAGACAGTGGACTTTTTAATTCTTTTTCATTCAAAGGCTGAACTTTAAAGTTTTGCACACTTGTCTCACATCAACCCCAAATATATTTGCCTGTGTAATTGCTTAAAAAAATCAAATAACTAAGTATTACTGGGAGGTGGGGTGTTGTACAACTAAGACATCTTGTTCTACTTGAAACAAAACTTTTTACTTCATTTTACTAATATTTTATTTACATTTTATTTTATGTTCTTAGTCTTAATTTTTTTTTTAATTTTCTAATTTTCACTTGTTTTAAGCTGAAAAATTCAGATGTGTCAATCTTGTCTAAATCTCTTTGTTTTCGTGTTCAGCTGAAACTAATCCACAGATTTAATTTTAAGTTTCAAATAATTTCTGTCACTCTGCAGCAAGCTATATTTTTGGGGGAGAGATCCACAAGCCATCCCATGCAGTCCCACCCACACCCCTGAGGGCTTTGGAGATGGCACAGCCTTACAGGGGGTGATAAGACAGCTGAGGGGTGAGAAGGGCTTGGGGCAGCTGATGGCTTATGAAGCAGAACCCCCAGGTCCCATCACAGTGTGCTGCAGCCCTGAGGATTCCTCTCCCCACAGCAAGAGCAGCTGGCCAGACGCCTCCCTGGTGCAGTGTTTGGGCCGATTCCTGTTTCTGAGGAAAGAGCATGATGGTACAAGTCTCTTCCCTCTCCTGACCATTGCTTTTATAAATGCCTACATTTCGCAATGAGTTCTGAATTATCTTCTAAAATTATACATGGCATCTCTCACCTGGCACTGATGTCAGCATGGCACATGTTTACCACGGGAACCTGAAGAACACTCTGAACTTCAGCAAGGGGAGAATCATCTAATTTCACTGTTAATGTCAAACCTGCAGCAGCAGCGTGGTTTCTGCAGGTGGCAGCCAGATGAAACAGCTGCCTCCCTGTCTCCTGAAAGCTTGGATGCAGCTCTTCAAGATTCACCAGGACCTAATCACGTGGGGCAATCCAAGGAGGATACAAATATCCCAAGGCTTTCTTTGCAGTCCATCACTCAGCCCACCTACTGCCTGAAACTCCCTGGGGACAAAGGAGACAAGCCCAGACCTTCTTGTGCTTCTTCCTCCCGTCACTCTTCCAGAACCTTCAGGAAAATATTGTTTAAAAACTCAAATATATTTCAATGCTTAGCTACAACAAAATCACCTCTGTTATCACAAGCCTGGAGCAGGCTTCAAAGAGGACTTCAGTAGTCTCCACACAGAAATGACATCCTTTGAAATAAAAACATAAAAAACACCTTAGGTAGTAATTTTGATATTTTACAGCCATTTCAGTCATCTGTTCTGCATTATTTTTTATGTCAAGTATCTAGAAGTAGGTAGTCCTGACAGACAGTGATGGTTCCTGGGACAAACTGGTCCCTCAAGTATTTCATGCATTGGTCTGTGATTCTGTCTGACTTTTGGAACATTCAAAAGATTTAAATGAATGGGGAAAATGCTGTTTTGACATTTGCTTCTAACTTACTTCCTTGAAACAATAATTTTTTTAAGGGTAGGGGACAGACCCCTTTGTTCTCTGTTTATGCAGCACCTGTTTCAGAGCTGCTATATGCATGAGGTGTCTCCACTTACTACTGGTCTCATTTACTATTTGAGTTCATGTTTGATGACTATTTTCAGTGCATTTAACATGCCTTGATATGGACTACACTGTTCTATTATCATTTACTACTCCACCTATGCAGTAATAGCATATCATCTCGTTCAATTAGGACTTTCTCAACAAAAAGGTGCCAAAATTTTAATGCAAGAATAGATGATTAGCCACATGAGGGAGAAAACAAGGTGTAAAGCATCAAAAGATCATTATACATAATTTTAGGACTGCCAGAACTGAAGAACTTCATAATAATAGTAGGTAGAGACACTTAGACTTTCATGTTGTGCTGTCACTCATGTAGAAACAAAGAATATGTAACTAAATATAGTAAATAAACCTTAAGTAGGTTCCCAGTCCTGACAGCTGACAAACACCTCCAGCTCCTCACACAAGTTACATGTTTTTGTTCTTTACCAGAACAGACATGTTATGGTCAAAATCATGAAAAAAAGGAAGGAAACAATGTAACAAAATTCTAGGTTTCATGCTCTGACAAATTTGTAAATTCTAGTTTCTAAAGACACAAGAGTCTATCTGCAATCACATAAACAGACCCTTTACACAACACAGGACTTCTCTAGATTAATTTCTGCTTGATGTCCAGTTGTGGAAGTAGAGCTGTTCACAACTGTCTTAAATCTGCTTTATCATTATTTGCAAATCACTTAAAAGTTCCCAGGAGTATCCCTCAAAATAGAAGAAAATCAGAGCTACTGCTAGATCAGCATTTTTTGTAATGTTCTTGAAGCAGCCCATTTACCTGCAGCAGTCCTTCAAATAGAAAAGGAAAAAACCAATAAGCTGTGTCAATGGGGGTCTACAGGAAGATGGAAGAGGGACTTTTCACAAGGGCTTGAAGTGATAGGACAAGGGGCAATGTCCTCAAGCTGAAGAAGGGCAGGTTTAAATTAGATATTAAGAGGAAATGCTTACTATGTGAATGGTGGGGGACTGGAACAGATTGCCCAGAGAAGCTGTGGACCTTCTTCGGAAGTGTTCAGGACCAGACTGCGTTGGGCTCTGAATAATCTGGTCTAGTGGCAGATTCCCTGCCCATGACAGTGGGGTCAGAACTAGATGATTTTTAAGGTTTCTTCCAACCCAAACCATTCAATGATTCTATGATTCTATATCCCCTATTTTAATTAAAAGCTTCCTAATGATGGACTATCACAACAATCTTAGGAAGCTTTTTCTCTTATTGAATTACCATCACTCTTAGAAATGCGGCCATTTTCAATTTTAAATTTATCTAGCTTCAGTATTCAGGCTTCAAATCCCATCAAATATTTGAATACTGGGTTGAAAAGCCCTTTGTTTTCAAATAACTGCTCCCCATGTTCATCACCACCAGTATGGATGTGATCAATCCATAATGTAACTTTCCATGTATAAACAGATGAAATGCGCAAGACATAAAATGTGCTAGTTATCTACTGATCACCCATTGTTAAAAGGGGTTAAAAAAAAAAAAAAAAAAAAAAAAAAAAAAACTGAACACAAATCCATCCACAACTTTACTGAGTCCTGTGCTCCATTGCTTGGTAGTTTGCCAAGAATGTTTTAACATACCTGTTTCCATGTGAGCAATAGCTCCTGTGATGGGAGTGTTTGAAATGTCCTGACAGGAAAGCTTGAACTGCAGCCAGAGGAAGCTTTCACTTCCAAAAGGCTGGGATTTGTGAGCTCCTGTGGTGGATTTAGTTACACACGGTGAAATGTTCAGGCTTGTCAATCCATCAGATAATGAAAGCAAATGAGGAGTCCAATCAGCACTGGGGCCAACCTCCAACATTTGGAAAAGTATCTAAACTCCCTCCAAATTTCTGATGGGATTGTAGGGAGGAGGTAGGTCCACAGCAAGGGTGTCAATTGGAGGCCCATTTCTAAATTAGACTTTTTGAAGCTACCAGGAAATGCAAATAGGCATGAAGCAAAGTACGTGATTCGTGTTACAGCCAACATTTGCATAACACAGTTACGCACATCTGTGTGCATGGGTGTATAGCAAGCACAGCTAATAGCCTGTAATTATGCCTTGGAAAATACACACTCCAAGGAATTTCCAAAGAGTCTGACCTGGCAGAAAATGCAGTCCCGGGTGATCTGGGACTCCTGAGAAAATCCCAGCATACAGCGGAGCTGCATGGGTAAGAACTAGGTTGGTCAGATAACTCTGATGGGACTCTGCTTTTTCCCTCATTGAATATGCATACAATAACCGCTTGGCACACGTGCAAATTTTAAATTTGGGTTCCTCAGACATGCCTATATGCAAAACTGACTTTCAAAAATGTCTCTGCCAGTAAAAATCAGCTGTTAAAGTATTCCTGGAAAGTAAAGTGTCACAATCCTTAAAGAAAAGGGAATTAATTTTAAAAAAAACCTGGACCTGGCAATGGCCACCTTTACAAAAAGTGCTGAGATGCTCTCACAAAAAAAAATCCAAACTTTATTTGGTCTCTGGAAGTTTTCTTAGCTTTACAATGTGAAAACAAAAGCTGATTCTCTGCTTATATATATCTACTTTTTACAAGAGTATGTGGTGATTGGCAAGGGGTAATGGTTTCAAAGTGAAAGGATTTAGATTAGATATTACAAAGAAATTCTTTACCCAGAGGTGTTGGGGCACTGGAACAGGCTGCCCAAAGTAGTTGTGGGTACCCCACCCCTGGAAGAGTTAAATTTGGATGGAATTTTCAACAACTTGGTCCAGTAGAAGTTGCTGCCTATGACATGGAAGTTGGAATTAGATGATCTTTAAGATCCTTTCTAACACAAACCTATCTATGGTTCTATAATATTTCTAAAAGCATGATAATATCTATTTAATAAAGCTGTAGTAAAATATTCTGCCACTGATGTGCCTGCTCTGTAAATGCCTGTCAGTATTGACTTCTGTTTCAACTTTGGTCAAGTTTCTGTATAACAAAATATTTTAAAAATATAGATTTTTTTCACTTTCTGCTTATAGTGAACTAGGTTCTTTATTAGAATAAGAAAATAATATCACCTTTAAATCTGGAGGGTTTTTTATTTTTACTCCATTCTAGAATTTTGATGTAAAATAACTCCCAGCCCTTTTTTCTGCCTTAAGTTACCCCACACCAATGTCTCTCATGCTTTCCAGACAGCTAGGTTTTACTTCCATCAGGGCATATGATTTTTCAAGCCTTCTTCATTTTGACATGATTTTGTTTAAATCTGTGGACCTTTTCGTGGATATTTCATCCCAGATATGATTGAATTTGATATAATGCAATAGACATCTTAACAATTCTTCTATATCTGAGAATAAGTGGCTGTTTTCATATTTTTCACCTTGGGAATCATAGATATTAAGATATCTTTTATGTAGGTAAACCCAGTGACCAGACATAGGAAGCAAGGAGCTTGTTTTACACTTGGGTGTGTAGCAGTGTTGCTGGAAATGAGAGAGAAGACACATACACACATGAACCACCCCACAATCCGTGATGTGCATGGTGTACTTGATGTAGGAGGGAGAGCTCAGCTCTCTGAAGAATGGAGTGTTAGGCAGGGAGCTGGAGACCAGGAATCTGATTGACAGATCAGAAGCAGCTGTCTTCATTATCTCTGCTCCTGCTTTACTGCAACTGGCCACAACTTCTGTATGCCAAAATGACTGATGAGAAAAGACCCCCATCTCCCTCTCCCCCATACAAACTGGTTGAAGCAGTTTGGAGTGTGCCATCAGCTAATGAGGATAGAAAACTATCTTGAACCATTAAATGACAATATTATGGCTGACTTTATAAAATCTGGGTTTTGAGGAGACAAAAGCTGAATCCAATCATCATTGGTGTATCTGCCCTTGTCTTCAAAATGTCATCTTTTAGTTCAGCAGTAATTGTCTCTGGAGTTTTTTTCATTTCTCAGAACAGACAAAAAATATTTTGCCAGTGCTCTAGATTTTAGAGACAGATTTTTCCAGATTGACCTCACAAGAACTACCAGGACCCATTTCTTTTGTTGTTTAATTCTGTCATCTGTATCATTATTCTCTAATTTTTGCTCTGCACAGTGTTGCCAAACTTGTGTATGTCTGCAAAATATTCCTGTCTGATGAAGACTGAGTTACTTATTTTAATTTTATGTTAAAACTCATTCAATTTGCACAGAACAGTGACTGTGGAAATAAGCAACCTTTTGTTTAATGAGTCAGCATTAGGTCTTTATATATTTAGTTGCTCTGTGTTTGAAGATAATGAAAGAAAAGTGTATCATGGCAGACGATCTTGACATCCTTAGGGATAGGGGGCTCTGAAAGATTAATTTGATGCAGAATACAACATTCATTACAGAATCAACTGCACCTTTTCAGACTTTGGCTTGGCAAAGCTGGAGGAATTAATTTATTTTTAATCCTTATTACGTGTCTCAGACATCTAGCACTTAAGGCCACTTCCTTCCCATGACAGCTGCACAGGAATAATTAAATATACTAGAAAATACACAGAAATGCATACACAAATTCACTGAAAACAAATGGAGTAACTGTTTTTACTCTTAATATAGTCTCTTTCTTCGTGATGTGATAAGATGACATGATGCTTCCTCACCGTGTCTCTCTCTTTGTGGAGTAAATTGTTTTCAGTATGGATCACGTGTATCAACAATACCTTTAGCTGATTATCCTGTAATCAAATGCAATTTGTTGTTGTTATTGCAAAGCCTACCTTTTTCACATGAGACACCTTTTCTGCAAGCTCAGGTGAACTTCAGCATGAGGAAGAGTTCCCAGAATGGAGTGCAGAGCACCAGATGAAAATACACAAGGAAATTTGGGCATCTCTGGTGCACTGGACACATAGACAGAACTAGAAGAAGCCATTTGAAAAGAAGGTAGCTCATTGCCTGGAAAGGTTTGTTAGCACATTTCAAGTCAGCGTGAAATTGTGATTCACCTTCATTAGCTTGTGCCCAGAGGGGAACTCAGTATTGCTGAACCACAGTGGTGTTATCCTTGTAGGGATATGTGCCTGCATTGCACAAAGGTGTGACTTGCTAGACTAGAAACCACAGGCTATGACAGGCCAAACTCTCAGGTTATATCTCATTCTAATCAAAAGTATGATGGAAGTGCATGCAGACATACCCAACTGAGCTTTCAACACTTCCATTTGCCTTCAGAATAAGATCCAGCCCAAATTCTGTGGGATTTGGCTAGACCTTCCCTCTCAAGAGCAAGACATTTCCTGCAAAGTTTACAGTGGGAGGTGCAATACCTCTTTCCTGGAAAGTCTCCAGCCAAAATGTGCAGACTCTAAAGATCACAGATAGGCTCATGGATGCAAATATGAACTTCTCAAAAATGTGATCTCGCTCCTAATAAGTTCAGACTCACCTCTAATTCAGATGAAAGCTTCACCTTAGGGTGTTTATCCAAATTACATTCCAGTGACAGTTATTCAATGTCATAAGAGTTTTAAATTTACTTTTTATATTAAAAAAGGAGCAAATATCTCTTTTGCATATACTTTTATGTTAGAAAGAGTCTTCAAGATAACACTGCTAACTATTGCAGCACCAGTTCAAAGCCCAGCTGACAGCCTGCATACAAACACAGAAAAGCTGTAGCCTTTTGAAAATAAATGGCAATGTAAACAGACAAGGCAAACACCGTTGTGGGAGTAGAGCATAGCAAAGGTGTGACCTGCAGGGCCAAGTTGGACAGGAACAGAAAGGGTGAGACTCCAGGAACAAAGTCCATTGAAGTCAAAGTCTTTGGACACAGTGTTCCATGATGTTAGTACTATAGCACAGACAGATCTAGAAAAAATGGAGTGTCCAATATTTACTCCACTCTTCCAAAGCTGAGAAGAATAATGGCTTTAGAATTTCTTTGTTCTTCATTTGTTTTGTTTAGGCAAACCAGAAGTTATGTTAGCAGGTGACAGTAAAAGAGACAGCAAGCCAGTTGGTGTGCACCAGTGGATGCAAGTCAATGTATTTCTGTTGTTTTCTACTTTGTTACGCAAAACTGTACGTCCCAAGATTCTCAGTCAGCAAGCCCATAACACCAGCAAATCAGGTGTTATGAACGTTCTGGTTTCAGTGTTACCAGCTGAAACTGATAACTCCTTCCACTCCAAGAGCATTTAGGGGCCTTTTACCTTGCTACATATATATTTGAAGTTTTAGGATTGATTTGAGCTATATTGTCAATCTCCTTTCCATAGAAAACCCCAAACCAAAAACCTGAACCATATTTAGAAATGTGAGCTTCTTACCTCCTGTAGAATTTCAGCATCCTGCTTTTGAAGAGAAAATTGAAATGGCACAAGGTGGACAAACGGCAGCTGCCCTGATGAGGCAGAGGAGTACGGTCAAGCAGTAACAGCAGTGGAAGGCTCTACATTGAGTAGAAATAGAGCAGGAAGATCACAGGTTTGGTTTTGGCACCAGGAGCTGTTTAGGAGTTCTCTGACATCCTAAGGCTGAATCAGCTGCCCATGTGAGTAACCAAGTTCTTCTTCCCAAACACCTTCCTTAATCCTCTTCCTTTGTTGAAAGGTTTGATTTGGTGCACGTTTTTCAAGAAAACTGGAAAAAACATCATATACAATTTAGAGATTTTTGCTTTTCCTGTTTTTTTCTGGGAAACAAGATTTATACTAATTTTTGAATGCATTTTGATGACAATTCTATGGTTCTATGATTTTTTCCATCTTCACCCAAATCTGATAGTAGAGTAGAATTCTTAATGGAAAGGACTTTCAACAAGAGGCCTGTACAAGACACATATTGAGGTTGCACGTAGCCTGGAAAGCCACTTTTTCAGTCCAACATCTTCAGAGGAACATGGAATTTACTTCAGCTTGTTTTTTAAAGAGTTGGGTGCTCAGTCACCCATGCAGATCTTGATGATTTGTAACATCAGTTGTCTTTTCCAGAAAAAAAAATGAAATGGAGAAAAAACCCATCATGGCTCAACCAAAGGCCACTTCACTGTTCTGCTACTGGTGGAACTTCGAACTACCATCTTCCACGTATTACAATCAGCAGAATGCTAAAGTATCCAGCTATGAGACACACAAATTTTCTTTTAACTGCTTGAGTTCTCTTGCAGAATGAAAGGGCAAAATTAGCATCTTCATGAGCCTTCTGAGACCTAAGATACATAGACAATAAAAAAGATCATTGCATGGTAACAGAAATGAAGCATTTGTCTACTCAGAGATCGCTGTATTCTTCAGTGCAGCAATTTCACTCGAGATCAGGTGCCCCAGGCCATGTGGTTGCTGTGTAAAAAGCAACTCCACACCTTATGAAAGCATGTAACCTTATATGACAAATGGGAAATTATTACACAATAATTATATGCTCTTGCATATAATTGCTGGTACCTGATCTGATTGCTGGTACCTATCATCCCAAAGTATATCTTCTAAGATTGCTATCAGGTGGTTCACACTGTAACAGTCCCTCCAATAGTGCCCTCCATTTAAAACCTGCAATGCCAGGATTTTCACTGGTCCTCCTCAATAGACTCTCTTTGAAGGATCTCAAAGCACCTGCAGAAAACCCTAATGCCTGCAAGCTGACTATGAACTGAGTGCAAGGACACAACTGAGGTTTCAAAGATCCATCTCCATATCTTCTCTTTCCTCTCTAACATTGGAGAAAAGCACTTCTGTTTGAGCTTTCTCAGCTAGGTCTATTCTCCAGGACAGAGAATTTTGTTTTGTTACGTGACATTTCTAGTACATAGAATGACACTGTCCTAAACTCAGTTATACACACCATTCTGATTGTGCTATGGAAAAGGAATAGTAACAAACTCACTGCTATTTGGACCTGCACCTATTTATGTCAGAAGGGTTCGTCATCACTATCCGATGAAAGTGAGTTGTTAATCAGAGGCAGTGAAGTTGTTGAGGGAGTAGTGCTGACATGGGGAAAGGAAGAGATTAAATATCATTAGCCATTCTATTATCATATCAGAATAGATTCTCTGCCTAAGCCAGGTCAACTCCCACTTTCCCATTGATGCACTGGAGGATATTTTCTGAAGGATTCAGCCATATGGCTTTCATTCACTACAACTCTTCCTGCTTGTGTGTGCACTTTTCTTACCGATGTGATATATCTAGTCAAGACATGCAGAAGCGACTGGTACATTTTTCACACGCACAATGTATTTCAAAATACTTCAAAGTATCTTGAATTCTTATTAGTTTCATGAGGGGGGTTTTGATGTTTTTTTTTTAATTTAATGAACTAGGCTTAGTCTGATCTTCCAAAGGTTAAGGGAGGAGTGGTATTTGGGGCATTTGCCCTTATTACATTCTAGCATTTTATTAGAGAGATCCTCTAAGAAACATGGACTTCAGCTCAAAGGATCCAGCTAGGGTCAGGGCCTCTTTGTTCTAGACACCATATACACAGAGTAATTCCTGTTCTCATCCTTCAGAAATTGCAATGGAGTACAAAAAATAAACAGTCACAGAAGAGAAGAGATTCAACACAGTAAGGAGTATTGGAGTATTTTATAGTTATATAGCACCTCAGTGGCCTAATTCAAACCAATTCAATGTTTTGAATGAAAGAGGGCTCACCAGTTCTTTCCATGTGCCACAATGGGGTGGCTTTTCTCAAACCTAAACCAACTCTGTGCCACTTGTCAGTGGCAAACAAGGAACAGCTCTGGGGCTCAAGGAAGCCGAAGAAGGGCTCGAAGGCAAACCAGTCTTCTTCAGATTGTTGTTTTGATAAAGAACATCACTTATCCATTACATCTGTGCTTCTTGTTCTTGGTAGTTAAACAACACATAATCAAATTATTTTATACATAAGCATCTGAGTATGTATGTATACTATGTATTTAATGGAATAGGTGTTATGTTTAACAGTCACATGTGATCTTAAGTTCCTATTTGCTTAGTTCCTACATTATTCCTTTCTTTGCAATCTGTGTTCAGTCTTATGTTAAAAGAGCATAATGGGAAGCAATAAAATTTACCAAGGAGCTCAAGCTGGCAATAAATAAGAAGCCAAGATATGAGCTGAAGGCAATGATTAATTTTGGCAATGTAATGAAATGGCATTGAGTTGAAGACACCTGTAAGCACATTCTGAGAGTTTTCCAGCCTCAGTAGTTTGGAATTTCATTTCTAATTTTTCAGAATACTTTCTGAATGCTGAGGTGTATCCTACAAGTGTTTACATCCTCTCTTTTGTTGTCTGAGGTCTAGCAGGGATTTTTTTACTGTTATTCATCAGATATTGGCATCTAATGAATACTGTTAACACAAATGGACAAATCTCCACTGAAATCAAGTTAACTTTACAGCAAAGCCAGAGAAGTTCTGGTGATTTATATCAGCTGATAATGAGAGACTTTGAGTTCCAGTGTATTTAATGTCATCAGGAAACTGTGGCAGTCCTTGCTGGACACATGCCTGGTCCAGTGTTGTCATGTAACAATGTGGTGCAATGCTGTTTTCCTCACACACAGCAAGTGGCTTTACAGAACACGAATTTTCCCTATTCACCTTTCAAGAACTGGATTGCATGAGAGATCAAAACATACTAAGCTTTAAAACCCCTCACATTCCTCTTTTGTAGGATAAGAGTCCACTCTTACATAAGAAAGGGGTATGTAAGGATACCAAAATTAAATCCAGAGCAGCATAATTAATCTTTCACTGCACCCCATTCTGTACCAGGCAGCACCATTTTATTTTTAACATTTTTAGGCAAGAGAGAAATCTAATAATAGGTGCTGGAATGTGGACTCCCTGTACAATCTTCAGTTTTTTGCTCTGTCTCAGCCATTATGCCTTTAAAACCCTCTGTCCCACTAGGCAGAGATTGACTTATTACTCCTACAAATTGTACACATACGTTAGCATATGTGAAAACATGCCCTTGCCACTGTTAATTCATCTGCCCTCCATGTTCCACTCCTGCATCACCCACTCACTTCTCAGATTAAAAGTGCTTTGGGGGAAGAGCAAATATTATCTCTCAGGGGCAGATTGATGGGGGAAGGAGCCAAAGGATGCTGCAGCCTCACCCCAGACTGCCTGGGGGAAGGACCGTGTCTGTTCTAGCCTTGCGGCTGAAAACTACTCCCACCTTCCCCATCTAACCCTTCAGTTTTATGTGTCTGTATGGCCTGTTCTAATGATGGAGATCTGGCATCAGAACGTTTTTATAAAACATTTTTTCTTTGAGGGGAAGAGTATTTAGTAGCCAGAAATAATTACAGTGCTGGTTCTGAAAATATTTATAGTTCTAGCTATGGCCTGTGCTGTCACAGTGGATTTTTTATGACACTTCCTTGGCTAAGCCAAAGGCTGTGAGGCAATTAGGGCTCTTGACCAAGCAGATAACATCCTGGATTTGTGTTTTTGTTTGTTCCATATTGTTGAGATTCATCACTTACAATAGTAAGGAGATATAAAGGTTAGAGCAGTGATGATGATCTTTTTAGGTAAAATAGTAGTCATTTCAAAGGTGTCAGTGTTGGATGAAAAACACAAAATCTCTGAATTTTTTTTTCATATATTTTTAGCAGCTGGAATTTTTTTTAAAATGTAGCATGGGCATTTGGGTCTGTATCTTTCATCAGTGGTGCTTTGCCATCAGACATGGGACCCTTCTCACAAGGATTAGGAGGATCATGACCTGCCATCCAGCCAGGGGATATGCTCATGGAGAGCATTAAAACAGACTGACCAGATCAGACCAGAGACATTCTGTCAGCAACAACCAGCTCCAAAGATGCTTTAGAAATTCTTTCACGCCCTGGTGCCTCCACAAGCATTTTGGTATACCAAGAAAATAATTGAAACTCTCTTCAGTAGACAGAGCCAAGACAGCACAGAACTGCCGTGAAATATATGCTACATAACACAAAATTCCAATAAAATTTCTTGTCTAATAATTCTATGCAAGCTTAACATTCAGACATTGTTTCCCAACAGTTACACTAAAACCTTCACAGCTTTTAAAAGCATTCCTACTTACTGCCCAGCACTATTGATTTGTGCTGGAGTTCCCATAGATATGGATTTTTCTTCTTGAGAGAAATTTGGAGCTTTTGATTTAGTCTGGCACCACAAAAATAAGTATTTGAGTTAAACAAACCTCCCAATATTCAAATTCAGAATCAAGTCAACACAGCACAATAAGTTCCCAAATGTCAGTTGAACTGCAGTGACTGCCCACATATTCAATCATAGCCTTGGGCAAAGGTGCAGCAACTTGTTAAAACAGAAGTTTAAGTGTATAATCTGAGCCCACAAAAACCTTCAGAGGAAAACAACAGTGTGAGACAAGACTACCAACACAAACCTCTGAGTGATTAGTCGGTGGAGGTAACATGATTTTAACAGAAAAATCACATCCCCTCCAGACTTTTTCATTATTTTTCCCAGAAGACGATGATTTTAGGGTGGATTGAAGAATGGGACATAGAACCATAAATATGTTATTTTTACCATCAACTTTATTATTACCTTATAGTTGGCTACACCTATACTGCTGTGTATGCTCTACTTAAATGAGCAGAAAAAAAAAAAAAAAAAAAAGCCACAGTCCTTCCTCTGAACCACACAACCACACACAGCTTAATGTGAAGAACAGCAACCAACCCCCAAAATGCATCTTTTCTGGCATGCAGTGGGGAAAGATGTTACAGAAAAAATGAAGAAGAAAACAGAAATCATGGACAGAGCTGCCAAATTCTGGTACCAGACTCCTTCCTGTATTTGAGACATTTCTGGCCAGGACAGATCATCTGCAAACAGGCACAGCAGAGATGGCACTCTGGAAGGTTTGGAGGAGGATATTTAGCTCAAGGCTGATGAAGAGGTGAGGATAGGAAGTCTGTGTTACCACATCTTGTTTACTCAGAACATCTGCTGACACCAGAGAATATCATGTCCTGTGGGATGCAGAGCAGAGAGAAAGATGAAAATGTGTCTGGGACTGCTACCATTGGATTTTGGAAAGTAATTTAGAAATGAAGGGTCTCACTTAGTCATGCCTACTTTGTCCATTTTTATCATGCCTCCTCTGACTTTTGATGAGTTTGAGCAACAACTCAGAGCAACTGCTGGGCATGGAAGCTGGAAGAACTGGTCATTGAGCAAATGAAGCATCTTCAAATAGAATTTGTGACCAAAAGTGAGGTTTTACTGATGTTCTTGTTGAAACAATAATTGGCATCCCTTCAATGACATGTCTGATAGAAACTAAGAACCAATCCAGGTCCAGACTCAGTCATGCAAGAGTCTTCCTCAATGCTGTTCTCCATAGATGCTGTGTGGTATTCAAGGCAGTTCAGTGTCCACATGTCCTCTTGCCTCAACAGTTCCTCAGTTACTCGTATCTACTTTTTCCTACTCTATTAAATAGATGAACAAATCCATCTAAGATGTGTGCTGTATTTTAATGCACCCATTGCTGGAGGACTTATTCCAGATGATATGGCTTGCCTGTCTATAAGAATCTGATCTAACATCCGGACACAAAAGTTTTATCAGCCTGAATATAGTCAAGACTGAACACGGTTTGGTTTCACTCAACTCACTCTTTTTTTTTCTGGGATGTATTCATGGTGATATTTCCCTTCTGATTGCCATCTTCAAGGAATGCTCTGTTGTTTAAACAGCTGTAAAAAAAATTAATAAGTATAATAATAAGTATAATAATTGAATGTCACCCCAGGACTATATGCACATGGAAAAAATATTGTGACCTTTGTGAACCAAACTTCCAGAACTGACCATTGGCACACAGTCCCCGCATCCTTGGACACAGAGAGGTAACTTGCCTCAATGTGATTTCTGATTTTGATTTCTGGTTTGTGCAAGCTGATGAGACTTCAGAGGGATCTAGATGTCACTCCACACCCTAGTAAAACAAGCTCTTCTCTGGCTCTCTTGTAGGCCCCCTTTAAGTACTTCAAAGTGCTATAAGGTCTCCTCAGAGCCTTCTCTTCTCAAGGCTGAACAGCTCCAACTGTTACAGTCTGTCTTCACAGGAGAGGTATTTCCACCCCCTGATCATCTTTGTGGCCCACTTTTCCATCAACCAACACTCTAGAGTCCTTCTCCTCAGGGCTACTCTCAATCCATACTCCACCCAGCCTGTATCTGTGCTTGGGATTTAACTGAGCAAAGGGCAAAACCTTGCATTTGGCCTTACTGAACTTCATGGGCTTCATGGATCCCACCTCTCAAGCCTGTCCAGGTCCCTCAGGATGAGGGATGGCATCCCTTTCATCCAGTGAGTCCACTGCCTCACTCAGCTTGGTGTCATCAGCAAACTTGTTGAGGGTGCACTTGATTCCAGTGCTGCTGTCACCAACAGAGATGTTAAACAGCATCAGGCCTAATACTGACCCCAGAAGAACATGACTCATCACTGCTCTCCATCTGGGCATCGAGCCATTGACCACAACACTCCAACTGCAACCATCCATCCCATTCCTTATCCACTGAGTGGTCAGTCCGTCAAATCAATGTCGCTCCATTTTAGAGACAGGGATGTTGTGCTGGACAATGTCAAATGCTTTGCACAAGTCCAAGCAGATGATGTCTGTTCTCTCATCTACCACTGCTGTAAACCTGTGATAGAAAGTCACCACATTTGTGAGGCACAATTTGGCTGTCACCAATCTCCTCTTTATTTTCCATGTGCCTTGCCATAGTTTCAAGGAGGATCTGCTCCATGATCTTTTATAGGCATTTAGGTGAGACTGACTGGCCTGTAATTCCCTGGGTCTCACTTTTTTCTTTTCTAAAACTAGAGATTATAGCTTATATACTTATATAACTTCCATAGCTACAAGCAGTCATTCATAAAACTTTCCATCATCGGCCTTGTACCCATGAAGGTTGTCAGACTTCTTCATTGTTCTGAAATCTGTAAATCAAGGTTGCCTTCTCCTTATCAAACATATTAGGCATTTCTACTCCCTACTTTTGAGACCTCCATCAAAACCAAAATAATTCATCTAAAGAGAGCAGATGGGATGGTATATGAAATGTTCACCGAAGAGGGTTAAGGTGTGGAATCAGAGGCTGAAGTTAGCATTATTTAGACACATGATTCTGTGAGGACTCCAGTATATTGCTACTGAAGAACAGCTCTGTTCAGCTCTTTAATGTCTAGTGACAACTGGGATGTGTTTGCAAAAAATTGCAGTATTAACCAAATAAACTCTCTGCCTCCTCTTCTTACTTCTTCTGTAAGAAGACAAGCCTAAGCTGGTGCAAATTCCTCCTGGAATTGATAACAAAAACAAAGTGGTTCTAAGTTTGAAATTTCTAGTATTTATGTGACTCTTTTATTGGAAAATCATTAGGCAAATCATGACAGGATATCAGGGATCACTCTTAGCCTAGCAGGAATTTCTTCTTACATATTCAGTTCCTTTTTCAGGATTTGAAATACTTCCATCAATCCAACCACAATACTGAAAGAGTCTTAAAACCTTTTACACACCAACCTTAGATTTTTGTTTTGAGTAACTGTCAGTTTATCCAAGAGGGAGGTGCAAGGCCCTTGTACCTTAAACCACTTATGGTACCCAACAAAACCAAAGTATATCACGGTATCCTACAAAACTAAGGTGTTCTCACCAAAGATTCTGAGAACCTCTTGTTTAGTCTTTTAGCACTGAATCTAAGCTTCATCTGCTTTTTTTGTTCAATTCAAAATCATGAGAGGGAGGTTTCAATGTGATTGTTTTTGATGGAGTTCAAAAATTTTGCAGAGTTCACATCAAAGTCTTTGGCAAAGAGCAGATCACACAATCAGATTAAATGATAGAAAGGGTTCTTCTGGCTTTAAAATCTGCATTTGCCAGAAATTGTCAATTGTAAGTTAAGTATGACAAAACTATTCAGGTGAAAGCTAAAAGGGAGCTTCTATGTCATCAAGATAGACAAGTCAGGGAGTTATAAAAATTAACACCAAAAGGTGACCCAACTGCATGACCTGTGAGACAACACCCCAGGTGCTGTGCTGACCCATTGCTCTTTCTGTCTAAGAGGGAATTTTACTCAAAAAGTAGTCCTCCAGTGTGAATAATGTGTAAAATAAGCAAGTAGTGGAGTGATTGTTATAGTTAACAGAAATATACAAAGACACAAGGAAGCAGTTCCAGGCTAAAGAATGAAAGGAAATGCAGAAAAATTTCTGCCCTGTTACTTTGAGTTGAACTAAATTTAAAACAACTGGTAACATCATTTATAGCCAGGAAGAATCAGGAGATGGGCTAATGGAGAAAATTAACGTCCATAAGGCAAAGGCCAGTGGTTTCCTTTTGCTTAAGCACAGCTGAGAAAATATCATGATAATTTTATCTTTCATGCAAGCAAACAGTTTCGAAAGTGGCCAGTTCTTTCTTCAGAAACCAGCTGCCCATGGAAGCTGTCTGTCTGCATGTTTTCTATGCAGGCTTTCACCAAAGCACTTCAGCAGTTCCCAGTGCAAATTAGGGATGCTTGAATCAATAATAATACTGATATTATCACAAACAGTGACAAAACTGTGTTTTCAACTAAATAAATTAAACCTGCATTGAAACAGCTACACTATTTTATTAGTAGGAATTAGAACAAACCACAGCTCTGTGTTGTGCTTTTGCTAAGCCTCATGAGAGATATGTTTACTTAACTGAGAAAAAGGCAGGTTTCCTTGAGTTAGTCTCACACTCAAAGGATAAAGATGCCAGAATAAACCCTGCCAGAAGCAGCCACAGCTGTCACAGGAGTAAAGGAGACATACAACAGTTGCTACAAAGGCTCTGTTTTGCCTAAAGATTTTAGGCATAGGGGGATAATCTTGGAAGAAAATATCTCTCTTGGAAATAAACAGTCAAAACAAAGATAGCCATGAGAATAAAAATGCCTTTGACTAGGATAATTTGCAAATGCTAGTAAAGACAAATCTATTTTCAGGAAAGGGAGGTGACAAAAGAAAGGCATGGAAAACCTTTCATGTGGAAAGAGATTGAAATGAGCACGTGCATGAGAAAGGAAAAGAACAAAGGGCACTCAACTAAATTAAAAGGTAGGATACTGAAAACCACCCAGGCAACTACCTCTTTTCATACCATGGGCAGTCAAACCGTGGGATCCAAGTCTGCAGGTCTGCCTTGAGACCTAAAATGCAACAGCCTCACTTGCTTGGACATTTATATGACTAATAATAATTAGAATTTCATAAAATTGAGGAATAGCAAATTTTGGAAAAACTATTGAATGGCCTGTTTAGAATGAAGCTAATCTCTTCTTTAAGAGCTGAGAAGTCCTTTGTGTCTTCATTTTTGTAGCACAGGTCTGAGAGTGCAGATTATTTCACATCAGCCTATTGCAAGGGTTTTCCACAGCTTCTTTGAGAATAAACCATCTTGGTCTGATCACTATCATGGTGCAAATACTTTTCAGTTCACTAGCACTTCTGAAGCCAACACAGAAGTAATTTTTTCCCAGCCATCTTCCAACACAAATGCCTTCTGGTAGCAAGCAGCTTTTCTAATAAAATTTAGGAACATTTCCTAATGAGAAATCGTTGCCATTCAAGAGAATTAAGAACATTTTGAAAATGTAACCCAAAACACATTATTAAAAAAGTCATGTTTTCTTAGTTCATTATCTTCTGCAAGTCAGAAAAATTGAAGAAAGTTGGGGAACAGTTTGGCACTTCCAAAATAATAGGGTTTTCCCTTCAACTTCTTGATAGCTGGTGAAAAAGAAAACCTTGCATGTGATCCCAAATGTGAACAACTGTGTCTCAGTCCATGTGTACAGAACCTTTGAAGACCCGCATCAGCTCAAAAATATGGAAGAAATGCACAAATGAGGAACAACACAGATCTCTGTCCTGTGTCTATACCAGCAGCAAAAGAGAAATCTGCTGACCAGAAAATTGGGTAATTAATTTTCTACTCTCCTACCCACACTTACCCACTGAAGAACTTTCCTGTGCCATACACAGCCTTTCCAGACTGCCTTGGAGATGGCATCTTGATGTGGTCATGACTTGGATGTCAAAGTTTAGTTCATTAGGATTTTGTAATGTCAGAAGGAGTCACTGGTTGGTAGGTTGATTAGTTGGTTGGTTGTTTTAGCTCAGATCATTGCATGGTTCTGGGAAAAGCAGACCATAGAGGACGGATGTGGACAAAGTTAGGGCACATCTTTAGAACTAGCATCCTCTGTGCCCAATGATATTCTCCAGGCATTGTTAAGTCCATTAAACTGTAAGGAAGCAAACAGAAGAGTATATCAACAAATATAGCATGTAGTCCTACAACCTTCTCTCTCATTGTTTGAATTTTCTTAGTGCAGAAGACAGAGTAGTCTCTCCATGCCTAAAATGTTAAGCAGAACCCAAAATCCTTGATCCTATGCATCAAAACTCTCTTCACAATTCTTAATTTCCTTTAAGGTCCAGTGATCATTTGCAAGAACATTTTTGACCAGTTCATTTCATATCAAAGACATACAACAAAACTAACAGACCTGTTAGTGCTGCTTGATTTCATCAGTTTTCAGATCTTTATTGCCTAAACTGAATATATGTGAGTAGAATTCCACTGTAGATTTTTCTGCTTCAATTATCATCCTGATTTAGTATTGAGTTTTGGAATCCAGTAGACTATCATCTAATAATATCCACAAAAAATAGCAACAAATTTCACTATTCAAAATAAACAAAAAGTTATTATTTCCTTTAATTAGATGTTACAACATATATGGATTTGTACATCTGTACAAACACAGGCTTACACACAGATTTGTATAACAATCTTCCCTCCCAAAAACTTAACCATTATAGGTGATAAACAAAAATTAGGTCGAACTGCTTAGTCATTGCATATTGGATGAGCAATGGCTTGTTCCTACTGCTGTTCTGCTACTGAAAATGTGCACATTATCAATTCTCAGGTTATAAATAGGTGGGTTTATTTTTCCACATGCCAGCTCACTTTGCTACCCCAACAGAATGTGTTCAGCATCTGATCATGTTGCCACCAGCAGTGAAAATGACTTTTTCTGCTCTGTCCTACTTAGCCAGAAACTCTGTGACTCCCTTCCACAGCAGCTGACCCCATCCCTGACCCCACTGAGGCTGCTGGCAGTGATGCAGTGCCAGGAGGGGAGCCAAGGCCTGAGCAGAAGGGAACTGAACAGACACGTGGTGAGCTGGGCTGGCACAGACTGATGCCCATAGGACCTGGCCCTGACTTTTAGTTGCCTATTTTGGTCATGTGTCCTTTGAGCTAGGCAGGAATGATTTTGCAGGAGATCAGGGAATGTTTGATGGACCTGACGAGTAATAGTAACAACAGAGTAATTTTGGAAAACTTGCAAATTCAGAAATTTTTACCCCCCTGATTTAATTTCTTTCTTAAAACCAGATTTGTAAGACTAGTCCTAGGTTTAGTCTCTCTACATTATGTAAGAAAACATACCTCTGGTGATTGGTCCTAGGTAATTCTCATAATTCTCTGAACATTAAGAGCCTTGGTTCAACTCAGTAATAAAATTCAATTCAACATGTGTCACCAGAATATACCTTTGAAAATAAACAACAAGGTTGAAGATTTAATGTACTCTTCACAGCAGTGAATACTAGTGCTTCAGAGATTTAACTAGTAGTTTGAACGTCCTAAAAACAGAAGAGGCATCCTTGGATGAAGGGCATTCTTGGAGAAGGGAAAAAGCATTATCTTTTTGGAATCACACCTGAAAACCTATGAAGTTTTGGCTTTCAAGTGTCAAAGATGTTTTTGGAAGTGGCTGATCTCATGGCAGAAATCTCAGCTTTGGAAAAGGCTGGAGCTCTTCAAGGTGTGAAAGTGTCATCTGCTCATGACCCCATGTAGTGAGAGCTGTCACCCCGCAGCAGAGCCAGCAGAGGCTGTGCGGTGAATGTCACCCTCATCCAGAAGATTCCCTGAATCCCCTGGCAGCAGCTCCCACTGAAACAACCAAGTTCTCATCGGAGCAAGGAGTGCTCATGAACAGGGCTGGATGCAGAGAGCTGCAGCCGCCTCCAACCACATCAAATAAGGGCCTGCTGGGATGTTTTACTGTGCCCCACATCAGTCACCTGGTTCTGAAGAGGATGTCTAATGGCTCCTAGAAAATGGATTAAGGTGCTTCTCGATAGCATCACTTCCCCCATTTCAGCTCTGGCCTGGAGGCATGAGGTACAATTAATTATGTGTGCCATGTTTTTGCTCTATCATAAGAAACAGTTAAGCGACCAAACTTCTGTTTTGTTGTTTGGAAGAAGCATTTGGCTGCTATCACTAGATTACAGCCAGGCTGTGCATGCTGAGGGCAGTAAAAATATGTTATTAATGTGGTGAAAAGGCATGATGCAGAAAGGAATCTCTTTTGCAGCCTTCTACAGGTGCTAACATAATCTGATTTTGAATATAGCACTCATGCTTTATCCCCTTCTACTTGTGTATTTTTATTAGTTTCACTAAATACATGTTCTTAAGGCCACAATTTTGCTTGATGGTGTCAGTTAAAGCATTGGTGTGTCATTGGTTCTAAATCTGTCTTTTATCAATTAGGTATCAAATATACTGGGCAATTTGGGGCCAGATCCTAGAGATCTGCCTGTCCTCCTCACAGATCAGGAGCTGAGTATGTACTGCCAGATGACCCAATATCACACTGAGGACCAAAATCAAATGTAGCATTAAGAACAGTGCACAAAAGGAGGTGCTTTATCAGGAGATATATAAATCATGATTCCCAGATAACACTCTTATTGGCAGCTATTTCTGCAAGGCTTAAGGTGAAACAGAGCAGAACAATTTTTGTAGGTACAAGAGAGGAAGAGGAAAAAAATCAAACTAAACCAGCATTAGAGATGCTGTTTGCGAGGCCTGTGAAGGCACTTTGAGAAGTCTGGATGCCTCACACCAAAGGGATCTGTGTCTGCTTCGTGGCACTTGCAGCTCTGTTTTTCCTGAGGCCCAAGCAGTCCAGGAGTTACTTCTGGTGGCAGCTAGAAGTAAAACAGCCCATGTTGTGTAGTTGGTGGACTACTCTCTTCCCATGGGTCAGGCACATGGGCTGGGAAAGACTGTGATGAGCAGCTGGATGGCTGCCCTACTCTCATTGGGAACAGCCATTTGTCAAGGGGACATCTGATGATGCTGCTGGTTAATCTCTCTGTACCCCAGAACCTCTGTGATGAGTGTCTGGTACAGCAGTCCTGAATGGTCATTCCTTACCTATCACCCTTGAAATGCATATTTTTCTTTAAAAACTGATGTAAGCTATTTAGGAACCACCTCTGCATATTTATTTTATATAGCTTCTTTGGGGATAGCTTTAAGTAGTTTAATTCGTATGCTAATTTGAATCTATTTTCTGTAGGAATTTGTGTTACATTTTTACTTGTTTTCTTCATCAGTTAGACTTGAGGTGAGGAAAAAGTACAGACACTACATTTCTCAGTACTCAGCTCAGCTGCATCTGAACTGTGTGATCAACAAAGACAGCATTCAGGTCCTCTGGCATTTAAAGGGTATTTTAACTGTCAGTGAAGGAAGAAATGGAAAAAGGAATAGTATCTTAATTTTTAAAAAGCTGTCTTTTCCTCACGCTACATGATTCATCACCTAGGTATATTGTGCTTAATAATGAGACTATTTTCTTTAGAAGGCAGAAGCAGCATTGGTATATTTTTGTCAAAACACAGTGACTTTTTGTTACTATTTACATACAATTCAGCTGCCCATTTGAAACATCACTGCAGAGAACAGATATCTGCTATACACCAGGTAATTCCAATCAGAATATATGATTTCTTGCTAAAAGGCCTTAGAGCCTGCTGGACTAGGAAGAGACCAAACTAAACTCAGCAGATTTTGTGCAAATTGTTAACTTGTGGGACTGTATGAGTCCCAGGCGTCATTTCCTCCTCTACTTTGCCTTTAGTTATTGTTTTTGTTGTTGTTGTTGTTGTTGCAGTGACTTTCCCTCTTTCTCATTGTAAGCTCCTTAAATCTGGTATCAAGATTTCCTAGCAGTTAACACAGTGGTGACCCATCAACACCCAGCTCCCCATGAGTCTATTCAGTGCTATCAAAATCTTGGAACTATAATACTACCCTCTGCCATGCCAGAAGTGTATGCTACTAAAAGCTTTCAAAATGCTTTAAAGGAACAAAAAAAAAAGAACAAATGGTGTTACTGAGGGGAGGAATGGGCCAGAGAAACCTGCCAAGGCTGCCCAATAATTGAGTTGAGCCTAGAACATACTGCTGCTCTAGTGTGCAACAGCCATTGAGTTCTGTTTTCCTCCTGTAAGAAGATAAAGGCAGGGATTCATCCTGAAGACAGAGTGCAAGAATCCCTCCCCAGAAAGTCCACAAGCACAAAAGTGATTTGTTTCAGCTACCTCTCATGACAGCTTTTGCTAGAACAAAGGCATGTTCTCCACTTCTACAAGTACTTCTGAGTCATCACAGGCATCAAGACACACTGAAGAACATCTAAAAATAGGTCTACATTTACATATATTGCAGTCACTGAACTGTGCTCACTTATTAGTGCACTGACCAATCTCATTGTCCTGCAGTAGTCATAGGGCCAGAGAGATCAGATAGAAGAGAAGGGCAGATCAGAGCTAAGTGCAGCAGGGCAGTACTCCAGCAGATGCTTTGAATGCAGTGAAAATGAAAACTTCACAAAATTGGGCTAATTTTCCTGAACATACTTTTAGTAGACTACAAAATAATCTGTTCCAAAGACTGTCCTCTTTAAAAATTTGTATAATGTGGGAAGTTTTTTCTTCGTCCTGTTCTGATGCTTTCAATCAGATTCATAATGCCTCATTTGGGGGCAACCAACCTACAACTGAAAGTATTTAATGGACCCAAAAGGAAAATTTTGCAAGATTATGCTAAAGATTATTCAAAATACTCCATTCTACTCCTATTTAGGATGAAACAATTCCTGTAGCTCACTCCTGAAAAAAATTTCCTTTCTCAGCCATAGTGCTAGGCACAGTGTACATCATTGCAGTTATGCAGGGGTCACTTCATTCAGGATATGAATCCACATTTTGGCTATCTGCATCCCTTTCAGCCATCAGCAGAATTGCAGCCATATACTCACACAATGCCAGGCAATTGTTCAGAAGGGGAAAAAAATACTGGTGCTTAACAGAAGAAATAAAATTCATGGACTATCAGAAGGCAGCTATATTTGCTTTGGATTAATATCTCTGCTTTCTCTCTAATTGCCATTAGCAATGGCACTTGGTCCCAATCTCAGTTCTTTATCTCTTTGTAAGGTGGCACTTCCAGCAAGATGCCAGATTTTCCTCTTCTATAATGCTGGAAAACTGGGATGCAGGCAGTCCTCGGGCTCTCCAATTGAGCAGAAACAAAAGCTTGCATCTTTGACTGGATTATGACAGCCAGACAGTGACTTTTTTTCTTGTGTGTTATTTTTTGATCCTGGCAAATTAGCTACATGCAATAGGGAATAACAGTATCAGGCAATCATTTGATTTTGTCTACTACGAGGTGTGGAAGTCACACAGCAAGTTAAAAGCTGAATATTGAAAATGAGCATTAGAAATATTTTAAACAGATTAAGCTATTGTAAATCGCTCATTCTCTCAGAATTGAACAAAGCTTTAGTAACTCTTTGAAAGAGCAAAGGACTTCAAAATCCCCCATCTTTTCCTTGAGTAACTTAAATGAAATCTGAGCTGGAAGATAAGGATGTTGCAAAAAGACACCTCTTCGTATAAGCAGAAAAGACTTGAATGGGTTAAGCCATATCTGGCTGAGTCCCAACAGACATAAAAATCACCTGTGCCTGCTCTGAAATAAATCAGTGTCCTTTTCTGCTGCTGCCGTTGTCTGGAAATAATGCAAATGCAATGGGCCTGCAGTGACATTGTGCCGCACTCGAAGGAGACACATAATAAATTGTCCCCTAATACTGTTAAAGAGACATTTTCGTCTTACTCAGTAGCTTTTGAGGTTGAACTGTGCTACTTATTCATTGAGGATTGTGATATGGTGTCATGTCATTCTGCTTTATTATTTGCTTAGCCTCTTATTGCTTATATGCACATTTGCTTCTTGAGTTTAAAAATGCATTTTGCTGCTTATACTCAATGATAACATGTTTGCTGGCTTGGAGAGAAAAAATCAGGGAGTTTTCTTTCCACTTTGTTTCTGTTGTTTTAATCATTTCTTTCCAATAGCAGCTGGAACAGATCGTAGATCCATATGATTTGGTTCTACTGCATTCATCACTTGGAAAAATGCACAGCTGTGTTAAAGGAAGACAGAAAGAATTTGTCTGCCCAGCGGGAAGCTATTGCTGTTCCATAATTGTTTGCTAAAAGGAAGCTGGAATAAGAATGGAGGTAAATGGATATCAGTGTCAATCCAATCCATCAAAATGAGTTTAACTGACTGGGGAGTCACAGTTAAGTAGCTGGATGTGAAAGCTGGCAAACCCAAGATGAAAGGAAATAATTAGCTACTTTAAATATTTTGCATCTTTAAAATTATATCTGATTGCATCATCTTCTACACACACACACCCTCCCAGAAAAATTGTAGAACTATCAGCAAGACATTTCCTAATATCCAGGGAATGATGTCAAAACAGAAAAACCATTTGAGGACAGTGATAAGCAAAAGTTTGAATTACAGCACATAGTTGAATTTGGTTTTGTTTTGGTTGGTCATGTCACTAAATTTCCCAAATTCCCAGTTCTGTCCTAAAATTTCTCTCTGTTTTGTAACAAGTTGAGTAGGAAAATATTTGTGTATTCTTACAGAGAAACAGCTCCGGGCCTGATCTTGCTAAAAAATTACATACTAAAAGGGAGGGAAGGAAGGGGAGAAGGAAGGAAGGGGAGAAGGAAGGAAGGAAGGAAGGAAGGAAGGAAGGAAGGAAGGAAGGAAGGAAGGAAGGAAGGAAGGAAGGAAGGAAGGAAGGAAGGAAGGAAGGAAGGAAGGAAGGAAGGAAGGAAGGAAGGAAGGCTGGCTCAAATTATTTTCCTCTGAGCTGGCTGCCCAGTTCTTTTCATGCTTTTGCCAGAAGAGGATAGCATGGGGCTGAGAAAAAAATGCCTGTGCAGAGCAGATCTGTTAATATTGCAACCCATTGCCCACTCAGCTTTCAGGATCCAGGTTATTGTAAATGAATAAAAAGCCTGTCTGTCTTGGCACCTTTCTGCTTCATTTTCATGTACGATCACAACAGAGAAAACAGAGACAATAAAAACCACTGAACCAGAGTAGTGAAGAAGGGATTTGGCCTCAGGCACCAGTGCTGTAAAATTTGTAAGCAATATGGTTAAAGCCATTAAGTCATCTTCTGCACATCAGGGTTTCACAGGGTGGGGAGCAATAGCTGAGTAAGGGCTAAAGCATCAGTGCTCTTTGGAGGGAGCTGTATTTTGAGCTGACATTCCTCGATCACAATGTTAGAGGAAACATATGTTTATTACTTAGCCTGACCATTGTAGTCCACAGACCACAGGACTTGCTTGGCTGATTCCTGCTTCAAGCTCCTGATTTAGGATTGAATGGTAGTTTTTCAGTCTGTGGTCCATGGACCTTGGAGAATTGTGTCCCTAGAAAGTACATAATTTGCCATTAGAAAAGGCTTTTAAATACACTACACAAAGCTGTCTCATGTCCCATCCCTGTAAATATGCAAAGCCCGGTTAGATGGGACCTTGAGAATGGGGTTTTGTGGAAGGTGTCCCTGTCCATGGCAGCAGAGATTGAAACTAGATAATCTTTAGGGTCCCTTCCAGCCCAAAGTGTTTTATGATTCTATTATTCCCCTTGGGAAATCCACAGGGATTCACATATCAAAGACAACCTGTGACCACACACTACAGCACAAATCTTTTTAACATCTCCCAATATTGACCTGAAATTTTGCACTTCTTCATCAAGGAGTCACCTAATTATATCGCTTGGTTTCCATTACCATACCTGTAGTCCAATTATACCTTGTTTAACTGCCAGATATTCAATCTGCTGTGTCTTTTCTGTCAAACTGAAGAACTCTCTGTAATCATGTTCCTGCTTACCAAGGAGGTACTCATAGACCAGCAAAATCACTTTAAAGCCCTCAATAAGGTAATCAGACTATGCTCCTTAAAATTTCTCAATAAATCATGTTCCGTGGTTCCACAAAGTTTCTCACTTCTCTTAATACTTACTAATTTATCAATAATTCCTGAAATACAGCAGTGGACACAGTATTGCTGTGGATGATGAGAGGAACCATTCAAGAAGAAAACGACACTCTCCACACCAAAACTTTGATATTCATATTTACATTTCTAAATTAGCATTTCTGGTAAAGTGGCTGTAGTTCATGTCCATGGATGATCTTATATGACCCATAAGTCTTTCTTAAACTTTCCCAGGAGAGTTCTCATGCTGCAGAAACTACCTGCATTCATTGCTCTTCATTGTATGACACTGTGCATGTTTGTCTAGACCTACTGGAAATTACTCTTTTTGCTTCCAATCTTTTTACAAAGCTGTTCTCATTAGGAACTCATCCTGACTTTAAGGTATAGTCAGAGAAGCTGTACCAAAGTTAAAGCTGCATATGTGCTCTCCAGATACCTCCAACACCACTCACTTCATGCTCTCCTCAGCACTGCAAACACTTAACACATCTCCAGTCTTTCTGGAAAAAATTCATGTGTTGAATTTATAAAAAATAGACAACAGGTCTATTTTTTAATGCACATTAGCTGTCCATAAGCCTGATGTAATTTTACGAAATCTCCTAATATTTGTTAAATGTGCATTCACCTTCTGAATTCCAACCAACCTTGATTTCACCAATAAAAACTTATTTACCAATAAGAAAGGAAGAATGATATACATGGGTACCTGGGTGGGTTTTTTTTTCCTCATACTTGTCAAGAATATTGACATTTACAGAATGACCAGACTTTGGAAACTCTTTGATATCCCACATGGCTTTACCTTTATGCTCCTGAGAGATGAAAGACAAAGGGAAACCCTTACTCTGCTTCATGCGTTTTTTCCTGTATAAAGGAAGCAATAATAGCAAGGTGGTTTATGTTTCCCAAGGTCCACAAAGATACAGCCTATGGCCCAGGGCATATTCTTTTGATAACATTTCATTTTCATTTTGAGGCTGCTGGGACATGACACATGCCACACACTTCACAGGCTCGCAAAAACATCTTTCGTATGTATTGCAATTCTGCAATGCGTAATCCTTTCTTGCTTGTTCTCAGAATAAACTGGTTATTTCTGTACCTTTCCCAAGCCACATCCTTCTACAGGACTCTTTATCTTTACATGGGACTAGAGGATTAGTGCTGTCTCATATAGAAAAGAATTACTCCCAGAAGAGCATTTTCCTGGTCAGCTTGAAATTTAGTCTCAAGATACTTTGACCAAAAGCCATTGGAAATATTTTTCTGCAGTATTCTGCTTATTGGGATTTTTTTTTAGTCTCTGTAAATTTCATAAGTGTCTGGGGTTTCTGTTGGTTTACTTTTGGTTTGGGTTTTCTGTTTCTCTGTTCTACGCAAAATTACCAGGGAGATAAAGTTCCCTTGGTAAATTCAGTTTATAAGTCCCACAAATACTTCTGAACATTCTTTGCATCAGGATGTTTTCAGAAGATGATACATTGAAAAGAGTGGATTAAAATAGGAGGTGAATCTTTGGTAATTTCAGCAGCTCTCAACAAAAGCCCCTGGATTCAAAAAGCTTCTTTAAAACTAATTTTTATTAGTGTGAACACTGAGGGATTTATATCCAAAATTACCATTAAATCATAGGAACCTCAACTTGAGGCATATAAAATGAACGCATATTGTTCTTCCTCTAGAAGTCATTTTGAGACATTCCCTCTAGATGACATTTGATCCTCCACCCCAATCTATTCAGGCAGATCCTGCTGCTGACAGGGCATCCTGTGATGAACCTGTGGCTTCCTCTGGGCAGAATAATAAGAAGAACCTGTGTCTTCCTCCATCCCCCTACAGTCTTCCACAATGGAGACCTCCTCGAGTTTGGAGCCTGACCTGTGAATCCAAATGCACTTCACAGAGATAATCCATCTATGATTCCCAGGGAGTAAACACAATTCTAACCACTTCAATGAATAAGGAACAAAGTGTTGAGTGATCCAACAGATGACATGTGTGACAACCATATACTTCTGTAGCCTTGGGCCTGTAACTATCAGGAAATCTCTCACCTGTGTGCCACGTGAAGCCCACAATATCACTGAATTTCCAGACACCTTCTTTATGCATCATTGTGACACTATGGCACAGACAAAAGTCAGCAAAGCACATTTCCAAAGGCTGATTTGGCTTCCTAATGAAATAATCACAAAATTATAGAATAATTTGGGTTGAGAAAGACCTTGAAGACCACATAGTGTTCTAGTCTCCAAATCTCTGCTAATGCCCTACATTGTGACAGCCCTCAAACATTTAGAGTCCTTCTGACAATTATTAGTCCTTTCTGTATGAAATTATCACATGAAATGCAATCATCAAATAATTATACCAAGGAATAATTTGGCCAACTGGATAAATAATAGATCTTGTTGTACTTTATTAATTCTAAACACATAGGCTTACAATATAATTGCCAGCTGCATTTCTGGCTTTACAGCTTTCTGAGGAAGAACAGCAAGGAACCAGTATTTCAGGCTGCAAACCCATGGAGACAGCCTGAGGAGACTCTATCAAGAAGCAAAAATACCACAATCACACACACAGAGGCACAACAGAGCTGAGGAAGGACCTTTGATCTTTGGTTCAAGCTGGTCCATGGCCAAGAACATTTTGCTTTTCTAAAGGGGGTGGTGGGTGTCTTCTAAATTAAAAAAAAAAATCCTCACAATTCTACCCTCATATCACAGACTCGAAAAAGACAACACTCCATGCTCATTGCCCTCAGTTTAACCCCCACTGTTTGAAAACCCAGTACTTGCACTACTGCAGTTGATTGTTCATGATGTCATTTACCTTCTCAGCCTTCATTTCACCAGATTAAGGTCCACACCACTTTCTAATCCTGAGCCCACACTGAGAGTCAGTCAGATGTGATATACAGCAACATCCACATGTATATGCAGAAAGTCTGAAGGAGTTGCCCAAATGGGGTGAAATATCCTTCTCAAATGATGTTGAATCCTGGACTCTCTCCTCTGGAAGTCCAGTGAGCACCATTTTGCAAAAGACTTGTATCTTGACTTATAATTTCCTAATTTTGCTCCTAAATTATCACTCTCTGGAGGAAATATGACATTTCTGCTGCTTTCTCCCAAAAGCAAATTTCTCCATGTAGCAGAAAGTTCCTCAGGAAAATCATCTTGCTTTATCACCATTTCTGCAGAATCTGGTAGAGAATAGAAGAGCTAAAAATATACTGGCACATGCCAGAGACATCAGGTACCTCTTCCTGATGCTTTGCTAAGTCTGTTTCTGACTCTTGACATGAAGCTTTGAATCAGAAAATCAATAAAGTCACTGAAACACATGTATAATCTTTATAGTCACTGTTAGCAGTCAGTAGCAACACCTGGACTCTCCAAAACAATGCTTTGCCCTCAGAATCATTGAAGAATTTAAATTATTTGCCCATATTTTAAAGGATTTAATTTCCAACATACTGAAACAAGTTATGAATCATAGAGCATGGGGAAAGTGCTCAGCTGAGAAGTATGAAGGCAACATATATTAATCTGAAGAGCTGCATCAAAACAATTGCGTGGAATAGCCACAGGTCAGATTCAGGCTAAAACTTCTCTTAACCTGAGCTTTTATAACCTATCTGAAATTATTAGTTTAAGCATTGTGTAAGATCTTGGAGTAGCTTTGTAAAACCCAGCATTCAGCTGTGCTTAAACTGGGAACACAAAGTCCCAGACTGTGTTCACTGATCTGGAATTGTTTCACTCTTGAACATGGAGACACCATTTCGTTTGGGGTTTAGCACTGGCCTAACTTCATTGTTTCTGAACTCAGTGGGAGCATCATGGACAGCTTTAAAAAGTTCTAGGAGACCTCAGGAAAAGATTCAAGGGATAGCTGTACAACCTTCTACAGGCAGATATAAGCTTACTCTGCCAAGGTACAAGCTGACTCTTGGACAAAATAACTCAGTGCAGAGTCAGTATGTGCAGACTCTCAGACGACTTAGCTCAGTTTCAGAAACATGATGAGGAGACCTACAGGGCTTCCACTTTGCTAACAGTACAGTCAGAGCAAGCTTACACTTGCCTGGAAATCCTACAGAGACTGCTTCAAGAAAGGATGCGGTCATACCTGAAAACCTATGCAGTTGCACCTGCAAACCTCTAAAATTTTATTCTTTCTCCCCAAAACATACCTGTAGTGGCAGAAACATAATTCTCATTTGTCATGGTAAAGACTCAGATGAACTCACAATTGATGCAAGAAGAGCTCATGAATCAGATATCAGTCCTATTAAATGCATGCATTTATGCACAAGTGTTCCCAGCAATTCTAATAGAAACTTCAGTGCTGGAACATCCCTGCTTCAGAAATGAGGAGAAAAGAGTGTTTCACAATGTCATGTGTGGCCTCTTTTTCCTCTTTTCTTTTCTTTTTTTCTCTTCTCTTCTCTTCTCTGCTCTTCTCTTCTCTTCTCTTTTTTCTTTTCTTTTCTTTTTTTTTCTTTTCTTTTCTTTTCTTTTCTTTTCTTTTCTTTTCTTTTCTTTTCTTTTCATTTCTTTTTTTCTCTTCTCTTCTCTTCTCTTCTCTTCTCTTCTCTTCTCTTCTCTTCTCTTCTCTTCTCTTCTCTTCTCTTTTCTCTTTTCTTTTCTTTTCTTTTCTTTTCTTTTCTTCTCTTTTCTTTTCTTTTCTTTTCTTTTCTTTTCTTTTCTTTTCTTTTCTTTTCTTTTCTTTTCTTTTCTTTTCTTTTCTTTTCTTTTCTTTTCTTTTCTTTTCTTTTCTTTTCTTTTCTTTTCTTTTTTTTTCTTTTCTTTTCTTTTCTTTTCTTTTCTTTTCTTTTCTTTTCTTTTCTTCTGGTCTTCAATAATTTCACCAGAAGATGCTAAAGTATTTCAAGTATTTTTAACATGAGAAAAAAAAAAAAAAAGCACTAACTAAGAAAATAAGAAAACTGAAAGACCAAGTACACCTGAGGATTAATTTCACCAAAACGCAACAAATTTCCTGGTTCAAGGGGGAAAAAAGTGCAATAGGTATTTAAGAGTAGATGCCCCTAAGCAGGATTAAAAACAGAGAAAACTTAGTAGAAAACTTACATGTTTTTGTAAAAAACAGTGTGAAAACTAACTCATTTTAACATGTTCTTGGTCTGAACTAGGCTTAGATACTTTCATCAACAATTCAGTCTGAACTCAACACCTGCATGTGAGCCCTTGGTTAAGGTCAAATACCTATATTACACTGCCCTTCAAGCAATATTGAATCAGTAAAGTATCTTTTCAGCTACAGTTATATTAGATATAGCTATTGACTTCCTTCTTTTTTATTGCACTATAAAACACGCTGTAGTGAAAATAAAGGTTTACTTTGCAATAGAGAATTCACAGACATCTATTACTGCTGACTTCTCAAATCCTTGGATGTGTGTCTTGCTGTCTGTGTTGATTGAGATATTCTGAAAACAAATTAACTGTCCTTCAACCAACGTCTGACTGGTGTAATTAGTACAGTGTGTTTCATGTATTTGTGTAGAGTAGATGCTGAAATATTTGTCTGTGTCCCTTTGTGTATAGCCAAACTATTAATAAAAGGTTAGGTCTCTTTCTTTCCTGTTTTCAGAAAACAGACAGAAAGCTGCCATCCTCACAGAGGCTCTGGGAGTTGGCTGCCTCTTTTTGATTTTAAAGATAATAGTGTCTCATCTTGATTCATCCCTCTCTAACAACTGAAGATCCAAGTGTTCTTTTGCCAAATACTGAGGTAGCTTTGAGACTGATGTAGCATCAGGAACGAGCAATTATATTCACTTTTATAAGCCTCAGGTGGAAGGTTTGACAAAGGAAATGCTGCAAGATCCTCAAGCAAATAATCAGTAGCAAAAACAGGTTCAAGTTTTTAAATTCCTAAAGTGTTCTACAAAAGAAATCATCTAAGACATTTTAAAGTGTTATTTTTTAAATGCCTGAAAGATGTCTAAAGTGCAGAAAGATCCTTTTTACACTCAGTCATCTCATCTCTGCTTTCCCCATTACAATACTGTAATGCAAACTCCCATGAGAATATCTCTGGTCAAATTAAAATAAAAAAAAAAAAAAACCTCCCAATTAGTAAAACTAGCGTTATTACCAAGGGGATATACAAGAAAGAAAGATGTTCCACAGTATTCAGCTTCTGAAAGCATTCAAACACAGGCAGTTTAGACAAACCCATGTTTTAACCACAGGCATTTTGCTTGCCTGGGTGCTGCGGATCCAGGCAGCATCTCAGATTGCTGTGAAAATAGACATTTGCAGTATTAATGTTTTCCTAGACCACAAATGGCTTTGACTATCTACGTACTGGGAAAGAGCCTGTAGGCTTTTGTGTCACATATTGATGATTCCTGTCAGGGAACGAATCAGATTTGCTTCTGTGCTGAGTCATATCTGCTGAGGTCTGTCCTCAAAGTACAAGGAGCCTCCCAGTACTCTTACAGTCTCTAGGGTCACTGAAGAGCCCAGAATATTTATGCAGAGATCCAGGCCTCATTGCAGAAGACCTCCTAATTAAAGGGAAGCAAACAGCATGGGAAGTGGGAAAGCTGAAACGAGCAGGGGCAAGGATAAGACAGACAAGCAGAGCAAATAACACAGTAACAGCAAATGTCTGCTGTTAGTTCCACAGACAAATCCCAAGGTTATTTAATCTTTATCTCTTTCTTTGAGAATTAGAGGATGTCCAGTGAGATAATTGAAAAGGATGTGAGGAGGATAAGACGGAGGAAGGCTTGGAAGAAATTTCATGCTGGAATCACAAACTCAGAGTGTAGCTGTCCCTTTATGGTATGGCAAAGCTCACCAGGAATCACCATTGAGGCTCACAGTGGTCCCAAAATCTGCAGTGACACAGTCTGGGCAGGGAGGGAGAAGGTAGGAGTGGGTCTTTTGAATTAAGAGCTAAAGGAATACATGGGTCCAAATCTCAACTCTTCGTCTCAACAACTTGTGAATGAATCAGTCAGGTTCACTGGTTTCCCTTTCTGTCCTTCAGACTACCTTACATCAGACAGGCACATTTTTTCCTTGTGTGCATGTGTGTGCTGGTAAACATAGCAGCTCTTCCACTACTCCGAAAATTATATAATTTAACCTTGTCATAAGTATGACTTTATATAGTAAACTATCAAAGTTAAACCAGGTAAAGTAAGTCATCCTTCACGTTCTATCACTCATCTGTTGAAGTGGTTTGGACCAGACAGGATCTGTGCCCTGGTGAGAGCCAGGTATGAGAGATACTACTGCCTGCTGCCAAGAAATTCCTCCATCCTCACAGTGGGCTGTAGATGCAAAACACTTTCCTGCTGGATTGTGCTCCAGGGAGGAAATGTTTGTCTGAGAGGGGAATCAACACTGTGAAACTAGACTGCTACTTGTGTTTTGACAAGGGTTTGAGGACCTCATTGTATGGGGAAATTATAGTCTGCTGAAACAAAAACAGTGAGGAGAGAGGAAGAGAAATGCCAAAGATGACATATATTATGATTCTTCTGCAGGTGAGTTTGCCATTTTAGCCTGTCACAATTTGCATCTACATTTGCATTTTAATTGTTCTGTGAAAACTTTTGCATTGGAACAAATCCAGAAGGAGCACACACGAAACATGCATCCACACACAGGTACAGGTCTTGGATGGATTCCTAATCTTCTCCAATGGGAAGAGCTTGCTGTTGGCAAAAGTCTAGGCAAAGTCTCAAAAATGAAACCAGTTCTCCATTCACCTCAGGTGAGTCAAGAGAAGCTTTGTGGTAGGAACTGCAGATGAGCACTTGTGTGTTCAGGAAACCAAACAACTTATATCTATCAAAGATATCTAAACAGGGATTTAGGGGGCCTTATTCTGGTATCCACCTTTAAAAGTACATAATTACATATTTCCAGTTGAACCATAGAAATGCCAAAAGGCCTCAGTGTAGATCAGCAACCTCTCCTGCCAAGCACTGTGTTAACAGGAGAGTCTTGCCTCAAAGAGTTGACAAGACAGGGAAAGGAAATAATCACCATCTTGTTTTTCTGGCATGAAACTGACGCCCAAGGCCAAACAGAAGAGCTGACAATTGAAACAAGATTGCTTATTAAAAAGAAATGCCAGGCCAACAACTTAAATCAGGGCACTCTCATTCACTGAACATGAACTCACTGATTATCAACTCAAATTCATGCTCAATTTCCATCCCTCATCCAAAAAAGCTGCTTTCAGTGCAATTTATGCAGGTGAGTTATCAGAGTTGAGGCTGGAAGTGAAAACCCTGTCTCTTTTCTCTCAGCTTTCTCCTAGAGAGCTGGTTCCTTTGCCTCTCTACCAAGAGACATCTCCACACATGAAGGGCACCAAAGATACAAACCACTATGATTAAGAGATGCTTTTGCAAAAGGAAGTGCTTTAGCACATGCAGCCTGGTTGCAGTGTTCAGTCCACAACTGTGGCACTTACTATGGGGAGCAGCATCCTGGAGATTGGTTTTGCCTCACAAGCCAGACCATAGTGGCAGTAAGTCAAGCTGGATCCACTCTGCTCAATAGAAATTACATCTAGTCTGAGTACAGGAGGATTGAGACCCAGGGAAGATAATGATTTTTGCCTCAGTAAAACACTGTAGACTTGCAGTTTCCTTAGTGGCTATCGATTTAATTGCTGTCAAACACAAAGGGATGCTTTACTAAGTCATAAACAGGTGAGAAACTCTGACTTGAAGCTTCCTTATTCCCACACTGCAAAACAGTTTAAGGCAGGGGTGGTGTTTTAACAAAGAAAAAAAGAGGGTAACCTAGTTTATATTTGTGTCCCTATTCACCAGGGTGGTCTTTTGCCATAGCAGGAAATAATTCCTGCAACTCTTCACTCATTAATAGAGATTTGTAAAACTTTCTCAATTAAGAGGAATATTATTTAAAAAAATATGTAAGTCTAAGTGAGGTGGGTTTGCTTTTTAACAAAAGTTCCTTACTGAATTGGGTGAGAAGTAATCAAACAAATGGTTAAACTTGCAAAACCAAATTGGAGAGTCTTCACAAGAGCAGGGTGGGAAGGCCAACAGGGAGATAGCTTCATTTGGCTCAGCACTTTTCAGAGCAATTCGTCTGATCATGCCCTCAGCAAAAGAAGTGGGAGGATTTTTTTTTTTTTTTTAATGCCTGTGGGACCTATTTCTGAGCTTGTATTCTTAACATACTTTAAAAACACTTGAGCCTTTAGAATACCGCCCAGACAGAATGAGAAAGTCAAAATCAAGTAACTATGGACAGAGAACAATATTGCCCCCAATAACAAGTCTCCTACATTCCTTTCTAAAAAGAAAGAAATAACAGGGCAAGGAGAGAGAAATTCTGGAAAAGTTAAGTTTTTATAACTCAGAGCTGCATTATCAGACAGAAAGAGCTGCAGAGATTAAGACACTCGGTATTGTCATAACTCTGCTCCTTTGTGTATCCCAAAATAAGATATCTCTTTCTAGACTTCTTAATTACCACCTCCTAATCAGTTACTTGCAGAAAAACCATGTCTACTGCATCTCCCTAATCTCTACAGCAGGAGATAAAGGGTTAAATGATATAGGACACACTTTCCTTTTTTATATGATAACTAAGAGCTGCAATATAATTGCCTGATTGCTCTATTTCATTAAGGCTCCTTTTCCCTTCTACTTCAAAAGGTTAATGCCACTCATATTTCCTTTCTTTATTGTCTGGCTTCACATAATGCCATGGGACAAGACAAAATAAGCAGTTGCCTCAACAAACTATAATTCATCCCAGCAGAACAACGACTGGCCGTAACTCAGTCTATTTTTAAATCCAACAAGTAATGAAAATCACTAAAAATAATACATTTCCTAGAGCCAAGACAATAGGCCTAAAATGTGTAATAATTAGTGCTCTGGCCCAAGAGCTTCAGGCTTTAAACTGTTTTATGACTGCAAGATCTGTTCTTAGCAATCAGCCCAGTCCATTGGTACCTACTTAATATCTTTATTATTAACATGCTTTTCTTGTACCATCTATGTTTAACCACAAGCTGAAAGCATCACACAACTGCAAAAAAAAAAAGTTGCTGCCTCCTTACTTGTTCCCCCTAGTTCAGGACACCCAGAGGTAGTATAAATTAATTCATTGTCTAAAAAGGGAAAGTCTAGCAAAGAAAGAAAAGACAGGGAAACTGTTTTGACACAGTTTGATAAATAGCCATATTTATATGTACCAAAGAAAGTAGGTTGTGGGTCAAAAAATATATAAAAACCTTCCACCCAGGCCAGCTGCCTCCCCTCTGAGATATGAAGTGGCACACAGACACTGATCTCCACTCTTCTCTTTTACAGTAGCATTCAGTGATCTTCAGCAAGACTCTCTGTGCTGCATAAGCTCAACCATGTGTGTAAGGGGATAAAAAAATACACAAAAAATATTCTGAATGATGTCTGACACCCTGCCAAAAATGTCTTCTCCTTCAGAAGTGATGTTTCTTAATCTGCATGTGATTTGTCCATTATTAGCTCACACACTGCTCCAATAACTGCAAAAATTTTTTGTACCCTGTTTTGCATCTTCAGAAATGGTACTTTGAGGATGAATGCATCATTTGGAATAAATATGCTCCTAAATAAAACAGACATTTTTCTTAGGGCTTTTAAGTGAGTCTCAGTGCTACTGCAAATTACTTGATCTAAAAATCATAAAATCCTAGAATCATTTAGGTTGGAAAGCATCTTTTAAGATCAGTGAATCCAACCTTCAACCCAGCACTCCCAAGTAATCACTAAGCCACGTCCCCAAGTGCAACATCTACACATATTTTAAATCCCTCCAGGAGTAGTGACTCAGCCACTTCCCTAGGGAGCCTGTTCCAATGCTTGATAATGCTTTTGGTGAAGAAATTTTTCCTAATATCCAATCAAAACCTTCCCTGTGCAACATGAGACATTCCTTCTTCTCCTGTCACTTATTACTTGGGAGAATCCCATCTGGCTACAGCCTCGTTTTGGAGAGTTGTAAAGAGCTGTAAGGGCCCCCCTGAGCCGCCTTTTCTCCAGGCTAAACAACAGCCACTCCTCATAAGACTTGTCTCTCTGAGTCTTCACCAGCTCTGTTGCTCTTCTCTGGACATACTCCAGCACTTCAAAATACTTGTTGTAGCAAGGGACCCAAATCTGAGCACAGCACTCCAGATGTGACCCCACCAGTCTTGAGTATAGGGGGGTAAGTCACTGCCCTGGTCCTGCTGGCCACACATTCTGATACAAGCCGGGCCTTTGTGGCCACCTGTGCACAATCTGGCTCATGTTCTGCTGGCTGTAGACCAGCACTCACAGGTTCTTTTCTGCTGGGCAAAAAATACTGGTGCTAATACTGAGTCCTGGGGAACATCAGTCATGGCAGGCCATCAGCTGGACCATTCACCACCTGGCCAGCCAGCCAGTGAACAGTGCACATGCCCAAGCCTGAAGCAGCCATGGTTTCCAGGACAATCCCATGGGAAATAGTCAAAGGCTTTACTAAAGTCCAGGTAGACAACATGCTTTCCCTCACCCAATGAGCAGGTCATCTTGTCATAGAAGAACCTGTTGATCAATCAGGACCTGCCTTCAAGACCCCATGTTTGCAGGGCTGATTCCCTGCTTGTCCTGCATGTGCTGTGTGATGGCACTCAAGCTTTCATAACCTTTGCTGGCACCAAGGCCAGGCTGACAAGCCTGTAGATCTTCCTTTCTGCCCTTCTTGTAATGAATGCCACATTGGCAAACTCCAGCCTTCTGGGACCTCCCTGCTTAACCAGGACTGCTGGTAAATGGAGAGCAGCTTGTTGAGCTCTTCCAACAACCTCCTGAATTGTTTCCTCTACACTGCACTGTATTTCCAGAAGATAACTACTAAATTGAAGGCCACCACAAGAGCAAGAACCAGCAATTGTGAAGCTTCTCCCAGCTGTTTAAAGAATATCTTGTCTACTTCTTCATCCTGGTTGGGCGATCTATAACAGACCACTATATCCGCTTGTTTCTCTGATTTTTATTCATAAACGCTCCATCTTTTCATCACAATTGTTAAACTCAGATAGTCAAAACACCCCCAAAAAATTGGACCATCCCACTGCATCTCTTTTCTCACCTGTCCCTTCTGAAGAGTTAATAGCCATCCACTGCAGCATTCCAGTTGTGCGAATCATTTCAACATGCTGAGGTCACTTGGCTGGTTCAGCCAAGAGAAGGAGAGACAGGGGAAAACCTCATTGTGGTCTGCAGCTTCCCTACATGCTCTCTTCTCTCTGGTGCCCAGTGACAGGACCCCAGGGAACAGTCTGAAACTGTGTCAGTGGAGATTTAGTTTGGTTATGGAGCCCCAAGGATGTGGTCACGGCACTAAGCCTGCCAGAAAAGAAGTGTTTGGAAGATTATCTCAGGAATACGGTGTGATTCTTGGGGTGTCCTGTGCAGGGGCTGGAGTTGGACTTGATGATCCTTTTGGGCCCCTTCTTAGTCAGGATATACTATGGTTCTAAAATTCTATGTTTCTATGATGACAGCTATGTCACAATTTTTCAGCTATGCAATTGCTTCCAGCTCCTCCTGTTTGTTGTCCATGTTGTGTGCCTCAGTATAGATGCACTTCAGTTGGGCTGTTGATCCCACCACTTTTTGGAATGGAGAAGCCCTAATTCCTACGTAACTGTTCTCAGGTGCTTATGTGGTTTTTACATACCAAGAAATCTTTTATCTTTGCTGCTGCACGGGTTTCCATCCCTTACCATCACTGAGACAGCAGGCTGGAGGACCTTGCTAGCACACTGTTCCTCAAATATTGCCATAGTGCCTCCATGCTTATCTGTAGTAAGCCTGATTTTTTTTTCCTTCTCCCATTCAAATCTACTTTAATGCACTTTTGACCAGCCCTTCTATCTCCTGTGCAAAAATCCTTAAAGGCAGATGTACCCCACCTGTTGCCAGCAGGCCTGGTGTTGTGTAAACCAACTCACAATCAAAAAACTGCAAATATTGCCAGTGAAACCAGGCTTGGAGACAAGTACTGATCTGCAGGGTCCTCCTCTTCCCTCCCTCATCATTTCCTACAACTGGAAGCCTAGAGGAGAATGCTACTTCTGTTTCTGATCCTTAATCCAGTCATCCCAAGGCAATGAAATATCTCTTGACTGACCTTGGACTTCTTGTTGCCACTTCATTGCCTACTTAAAAAGAACAGTAATGGTCAATTGTTGGAACTAACAGTGGTCAGAACAAGGATTTTTAGGCTCCAGGCAGAAGCTTGAGGCCTGTGGGAAAGTCAAGTACAGAAGTACAGAACTCTCTCACTCTGGCCTGGGAAATCATAAGGAGGAACCCAAAACAACCTTGTAGATATCCTCTCCCTGACACCTGGTGTTTTTCCAACTTGTTTGCTGGTAGAGATGTTCACAAAGAGGTGGTGCTCCAAACGACCAATCATATTCATTGTACCAAAACACTATATAAGAAGAATGCTTTTAAATAAACTTTGCTATAAGCCCTCTGAAGAAATCAGGGTTCTATGTGTCATTATATGAGCAGTCCTGAATCGTAACAATAGTCAATAATTTGAGGGCTGTACCAGGACAGGACTATTTCTGCTTCTCTTCATATCTTTAACCCATCTTCCAAGGAGGCAGCAGACTTCCCCTAGAAGTGGATCCAGTTTGCATTTTGGACATTCAGAAGGAGTTCCCTTCAGAAGGGAGTCTCCTATGAAAATGACCTGTCAATTTTTTTTATGGGATCAGTGTTGATAGGGGGTGTGGGCCAAATTAACCTTGGCAATAAATCCATGCTAGATGAGCTATTACCTCTTTTGTTTGGTTCCACAGACCATTTCATGCTAACTTTTGCTTTGTTGAGCAAACAGAATGAATTCTATTCAAACTTCATAGGCTGAGTTAGTTAAGCAGAGAAATCATTGAAAAGGCCTGACATAGAACCCAGCTCATTAACCTGCCTTGTCATTCCAACCTGGCTATTCTTTATAGCCCAGGATAGCTTAGATCTCCATCCCAAGCACCTCTCTGCTCAAAACTGTGCAGAAACAGGGGAAATTATCCCTGCCCCAGCCTAGCAAATCTCAAGCAGGAATTTCAACTGCATTGAAAAAAAAAAACACACTCTTTCACACTTAAGGGTTACTTTTGGCTGTCAGAATCTGTCTGAAGGCTGGTGACAGGAGCACCTTTATGCATGTGAAACACCCACTGAGGTGGAGCCTTGTCTGTGGGAGAACATTAACATCAAGTCCATTTAGAGAATAACCTCAATATGGAAAAATGAGACCAGGGCAGAATTCAACGCCATTCTTTTTCAGTGTATCATGCCAACACCATTCATTTCAGCCCACTGGCTTGTGCGTCCCATCACACAGAATTCCATCAGTCTTATATGTGGCATTGCTGTGACACCATGACAGCACTTCACACTCGTCAACTTTAGTCCTCACTTCCCTCATTCCTTCCCAGTGTGGAAGAAAAATACATATATTGCTCCCTCAAATTACAACTGCTGGCATGCTCAGGCAGACCAAAACAAGGCCCAAGAGCTCAAAGTCTCTTAAATTTTGGGCTCCCAAACATAAGCACAGTGAGCATCAAAAATCTTAATCTTTATGAGAATCTGGGCTTGCACCACTCACCCAAAGTGTTTCCTCAGCAGGTCTGGACATTGAACCTGTCTCTGCTGAGCCCCAGCCAGCCCTCCAGCTACAACCCAGACACATATTTTGAAGCTTACATTTGTACAGAGGTGTCTATGCAGCTTAGGAGCAATTTGTATCCAGATTATTACAAAACATCCCCAAAGCTTCATAGAAATGAATTGAAGGTTCTTCCTTATCTGAGCTCAACTTCAGCTGCCAGGCTTTAATGCCCAATCTTTAGGCACCAGTTGCATTCACAATCCTTTACAAAAAACTGTCACAAACCCCTGACATTAAGGCTTTGGCCGTGTTTGGGCCACCCAACCACTACACTGGAACTTCATCATGTCAACACTTAGAGGCCACTGAAGAAATCTACAAGGAAGACTGAGGAAACATATTTCCTTCCTCTTACAGCATATTCTCTGCTACATCCATGTGAGCTGAGAAACATGAGGAATCAGCTCATGCCAACCTCAGCTCTCCTACTCTTAATCTCTCCATACCTGCTTCCTGCATCCTGTTTTTCCTCAGAACCAACCGTGGAAATAAGAGACTGACTTGATTCCTAGAGAAGAAACAGGTTAGAGAAGATGGTGTGGGGTCTTCCTTGCTGAATATATGTAAGAACAACCTGGACACAATCCTGTGCCATGTGCTCTGGGAAGACCCTGCCTGAGCAGAGAGGTTCGACTAGATGATCCCACCAATGGTCCTTTCCAACCTTACCCATTCTTTGATCCTGGGATTCTGTAAACCAGCTTCTGTTCAGGGAAGTACAACATGGGTGTCCTTTCTGCAGGTTCATTGGTACAATAGAGAGTACAGGCAGCTCAGGGGCTCTGGTAGGGTAAGGATTGCCTTCAGAGGGAAAATAAGTAAGTTATTGTTGGGGGCTAGGTTTTATTCCTTTTGACTCTAAAGATTTTTTTCCCCCATAAGTTACCAAGGAGACTAAGTGTTGTACTTAAGACTATTTAACAAAAAACAAAGGGGTGGTCGAAGCTCAGAGTAGGAGGGTGGGGATAACGCGAGTTTTGGGGCAGGTAAAAGACGGAGCTTGAGACAGCTTGGCACTCTGGTTATCAGCATTCGGGGAGAAAGCACAGCTAGATTGGTGCTCCTGCTAGAAGAGTTCATTGTCTCTGGAGGAGTCCAGTCCCGGAAAATCCACCATCATCTGCTGGCCCTGGAATTCTGAGCTTCTCTGCCGCCCTCTGAGAGCTGGGCCAGCCCTGCCCCATCATGGTTGCTTCGGCACTGCTGCTCTTGCTACAGTGTGACCCTGCACCCCCTGCCCTGCCAGGACACCCTGCCCCTGCCTGCTGGGACATCCTGCCATCCCAGCCACCAGCCCAGGACTTCTCCACTGTTCCAGCTTGGTGCTCTGAGGATCCTGCGGGGGCACCGAGACCAAACTGTCCTGAGTTTTTGTGAAGTAAAGTCGTCGAAGTTCTTGGTACTGTTTTTGTTATCAATGCTGTAGTTGTGGGTTTGGTTTTTTGTTTGTTTGTTTGCTTTGTTATGCATACTAGCAAAGAACTGCTTTTTCTTTTTCCAAAATCTTTTGCCTAAAAGCTTTTAACTGAAAAATTATAATTGGAAAAAAGGGGATGGTGGTGGTTTACATTCTCCATTCCAAGAGAAGCTCCAGCTTTTCCTGACAGATACCTGTCTTCCCAAACCAAGACAGTTATCATGCCCCCAGAATGCAGTAAAGAGCCCTGAAGACTTCATGGAAAAGTAGGATAAAAAGCACAGGGCAAAGTGTTGAGTAGTTGGTCAATACCTTGATTACCTTGAACACTCAGCAAGGTAGGTCCCAGGAAAGAGTTAGATGGTTTTCCTCGCCTGAAGTGACTGAACTGAAACTATTTAAAGAATTCAAGAGGCTGTTAACTCAAAATTACATTGAAATTGTTCTTCTTTTCCCAAAATTTACCTACAGAAATATGACAATTCTTAGTCTATCCACTTATAAGCTTTCTAGAAAGAGAAAGACTCATAATAAATATTGCTTCTGTGAATACTGAATTTGTATTTCAACAAGTGTAGAATCAAGCAATTCAATATCCAGGTCCTCTGCTTGAGCTGGACCTTTGGGATTGACACAGGAGTTTTGCTGGTTTATGACTTGTAGGTTGAAATTAAAAATTACAAGATAATTGTCTATATTTTTCAAGATGTAAGCAGGGCTACTCAAGCACACAGGAAAAGGGGTTTTGCCATTTAGATCAGACTGAAAGTTATGTCCTGGATTGTAGTATAGAATGTATTCTATCACCATCTTCAGTTAATGGCCCATCAATGCCTTGTGCATGACTCATAAATTAACTCCTGGAGGGAGTGATCTCTCTTTAATGGGCCATCAAGGAGCCCCTGTATGACTCCTCACCCATTGTGAGATGCCTCACCCAGGGGGAGGAGCCAAGCATTCTCACCTGGATATAAGATGAAATTTGGGACAGTACAAGCAGCCGTCACCCACTGGATTCCCAGAGGACTGGAGCTACGAGACCTTTCTTCGGGATCACTGCTTCAGGAAGACCACCTCACCTGGACTGCTTCCATCACCCTGCTCAGGTTGTATTCTGACTTTGTCAGTGGTCTTTTTGTATTATTGGATTTTTTTTCCCTTTTCTCCTCATTAAATTGTATTTCTGACTAGAAGCCTCTCACTCGGTTTATTTTCAAACCACAACAAGTCATTAAGACTTCATTCTTTGTGTTCTTCCTACAGCAAACCTCATCTTGACAAAAAAGATTTTTAGACCAGTGAGTGCCAAGCCAATGATTTCTTCTGTGTGAAGCTGCATAAACAAGATGTAGGGAGTGATGAAACAGTCTGGGTATCTTGAGACTGTCTGAGTACTACTACTTGATTGTTTTTAACCTTTTGAGCTTCTTTGTTTGTCCAGTGACAAATAGTTGCCTTTTAATATTTTTGGCTTTTAGATCAAAAGGCAAGTAAACATCTTTTTTGATAGAAAACATTTAGAGATGAACATAGATCGTTCTGCTTTTTCATTATTTGTCTTTGATGATCTGCAACCTTAAGAAAATAATCCTCTCCACACTTGAATCTCAGACCTGGCTTTTCTCTTGTTTACACTTTGGTTAAATAGTTAACTGAGTCCTGAAAGAGAAAAGACAAAGAACAAGGTGGAAAGGGAAAAAGAAGCAGTAATCACAACTCTTCCTTTATGACATCCATAACTATTATTTCAATAGCAATGAAAAGTAGAAATGATGCAATTTTTAGGAAATCTGTCCAGGAAGCTGGAAAAACAAGGCTTACTTCCTGTGTGACCTTGGCCAGTTATTTAGGGCTATGTTCAGACCATGCACCAGAAAGGCCTCAAATTAAGCATCATGGACCTATGACATCCAAGCAGTTCAAGCCACTTGCTGTGTGCCAAGGAAGGGAAGAAGCAGTCACATCATCTGGGTTGGGCAGCTGCAGCCACAGTGGGGAGCAATGGGGCAGGGCACCCACCTTGGGCACTGCGATTTCTCCTGGCAACCCTAGGCTGGAGCTGAGGCATAGCAATGACAACGTGACACCTCCTTTCCTTCAACACAGACAAAACACCTTTCCTATCTCACATAGGTTCTATAAAAATTAACGTTCTGGTGGTTTGGTGACCGGGTGCCAGTGACAAAGGTCAGGTAAACACTTGGGCTGTAAGCTAAGGCAGTATCTTTCATTAGACCAACCGCAAGAGATAACAAAAGACCTGTACAGATAGCAGGCTATGGGACCATAAAGATCCCAGTGCCTCCTGTACTCAGTTTGTTTTCGTGTCCAGGAGAGGAATCACAGACACTAATGAAAGTAGCAAACAAAAGAAAATGAACATGTTTTACCACACATTTTCCATCTTGTGGCCCCTGCTCCTTGTGAAAACAATCTAAAATCTAAATTTAAACTAAATTTCTCAAGGGAAAGGGACACCTATCCATTTCAGTCCTGCCAGTGAGTTGCCAACATCTGTAATGGTTGCCTGGAATAGTGCAAAGGCATTCCAGATACTCCAGCCAACACACTGGCTTTATCTGGGGCCCAGCTCAGATGCCTGTATAGAAACACACGTAATATGGGGAACAAACAAGAGGAACTAGAGATTTGCACATGCCTGGGTGGATATGATATCACTGGGATCATGGAGACAAGGTGGCATGGCTCCAATGACTGGAGCACTTCAATGAAAAAGTTTTAGGAAAGACAGGTAGGGATATGAGGAGAGGGTATATCCCTCTACATCAATGACCAGCCAGAAAGTATGGAATTCTGCCTGAGGAAGGACAAAAAGCCAACCAAGAACTTGTGGGTCAAGTTAAAGGGAGGGCAAGTACAGGAGATGTCATAGTGGGAGTCTGCTACAAGCCACCCCATCAGGAGGATGGTGTTGATGAGGTCCTCTATAGACAACTAGGGGCAGATCACACCTGCAAATCCTGGTCTTCATTGGGGATTTCAACTACAGGGATATCTATTGGAGGGACGACATGGCAGGACATGAGCAATTTCCAAGGTTACTTGCATGTGTCAATGACAACTTCCTTATACAAGTGATTGAGGAGCCAACAAGGGACAATGCCATGCTGGATCTTCTGCTCACCAACAGGGAGCAGCTGATGGTGAATGTGGCAGCCAAGGCAGCCTTGGTTGCAGTGACCACGAGATGGTAGAGTTTGAGGTCCTCAGGACAGTGAGAAAGCAGTGAGCTCATTGCCCTGGGACTCAGGAGAGCGGACTTTGGCCTCTACACAGACATACTCAGTTGAGCCCCATAGGACAGGGCCCTGGAAGGCACAGGTTCAAGAATGCTGGCTGATATTCAAGGATCACCTCCTCCTAGCTCAGGCAAGATACATCCTGACAACGAAGATATCTGGCAAAATCTCCATGAATGGATAAGGAGCTGCTGAGCAATTTCAGACCAAATAAAAGGAACAAAAAGCTTTCAGAAGGCAGAAAAGATGACAGGTGACACAGGAAGAATACAGGGAAATTGTACAGGAAGTTAGAGATAAGGTCAGAGAAACCAAAGCCCAGTTAGAATTCAGTCTCGTCTCCGTAGAGGCTTCCATGTTTTGCAAACAAAAGGAAAGCTAGAGATAATGTGGGTCTTCTCCAGGTGGAAATAGGAGATCTGACTATGAGGGACAAAGAAAAGGTTGAGATTCTCAGATGACTGCTATGCCTCAGTCTTCAAATGCCCTAGCCATAGGAAAGGCAAATGCAGGGACTGGGAGAATGAAGACTCTAAGCCCTCTGCAGGAGAAGATCAGGTTTAAGAGAATCTGAATCTGTTAATAGGTCCATGGGACCTGATTAAGAGTCCTGAAGGAGATGGCAGATGAAGTTGCCAGCTGAAAAATCCTGGTAGTCAAATGACTGAAAAAATAGAAATACAAAATCTTTGTCAGCAATGTGGACAGTGGAATTGAGTTCAGTTTCAGCAGGTTCACTGATGGCACCAAGCTGTGTGGGGCACTCAACATGCTGGAGGGAAGGCATGACATCCAAGGTTCATCCAGAGGCACCTTGACAGGCTGGAGAGATGAGCCAGTGCAAACCTCATGAAGTTTGACAAAACAAAGGTCCTACACCTGTGTTATGGCAATCCCAGGCACGTCTACAGGCTGGGCACAGGTTGCAGGCAACCCTGTGGAGAAAGATTTGGGCATGATGGTTGATGAAAAACTCACCCTGAACTGGCACAGAGCATTCACAGTCCTAAAAGCCAAACAGATCCTGGGCTAAAGCAAGGACCACGGGCAGCAGGCTGAGGGAGGTGATTCTCCTCCTCTACTCTGCTTTCATGAGACATCACCTTTGTGTCCCCAACATAAGAAGGACGTGGAACTGTTGGACTGTCTTTGTTTCGGAAGACAGGTATTTCCCAGGGAAAGCTGGAGCTTCCCTTGGAATGAAGAATGTAAACCACCACCACCACCCCCCTCCCCCTTCTTTTCCAATTATAAATTTGCAGTTAAAAGCTTTTAGGCAAAAGATTTTGGAAATAGAAAAAGCAGTTCTTTAGTAGTATGTATAACAAAGCAAACAAAAACAACAACTACATCATAGATAACAAAAACAAGAACTTCGAGGACTTTGCTTCACAAAAACCCAGGGCAATTTGATCTCGGTGCCTTTGTAGGATCCTCAGAGCACCAAGCTGGAAACAGTGGAGAAGTCCTGGGCTGGTGGTTGGGATGGCAGGATGCCCCAGCAGGCAGGGGCAGGGTGTCTTGGCAGGGTAGGGGCAGGATGTCCCAGCAGGGCAGGGGGATGCAGGGTTGCTGTAGCAAGAGGAGCAAGAGGAACCCCGACAGCAGGGCCGGGCTGGCCCAGCTCCAGCAGGGTGGCAGAGAGGCTCAGAATTCCAGGGCAAGCAGATGATGGCAGATTTCCCAGAACTGGACTCCTCCAGGGAGAGTGAGCTCCTCTCCCAGCAAGCAGCAACCCAGCCATGCTCTCTCCCCGAACACCGAAAAAAACCAGCATGCCAAGCTGTCTCAAGCTCTGTCCTTTCCTTGCCTCAAAACTCGCGTTATCTCTCCCTCCGAGCTTTGACCACCCCTTTGTTTTGTGTTAAATAGTCTTAAGTACGACACTTAGTTTCCTTGGTAACTTATGGAGAAAAAATTCTTTAAAGTAAAAAGGAACAAAACTAACCCCCAACATGGACCAAGTCCAGAGGATCCCACAAAGTTGACAAGGACTGGAGCACCTTCAAAGGCAGGCTGAGAAAATTGAAGCTGTTTGACCTGAGGAAAAGAAGGTTATGTAGAGACCTCACAGCAGCCTTCAGTATCTGAAGGGGGCCTGGAGGGAAGCTGGAGAAGGGCTCTCCATAAGGAACTGTAATGATAGGACAAGGAATAAGGGGTAAAAACTGAAAGAGAGGAAATTTAGGCTGAATATTATTGAGATGTTCTTTACTGTGAGGGTGGTGAGACACTGGAACAGGTTGCCCAGGAGAATTGTGAATGTCCCAACCCTAGAAATGTTCAAGGTCAGGTCAGATAAAGCCTTGAGCAAACTGGTCTAGTAGGAGGTCCACCTGATCATGACAGGAAGAGTTGGAACTAAATTATCTTTAAGGTCTTTTCCAAACCTTAACCTTCCATTATTCTGTGATTCTATGATTCTAATCATAATTGGATGCTTCAAAAGTTGTTAAAAATCCAAGGAGAAATTAGCAGTCGCCTTGAACAGTTAAAAATGTGCTCTTTACTTTTAGCTTTCCTGTTTGAAGAGTTTCTTAACCTCAGCAGCTTTAGAAGAGGTGGCAAGCAACAAGTCTTCTCCATTAGGTCCAAGTCCAGAACTCTCTGGAGAGCTCGTCACATGCAGTTGGATCATATTGCTTGTAAGCTGGATCATTTGGTTATTAGCAATTGCTCACACTTTAGTTCTAGGCTGCTTTTTAGCTGTGTGCAGCAGCAGTAAACAGTCTCATTGTGCACTAAATCATCTCTATGACACTTTTAAATGTTACTTTTGGTGATGTACAGCCAGAGTAATTATCCACATAATATTCAAATTTCTCCCAAGCCCTTTACCTTACTCTCCAAATCACATGTCAGAAGAGAGCTGCTCAGCCAGCTTTCCCTGCATGGTCACTGAAGACCAGCAGCATGTAAAGGATAAAAGCCACCCACTGACTGCAGGGCTTTGCTTCAATTTGTTCATTGTGACCCTTTCCCACAAAAGCTGTAATAACAAATTCTGCCTCCTTAAAAATGCAATAGTGGCTGGTGTATCCAGTGGAAACATCAGCCAGGAAAAAGCCCCAGGGGAGCATTAACCCATCCTTCCTCAGACCCAGCCATGCTGGCTGGTACCTGTGAGCTCCATGTCACACAGTGGGGAGCAGCTGCATTCCCCATCAGCCCACACCATTCCTGCTCCTGACCCTGTGTTGCTGAGCATCTGTCTGCAGGCATTTTACTCCTCACGATTTTTCTGTGATAGCAGTTTTCTCTTAAGCTCTCATCTGAAATGCTGAGCCTCTCTCAGGGTCAAAGTTATGTCAGCATCATGCAGAATTTTGTCTGGCTGGAAAGCCTGAGATGCCCAACATCAATCAAATAGTTGTTCCAGGCACTGTAACAGGAAATGAGTCCTTGCCCTGATGAGGAGTCTGTTTGAATGCACAAGATAGGCAAAAGGATAAATGCAATAAGATAAAATCAACGTTCCCAGATTCTACAGCAAGGCAGTAGCCAAGCCAGCAGCAGAAGCCAGTCTCCTTCTTGGACTAAGATCTGACCCCTGGACCAGCCAACAACTGTCCATAATCTAACATGGGGAAGCTGCTTTGGATCCCAAATAAGCCCAGTAAAAATGATTTGACAAGCATTAGAGAATACCGGCAGAAGACATTTTTATGGAGGCATTTGTTCATTTCAATTGAGCAAACAGTTTAATTAGATTTTTCTCACACAGCAGATAAACAGCATTTCACTCTGTCCTGTTCCGTATCTTGTGAATGATTCTTAGATGTGGTTTCCCCAAAGTCATTCCTTAAATTGGAATGATTAAACACAGCCAGCATATTTTTGCTCACAGTAAATGTCAAACTAAAGGCAAAAATAAAATTAAAATTATAATGTCATTTTGTGCTGGCTGCAAATTCAACCAGTTGGAATAATCTCAATGCCCATGAATACGACCATTTTTCTCTTCAGGCAGTTGGGGCAGATGTCTTCATCTGATTTCTTTGTAAGCACAGAGGCAGAGGAACCTTGACAGTGCTGTACACCATGGCTCCCAAAGCCTACAGCCTCTTCCGTCGTGAGTCGTGGAGCACAGTGCTCTAAGTCCCTCGGGATATATCACTGATCAGAAAGATCAAATTGTACATAGCAGAACAAAATGATAGAGATGTAATTCACTTCAAGTGCAGTGTTGGCTCCCTGCACTTCCTCTCTTTGTGCCTCATTGAGCCTTAGGGAGAAAGGAATGAGGAAGAAAGTAGAGCAATTGCTGAGAGATAAAAGCATCGAGGCCAAAAATTAGGGAAAGATTCAAGACCTATGGAGACGACAAGCTTTTTCCTTTCATTGAATCAGGCCCTTCAGGATCAGTTAGGAGGACAAGTTATCTCTGTTTGCAGTTGCCACTTCACAGCACTGAAAGGGAGAGGGGGACAGTGACAGTTTTCCCTGAGATGCACTCAGCCCTACATGGCAATATCATTTCCTGTGTGTGAGCAGTGAGACTGGGACAGCAGCATGGGCAGATGAACAAGAGGAAACCTCCCTCATGGGGCTGTCTGGGCACCCAGGAGTTTAATTTGTCTTCTTTACCTACAGGATTCAAGGAAGAACAAGTAACCCTTCACTAATCACTCCCTTCCCCCATTCACATGGGTTTGGATGCAGTCTTCTGGCAGTAATGCAAGTTAAGCAGCAACTCTCCAATGAACCAGAATCCACAGAAAGGGCTGTGTTAGTGTCAGATTTTCTGGAAGCTAGCTTTTGATATTTCCTCTAACCCAAAAATTTAATGACAAATTACTTCTTTTATGTCAGCCTCATGGAGGTGGTGCTAGCTGGCTGTGCAAGGCAGAGATAGATGGTTTTTTATTATCTTGCCAGTACAAATTGACTCCCAGCCTGGCATTAAGAAAGTTGGGCTGAGGTTTTTAGCCATCAGATCTGTTTTCAGAGACTAGATATGGCAGCAGTATGCAAACAGTGCATATAAAATCCTTGGAAATAAACCATTTTTATGAATGGTTAAGTTGCAAGATTCAGAGAACTTCCAACTCCTCTAATTCATATGTTATAATAATACTGGAAGATTATAAATAACCTGCAATAGTTTTTGGGGGCTGTTAATCGCATTTAGAAAGCAGGGGGAGGAGGGTGTCAAAACAGTATCTCAACAAAAATGTGCACAGTAATCCTGGCTTAGTTGTTCTTGAAAGTTACTGTCACTTTAGCTGCTCCAAGATGTATTCCAAGATATATGTTTGCTTTTAATCTTTAGCAAAGTTTATGGAGAGTTAAATGGGGAACCCAAATGAAGCACAGATGATTTGGGACAGAAACACTCTTTTCATGTTTCTTGGAGCTGATACTTAGTGTAGGCTGAAATTAAAAAGAATAATTGGACTAACCACCTACCCAATACAAAAGAGACCTGACAATGAATTTGTATACCTGGAAGTTTGTTCGAGATTTGATTTCACAAATTTATCAGTTGATGTAAGGACAGCACTTCCACTTAAAGGCTTTCTCTCAAATACTTGGCCCATCATAACTGCAACCACGATTTCTATTGTAATAAGAGAGGTGGCTCTGATCATTAGAACATTTCACACTTTGCACACTGAGTAGGGTTTTTAGCCACCAAAAGTCACATTTTTCTTTGTAACTCTTTCAAATATATGTTCTTTTATTTTAAACAAATTTATTCTCCCTATCAGCTCCTTGATATTCAGAGATAGTTTCAGGCAGGACACTTCAAGACAGGTCAAAAACTGAACTTTTCCAGTGACATTTAAGTCTTAACTATTAAATTATTTCCATTTTTCAGATGTTCTCAGCAATTCAACTCACATTCAACTCATATTTTTCTCAGTACCTACTATATCATTGAATTATTTAAAATACAAGTGGTTCCCCATGTTACAAATCAGTAGCTCAGCAACATACCTTGTTTCACTGATGAAATGAGAATTTTTTTGACACCAATACTGACTGACAGCTGGCACACAGTAATCTATCATGGAAGCTGCAGCAAAAAGAAGTCAGCCCAAAATGCATGTTTATGTAGGCATAATCTTATATCAGTTAAACAAGTCAGTTTTACTCTATCAGAAAGCACAGAGTCCTTACAGTATCCCTTATTCTTCAGGCAGAATTGCCAGCGTCTTCCTCTCCTGAAAGTTCCTATCACTTTATCATTTAAACACCAGGAACAACATCAGTGTTATGGAGCAATGGACCTACACACAAAAAAAAGGTACATTGCTTAAAAAAATATCGAATAGCCATCCACCTCAAAGGTTTCAAAATTGTTTGTTTCAATAAAATAAAGATCCCTTTCTTTGAAGACAGCCTAATGAAGACTTCAGCTCAATATGCACCTACAGGAAAGAAAATAAAAGGATTAAAAGGAACGTTGACTAGACATTGCAAGCTTGTGGAATAGCATAGAGAGTACTGGAAGACACACAATGCATAATAAATTGCTTAGCCATTCCTGGAACAGGGTATGCAGCATTTGTTACAGCACTTCAAAAGAGAACTCTGGAATTGCAGGGATCAAAGGAGGGTAACAAAATACAGATTTGATAAAGACAGGGATTGCTTATCTTTAGGAGGGTAAATCAGAGGAGGACATCAGAGAAGTACCAAGTAATGAGTAGTCTGCAAAAAGTAGACAAAGAATTTCGGCTTTTTACCAGGGGTACATTTATGATAGAACAGTTCATAAAGGTGGTCCAATATCTGCTGCAGCCCTAAAATGATCTATGGCCCTCTACTTCATATGTTTTTGGCCTATGAATATGGGCAGATACCCAGATACCTCAGATATGAAAAAACCTCAAAGCCAGAACATATTCTTTCATGAATAAGAGCATTCAAATGACAAAAAAACAGCACAGAACTAATCTGGAATTTCATAGCAACCTCTGCTCCAAGCTGCAGGCCAACCTCTATTTGTGAGGCATCAGGATGAAAATTAAATGCTGCAAGATTATGTTGTGCCCTGTACCATTGTTAGATACCATGTACAAGTATTGTTCCTTCTTTCATTAAAAAAGGCAGCACTGCAAGGTGCAGCCCCACGGGCACTGAGAGGTGTCTGAACAAGGGTCCCCTCCTTGCTCAAGAGCATCCTTCCTCAGAGCTGCGTATTCCACCACACAGGTGAGCATGTGTTCCCCTTCCCAGGAACTGAGTTCATGGTTGAAAAAAATTCCATTACCTCTCAGTGGGGGAAAGCCTCTTCCAGTCTCCCATTTTATTGGACAGAAGGGAGAGGTTCCTCAGATGCCAATGCAGAGCAAAAACCCAAATCTAGAGCTTTGAATTGATCCCTGGAGGTGATTCTTTTAACTCCAGAGGCATCTTAAGGAGAATTGCCTGGGAAGATGGATGCTACAAGGGTGGTAAGAATCCACTCAATCTCTGTACACTGCAACCATGCCCAGGGTAAATATTTATTTAGTAACTTTCTTAAAACTTTCATAACAAGTTCTAGTTACCTTTGTACCTGAAATTGGGAATTTCAATCTATAATTTGATAACAACTTTAAAAGCAGTACAATAAAGGTTTTACTTCAAGAAAGAAGTCTGGGTAATGATTAACAGGATTAATCCCACCAACATAAAACTAAACAACAGCATGCTATAAAGCCCTGTAGATGAACAGTCTTGAACAGAAATAAATAAACTGAAACCAAACTTCTATTACTTAATTCTTTCCTTTTTACAAATGTATAACACAGAAGTAATTCAAATCAAGCCTGCAGAATAATTCAGGAGTTGAACAACCAGAGATCAAACCACAGACTACAACAATGTATGCAGAATTAAAACCAAAACTAACATAATGGCAAGGTCACAAAACCAAAAATGGACAAGTGATGGATAAATCTTTTTGCATATTTATTTTTAGAGAGAAAATACTAATGGAGCAGAGGAATACCACTTACAGAACTATGGACTTCTGTCTCCCCACAAAAGACCTTATGGACTCATATGTGTTTAATGGATTTCACCCATAACATGTACATTCATTTATTCTTTCACTATTAAAAATCTCCAATAAACAATATCCCCTGAGCTGATGAGAACAACCTAAAAGAAGCATGTTGTCACAGATGACAGTGAGACAGAATTGATCTAGACAGATTTATTCCCAGGTTTAGCAAGAAATTCACAATTACTGCAAAAAAGAAAGGAGAGAAAAATTACTTTTGCTTGGGGCAGTTAATGGCTGCTGCACTATCCCTTGCCTCTTAATCACTTGCTGCGGTGAAGCAACAATCAATACAGTGTAAAAGAGATCACAAGAGGACCTGAACCAAATCTCACTAAAATCAGTGGTAGGAAAAAAAGCCTTCCGCAGAGGAAGTTCTCTGAGAGCAAGAGTTCAGGACCTGCAGCTCAGGTCAGGAGCTGAGACCAAGGTGACTTTGAGCCCCCGTTGTACTCCTCATTCAAGACTACTTCAGAGGACTGAGACTGATCTTCAGGGAATGCATCCCAGTCAGGACAACATCCTCAGGCCACTGCAGTAGCATGATACTGCAGGTCTTGCTTCAGCCTTGCTCCACTGCACTGCTTCCCTGACTGTTCTGCCTGCACGAGGCCCCAGACAGAGAGCTCAGAGGACAACGGGCATGCTTCCATGGTGCTTCCACAGAAGGGAGGAAAAGAAACCAAAGTTGAGGCATCTGAGACTCTGTGCTGCTGGGTCTCAGGCCCAGAACAGCAGAGGTGGAGCAGACACAGAAAGCTTCACACTCTCCCAAAAGAGTGAAGAGTTATAGGATGGAACACAGCTGATCCAGGACCACAGTGTTACTCCAGAGAACCTACAGTCACTATTTCTTTTAAAACATTTTTTTAAAAAGAAGATTTTTTTTCTAAAATTGTCACTAGACAAAACTGAAGTATGTACTCTGGCTTCTCTCCAGGGCTGCTTACAAACCTGGATTTGCAATATAATTAAAAAATGAAATAATTACAAGGCTTAGACATGAAGAAAGGATTTTTAATGTTCCACACCCAGCTTTGCTCCTGATCCGTCAGTGACCTCAGGCAACAAACCAAAACCGGCTTAAACTCCATCGAAGTTTCACATCTGGAGGCATCAAGTCAGTAGGAGTGTTCTTGTAAAGTCAGACTAAAGGTCCATCTAATCCAATATTGCTCTTGCAACCATGGTCGGATGCCCAAGTGAAAGATTTAAGAACCCAGCAAGAATGTAAATTACATTTTGTTCTATACAGCTCAGTCTCTGCCTGCCTGTGGTTCATGAACTTGCTCAGCAATGGAAATATCTTTGCATGTAGTAACCCTCCATGCATCTTTTTTTCACAAATGTAGCTAATGATTTTTAAGCCTATATAAACATTTGGCTCCCACAACCTCTTCTATCATTAGGCTTTTAAGGTGCTGCTAAAACAGAAGCCAGTTCAAAGTTTTGATTACCCACATTGTCCAGTCTCTGCTTATTTTTCCATTTTAGTCTATAGTTCTAGTGATTGGAATACCAAAAATGCATTTTTTCCTCATGAAGCTGCCTACACCACAGAGAAAGTTTTATTCTCTATTCCCCTCCTAAATGCTTACCATATACATTTTCAGTTTCTGGTCAACATTGAGTTAATTTTTTTTTATGTAGTTCCTGAGGGTTTTTTTTCTCACAAGTTCTCAGTTGTAATCCCAAGATTTCATTCCTGATGAGCAATGTCCACTCCACAGCCTGTTATTTGTAAGTTTTTCTCCATATGTGTTACTTTATATTTGTTCTTTCTTGTTAAGTATCATGGGAGTTTTCCTAAATTCTTTATAAGAGTTTTGATTTTACAACTTTAAATAATTTAGTATCAAGAGCAAACTTTGTCATCTTAATATTTACATCCTTTCCTAAACCAGCTATGAAGATACTGAACTGGGCATGCTGAGTGAGAATGTCTATGGGACACCAGTGGGGTTTTCCACCATTGACAAAACTGCCCTTAATCCTCCCCTTTCTTCTTGTGCCTTTTAACCACTCTTTCATCTATGCAAGAACCTTTCCTTTTATCCTTTTGCAGCTCAGTTTCTTTAAAAGTCTTTGATGAGAAACCTTGTCAAGGGCCTTCTTGAAACCCAAGTCTTGCCTCGATCTCCCTTGTCTATGTGGTTATTGACTCCTTCAAAGGATAGCTTTACGATGCACAACTCCACAAATGCCACAGGGACTCTTCCTCAATATATCATATTTACCCACATGCCTGCTAATGTTACACTTTACTATAGTATCTATCACCTTAGCTAGTGTGGATGTTTGCTTTAATGACCTGTAGTTTCCCGGGATTCCCCTTACTCTTCCACTTTCCATTCCCCTGACACCACAATAGTTTTATGCCCAAGGTTCAGCTAACAACCAGTAACAAGATGTCAGACAGAGTCACAGAATCACTGAGTATCTCTGATTGGAAGGGATCCATAAAGATCTTCAAGTTCAACTCCCTGCACTTTGTAGTACTTAGAGCAGAGCACATATATCTGGCCCACTTATTTCAGGTACCAAAACCTTGGAAAAATCTTTAAAACCTCAAAATTCTATTGAAACTAAGGAATATCTAATGAATAAAGTTATTTCTCATATTCAACTCATTTTATTTGATCCATCTCAGTAAGACAAAGACCAGGCCGTTTTATAAGGAAAATCAAAACATCATGAAAAGAAAAAATCTTCTTTTGAGGAGCAAAACTTGCGTTGATTAATACAAACTCAGTTTTTATGTGCTGAGCTTAAGCAAGACACTGCAAGCCAGAGCAGCAAGAGCATGCAGGCTCCTCTCATTGTCGTGGGGTCAATGACATAAAGAGAAGGTGCAGATGTTGCAGGGAGGGCAATATTTTTTTTTTATATTACTACAGCACTCACTCTTTTCCAGAAATCACCCTTCAGATGGCCTAAGTGCTGAAAAAAATCAGTCTTTCCTGGCTTTGCTGTTCAAAGAAAGATTTGGTGCCAGTCTTAATAATGCATAAACTGCACAGGATGACCAGACAAATGTCATTGTATTGCATGTACTGCACTTCCTAGAGGTGTAACAGCACCTGCAGATGCACAAAGTCTGGCAAGTTTGGGAAAAGCAGGAGAAAGAAGCACCTATATGAGGAACTCTATTCCCTGTGATTGTCTCTGGATCTGAAAGGGATGACTGTGCTCTATCTACAGCATAAAGACAGAAAAGACATTTCACTCCACTTCTACTCTGAGGAGATTTGTATGTACTATTCACTGTGCTATTGCTGTTTACTTTTACTAAAATGCCACTGATGGATATCCAGGGAAAGAAGCAGTTACAGTAACAGCTTTGCCTTCCAGCAGCATTTCAGCATCATTTATAAACCATCAAAACTCAACATAAACCAGCTATTTTTGCACTTGATTTTCAGTCTCTCCATACTGCAGGAACAGCATTGTTACTACGACTCTACCAGCTGAGACCAGTAAAACCAATGGATCAACAGAAAGTAAATAGGTTTTTTTCCTAACAATGGCTTTTTAGTTTCTTTACAATGACAAACCAGTCCAAATGTGATTCACAGAAAAATTGAAAATTATGAAAACTGTTTTCTAAAGGGATCTGCTTACGAGTACTGATGAGAAGAGAACTACAAATCCAATGCCAGCTGACTCTATTGAAAATTAGACTGGGAGTGTATGTCTACAAGGCTGTTTCCTAGTGTGTTTAATGCATTTTGCTGTTTCTGCTAAGACAGATAGCATACTAAACAGATCTAAGGCGTTCTTCACTGCAGTGCTGGAGCATTCTTTTTAATGGAGGGTATAATCTCATTACAAGCTCTGGTAATCATCTAGATTACAATCTTAATTGCCAAAGTAGGTAAAATAGATAAAACATATTTCATCTGTCCCCTCCACCTCCTTTTTTTTTTCAAGGTTCGGCAAATGAAGACTGGAATTTTTTTTCTGCCTCATGAGGTTTCTTTGTCTTTGTTATCGTCCACACAGATCCTCCGTGAGATTACATTTCAAATTTCAAATTTATGATTATAAAGCCAGGTTCTTGTGACAATCTTCCATCAGGCACTGAGAGCTCTCAGCATCTCACAGGAGGTGTTCAACACCATGTAGGATTCACTTCTCATTACAGTGAGTCCTGGAGCACACCTCTTGGTGGTTCAAAAGGTACAGTCTCCTGAATAGAAATCCCATTAACTCCACCATCCTCCTAAGCTTGTAGTAACCTACACCCTAGGCCATCTACATTTGCAAATAGCTGTATAAATACCCCTAAATTGGCCTCAAGTCACTCTGGGAAGGAACATGATGTCTTCTTGCTAAACTTAGTTTATGTATGAGTAAATGAAGGCAATGAGATGGGAGATGAGAAAGCCTTAATGTGAAGGGACAAGGAAATCTTGGTGTCCTGGCAGTTTGCTGCTGCCATAACCCTGATGATGTCCTTGAGAGGTCATGCATTTAAACAAGCATCCCAGGTCTTTATCTCACCACAGCTGAGCTTCCAGCTGTTACCAGATCTGAAGCTGTGCCACATCAGCACTGAAATGAAGTATTCACTCACAAAGAGGAACTGCTGAAAAAATACAGGTTCACAAGCCCATCAAAAAGCAGGAGGAGGAAGAGGGTCCCTCTCCAGCCAAGCACTGCCATTCTGCAGTTTCTTCAAGACAGTTCTTCCCAAGCAGCTCAAATCCCAGAGCAAATGGTGCCATTGATGATCTGATTTCCAAAATAAGCTATTGGGAGACATTTAGTATCTTGGTGATAGGGTTGCCCACTGCTGAGTTACTCCATCAGGAGAAAGGCCATCTGGCAAGTTTTCTAAATCCTGTCATCAAACTGCTAAAAAATGTACTTCCAATAGCATTAGCCCAGACCATAATTTGCAGAGGGTCTGGAAAGCAGTTGCCTCTCACAGTCACATGGATGGAAATGGACCCTTTGAAGCATTCTGGCTAAAGAGGTGCTCAGGCAGAGGGATTACATTTATTCCAGAGAAAAAGAGACACTGAAGTCAGCCACAATGAGTCCTCATCTTCCTTAATTTCACTTGAGAAAATGGCTTAGTTCTGTTTTCATATATAAGATCCAGCCAGTGTTCAAAGGCTGGTGTTAAGACAGATCTGGGCAAAGATCCTCTTTTTTGGGTCCCATTCCCTAGAAGAACTGAGCTTCCAGAACATTCTGTCCAGGGCAAGGGAAGTGCAGGGTAACCCATCTCTCCATTACAAGAGGCGTGAAAAATTTGTATTCTTTCTCCACTTCACATTTATGATAAAACACAAGTGGCTCAGCTCCATTCTCAGACTAACCCAATGTGTGAACAATACTTTCATTCTGTCTGTAACCAGCTCATACAGAAATGTCTTTGCCCCTGATGCCCTACTCCAGAATCTCATATAAAATCTGAACTCATCATATTCACATTTGTATTCCTTCTGGATTCATGGGTGTATTAGCTGAAATGCTGGTGTCAGCATAGTTAAGAGATCAGAGCAAACTTGATACACTTAAATACTGCTCACCAAAAATTACATGATATATGAGATCCATTTACAGCTTTTTCACTTGTTTCTTCTTGCTGCAGCTAAAGCTGGGATTTGCACATGTAAATGACAAGCTATTCTGCTGGGAAGGTGTACCTTTACAATTATGTTTCAAAATTAAAAGGGGAAAAAAACAGTGAAATGCCTTTCAGCAGACAGGAACAATATCTCCCTTTGTAATTAAAATTTAAACCAAAGTGCTTCTAAAATGTATTTATTAAAGGGAACACTATACTTTTCATTGGTTCAAACATCAGCATAGAAAAGTATTTAAAATCTTAATAATGAATTGTATCTCACAATTAAAGCTTGCATCACAACATCATCACAAGTTTGACAATACTCCTGCTCAAGTTCAAAAGCATATAGTGGGGGGATATTTGAAGGGGAAAGAATGTATGTTTTTCATAGACAATAATTCCACTACATTTCCAAACTACAGTGGCAAGAGTTACAGAAAGAGACATTTGGATGATTGTCACTTTTCTTTTAAGCTACTACATGGGTAATAAACTCTCTCTGTGGGACATTTATTGTTCATACTCTCTCATTTTGCAGCAGGATAGGGAAGTTTGTGTATTTTACAAGTCTGGACTTAAAGCAAATTCTTTTTTGCCAGACTACAGATAAACCAAATTTCAGAAAATTATTTTCTTTTGTGATTTTTATTTTTCACTCTGTGCTGGCCAGCTTGTCCTTCATGCAGCATATAAAGGTCATGAGAAGGTACAGGTTTGCAGTGCTGCAGGCTCTACAAGCACATTGTGAATGAGAGCTCTGTGGCTCCAAAGGGCTTTCAGGTCTGGGGAGCCTATGTAGATCTGCTGTGCCATCTGCCACTCTTCTTCTTGCAGATAACTATTTAGTGACTTCTTATTCTCAGGGACTTCTTGACATAGCTGAGATCCCCAAGGATTTCTGAGAAATTTCCATGTGGAGGCCAGTATATTTTTACTTTATGTCTTCAACCAAGACTGGAAATCCTAACTTAAGTTGAGCAATTGTCATGCACATCTGTGTATTAAGTTGTTCCTAATGGTCCATTCCACCCTTGAATATACATTACTAGAGTTCACTTTCAGTCTAAGGCCAAACTGTGCCTGTAAGTGTCAGTCCCACAAAGAGGGGGCTAAATTGTCTCACTCCAGCAAGAACTGCAGAATTGCAGATGTTGGTTTTCAGGAGACCACACTGTGCTCTGGTGCCAGGAAACCTGTATAGAATGTATTCCCCACTTAGGAATCACATAGAAAGGTTGCAGACCTGTCTTGCTCCTCACTGACATGAGGTTCCTCCTCATACTATGCCCACAGGGTGGCCTGGATTGCAATTCTGCATCCAGGCTGGATGGAAGCTGAACACGATGTACTGCCTCAATAGCCTGCTCTTGAAGCTGTGGATTCAAAGAATATGCAAAGTTGGAACAGCTCTGTGAGGTGACTCACTGAACTTCACAAGTTTTACAAAAAACCTGGGGCAGGAATAGATGTCTATAATGCAGACTGTGCCACCTATACACTAAAAAAAATGCATTTCTCCCATTTTAAATAATTAAAAGTCACTGGTCACTTACCTTATCTACATTATCACTAGGAAGGGATTAGGAGCAAGCTTGACATTTGTTGTGTGCAACATAAAAAACCTGCACATGCACCCCAGTGCGTGTACATATGTGTGTTTGTGTACACACCTGTGAATGAAGGGGGGATAAAAATTCAGCAAGAAATCTTCTTCATTTCTCATTCTGACATGATCCTCCTGAATTCAGATGCAATGCAAACAGGACTTACTGGGAAGCAGTCTCTAATAAAATGCTTGGATTAGTCTGTCAGTCAGAAGCTGCAAATCTCAGTCAGCACTAAAGATCAGTTCCTGCCAAAGGGGTTTTTTTCATACAGTAAATTCCAAAGAGATACAGCAGTCCTAAATAGATCTATTGCTTTCTAAGAATATAGTGCAGTGTGCCTGCTAGGCAACTTGCCTAGAAATTCTTTTCCAATGAAGTACTGGAAGAGACAATTTCATTTGCTTGATCTCTGTTCCTTGAGTGGCCATAGCTCGAGTGCACTGCTTCAGTTTCCCATATGAAGGCATTGTGTATCTAGAAATCTTTTCATCTGAAGGAGATGTAGAGTCCAAGGGCTGAACCCTGCCATGCATAATCCACCATAGACCATTGAAAGTGGTCTTGTTAAAGACCAAATTACATCAGTATTTGTGATTTAATTCAAACCCCACAAGTATCAGCCGGAAACATTAGCAGCGATACATTTTTCTGAGGACAGGTCTGCAATGGGGAGTGAAGAGGCTATGGACCATCTTGTGCTTTTCTGTAGAGAAAGTCAGGAAGGAAAGCACAAACATCTAGATATATTTGAGTTAACTCCCTAAGATTTTTTTTCCAAACCATGAGGGCCAAGAGCAGAAACAAAAATTTCTTAGCGTGGCACCACACGATAGCACAGGTCAGCATTGCATGTGAGACACTCTCTGCAAGACCTCCTGTGGATTGACTCGGGACCAGTCTCAAATCCGGACCCCAGTTTTACAGAATCCCAGACAGAAATGGTTTTGTCCTTCAGGAAAAGCAGAGGTTGTTCAGCACACATGTTGGGAAGTTCAGTCCTATCCTGCCTTGTCCTGTCTCTCCACAGCTGCACCAAGCCCCAAGGACTCACAGTACTCATTAGTCCCCTTCTTTATTGCAGCAGGCTACAAGACCCTGGTGGTATCTGAAACCAGCCAAATGCAATGCTTTAACCCAGAGACAACCACTATGACAATTACAGATTTTCAAAGCAAGACAGCCAAGAGAAGTACCACACACTGGATGCTCCTAGAGGGAGAAGTCACTCTCTAGGAAAGTGCTGAGTGCTCCCAGGTAAGGCTGTCTGACACACACACATTTTACTTCGAGAAAAATAAATCACAAGAAAGTGCTACTGTCAGTACCTCAATCCTACCCTGCTGCCAAGACAGCTTCCTACCAGGATTGTAGAGTCACTTTAAAAGACAGAGAAACAAAAAATAGAACTGGGAGTGCAAGTCAGGTTTAGTAGCTTTCACACTACCCCTTTCACAAGTTTTTTTCTTTTCCATTTCCTGCTAATAGGATATACCCAGGACAATAGTTCCTGGTTTGTTATGTGGAAAATCTCAAGCAAGATGAAAGCACAGATTGCAAAAACAATTCCAACAGCACAAAGTGTCTGAGAAAATCTCCCTGGAACATTTGCTTAGGAATTCCCCTTCCACTCCTGGGTGGCATGATGCCAAGTAGTGCTGTAAGCTACAGCTTCTCATCAGCCACGAGAAGGGGCTTCAGATCCCACTCAAACAGATATTTTTGCCCACAGGCAGACAGGTAAAATGTAGAGCTGCATTCTCTGTCTCTTAATTTATTCCAGGGAATTGCCCGGGTACTTTTGGGGTTTTTTTATGCTGAGCTACAGCCAGGACAGATATGACTGTTTGCCATGACCTTTTTCCTCCAAATAAAATTTGTGTAGTGGTGATGACTAATGGGAGGGAAGAACTGTAATTCCACTGTGGTAGCTCATAAGAATAAGACATACCAGCTGACAAGTGACAATAATTCATATAGAACCTTGTGGCTGGATACCACCCAGCTTACAATTTTCTGATTCCAGTGCTAGAACCATCTTCATTTTATGCATTATCCTGACTTGGTGGAATGTCCAGCCAAATCACAGTAATGTGATCCTGGGGAATTATTCAATGCTGTTTAAAGTTCAAAACTTGGTGCCAGAAAGTAACGCCCCGTAATACGTTAAGCACGCCATAAGCAATATAAAAATACTGCTCTGACTTCAAGGAGGGCTGAGCCCCACAGACTGCTGAGGATAAAAACTGCAGTCATCAATTGCAACAATCAGTCTACAATAGCAAGCAAAGATCCTTACGTGTTCCCCACTGCAGACATTAGCACTGCTCAACTGGCAGAAGGCTCATGGCAGTGGTACATCTCTGGGGGAGTAGACTTGTAGTGAAGACTTTGATTAAAATGGCAGGCTAAGGTTTTGGGGTTTTGTGTTGCCAATAATCAGCTACCATTTCATGAGATGCTGATTTTTTTATATGCAGCCCACAGCCATGCCAGCTCCTAGTGGTATATCTTACCTGGTGGAGAACATCAGGACAAGAAATAGATTTGCTCTTCATTACTGTCTTCTTTTGCTGGTGGTTTGGTTTGGTTTAGTTTGGCTTTTTCCAGTGCTCAGAAAATTCCTTGCAAGTTTGCAGGAATTCAACATGCATGAGTTAGGCAGGATCAGATGGCTGCTCAGTTCATAAGGAGATGGTGAGAAAGCAGTGCTACAAAGAAGAGAATGGGCTTGTGGTCAAAGTGCTGGCCTGAGAATACAGACACCTGGATCCAGCTCCTCGTAAGTGACTTCAGGCAAGTCCAGTGGGATAAGTGACCTGTAAAATTCATACCTACACTTGATCTGCCCATGTCCTGGACTCTTCCTGCACCTCTCAGCTGGGTTTGTTCTCTCAGCTGACACATGGTGCCCATTCAGTCACTCTGCCTTTGAAATGAACCTGCCACATGTCTGTGCATGAAGCACCTGTTCACACCCAGGTTAGTCATAACCTCCAACTCCATGTCTTTTCAAGGTCTCCACACAGTCCAATTTCTCTTCCTTTCTCTACTTTGTAGTAAGATAGAAAGCTGGGAAGATGGGCAGTTTTTCAGCACTTATCTGTCCCTTTAGGTGCCTAGTATTAGACCACATGGTATCCCTAATATGGAATCCTATTCACTTGTAAGAGTCTGCCATCAGCAGCCCATCTGATTAACTTTCCAAAATCAGGGTGGGAGTTTTTTTCAACAGTCCCAGCAGTTGAGTCTAGCCTGGAATCTCTCTAGCCAGTTTAACTCTGTAACCTTTCACAGCAGCTTGTTCCATTGCCTAATTGTTTGAGTAGCTGAAACACATCTCTCACATATGTAGCCGGAATTTTCCTTTCTGCAGCTTAGATCAGTTTCTGCAGTTCTTTTCTCTCTGGCTAATGAGAATAACTGGCCCCTGTTCCCTCTATCACATCATTCCATGTATTGGTAGACAGATATTTTGCCTTTCCTTAGGCTTTGTAGACTGAACATGCCTGTCTCAGCTGCTTCTCATAAGTCTGATTATTAAATCTTTTCTAATTTTTGTTATTGTCCTTTGAGGTTTCTTCAATTTGTTAGTGTCTTTTCTTAAAGAGCAGCATCCAAAACTGAATTCACTATGCCAGATGAGACTTTTACCAGTGCCAAGTGGAGCAGAAAAGCAACCCTGGTTGTTTTAAACATGATATGCTCCTTTTTATGCAGTCCAGAATATTTCATTGTAAAGCACCAATGGTCTAAATGAGAACATATAGATGTGGAACAGTTAAGAGGAAAAGAAATGTCTATGAGATTTTAAAAGGTATAAACACCAAAAAAGAAGATTATTCGGGTGTGCTTGAGAGGAAAGAGGAGGCTAAGAATAATGGGATGAAATGAAATAGGAGGCTAGATATCAGGAAAAATATTGTAACAGTTTAAACTGTGGAAAACTCTCTCCCTGGAGAAGTGGTGCAGACTCCATAAGTTGAGTCACTGAGAACTAGACTAGACAAAGCAATGCAAACTATATAGCAAGATGACTTAATATATTATTGGGATAGGGGCTAGATGGGCTGATAAACTTGGCATTTTTAAATTTATTCTACAGCACTCTCAAATAGCAGAACTAACCTTTTTTATGTAAATGTTCACTTTCTGTCCCAAGTAACACCTTCATGTGTTCTCTATCTGACACAAAAGTGTCAGCAAAGCTAATTTAGAAAGGCTTTGAGAATTTCTGGAAAAGTTTGGGAGAATTTAACATTTTTCCTGTCTCTCTATCCATGGGCTCTATACACTTGCCAGGTTCCAGTCACAGTCAATTAAACACTAACAGATCTCATATGGTGTAAATGGAGAAAGCCAACACATCCAGCAGAGAATGTTATCCACGCCTAAACTGACAAAACTCTACCACCACCATTAGCATCATAACCTGCCAATGCAACGAAACACAGTGGTGCAGAAACACCAGTGGCTGGTAGCCAGTGGCAATAATCAGGGCAAATCCCCAGTCTAGACAAAGCTTTAGTTATTGTGAGCAAAACTCTCCAATCTCTGGTTCTAGTTTTCCTTTCAGTAACAGAATTTTAATATTGGTGGAACTCCATAAACTTCAACAGAGTTGCTCCTGACTCACATCCCCCACAGACAAGCAGAATTTCACTTTGCTGAGAAGGGTAAAGTTAAATGATAGGTCTTGAATTATCTGATGATCAGAGAACAATATAAAGTCAAACAAATTCTAAATATGATCTTTGCTGTTTTGTCACTGGTGATCACAAATATAAGGTCCAGTAACTTGGGGGAAACCAGTTGGAGGCTTGTACGTCCACCACTGGATGTTCATCATCTCTTTTTTCCTAGTGTTGGAGATGTTTAGCTCGAGCCTTTTTAGCTAGATTAGACAGTTTCAGGCTCAGATATTTTACCGAACTCAGAATAAAAGCTAGAATAAATGTAAATTTCAGGTGAAGAAATGCAATCTGAAAGGAAGAAAGTTATTGATGTATACTACGTCTTAGAAGACAGCAGCTATGTACAGTTGTCATTCATGGCCAAACAGTCAGATCATTCCTAGTAGAAGTCTAGAACATACATTCACTTAAAATATATATATATTAATTTTGAATATTGCTGCATCCAAATGGCTGATGCCATTCTGGCTTTCAGACCATGTCTTTTACAACAGGGTGGTCCAATTTTGAAAGCCATAACTTTTATAAAAGAATGGTTCCTGCTCCAGAAAGTCTACAGTCTAGAACTGGCAGACTAGTAAAAAGAAAACAAAGAACTACATTATACATTAAGATGAGCAGCATTATTGTGAGTGAATGTTTTTCCACTATCAAATGCTTCATAGTAAAGAGGAGTCTCAGGGGTGTGAACAAAGCATGACCTTGAAGAGGTCTGAAAAGCCAGCCTAAGGTTAATTGACAAATTATCACATAATGGAGAGAGGTCTAGTGTGCTTAGTTGTGTTAGTTGGTAAGTGCTGGAACCGCTGGCTTAAAATGCCAAGAAGTGGCTATTATTTTACTGAGATTATAGTAATTTAGTTGGGGCTGATGCATGACAGGCTAAGATGCCTAAATTCAGCAAAACTCTCTTGTATGGCAGGAAATTGTCTTGTAATAGCTGACCAGCTCAGTAGCAGGAGCCCTGAATGCATTTGCTGATCTAGTGCCAGCACATCACTGCCAAAGCTCTCTAGGAAGGAGATGCCAGTCCTTCCTCTCTTTTCTGTCAGAGCACTTGGCATCATTACTGGCAGGGTGCAGAGACATGCCAGTGAGAGGAAAGCCAGGGAAGAGAGAAATGTAGGTTATTGTGAGGACCAGAGAAGCATTGTCCTACCATTTGCTGAGCCACAACAACGCCGAATCAGATAGAGGATCCCTTGGTTCATGGTTGAGTATCCTGACATTTCTACATAAGTGAGTGTTCATTAGTATTGGCATAGACTTGGAGCATTCAGGGTCTTTCAGCATTGTAAAGAGCCTTAAGGGTTGCTTTATTTTTCTTTGTTTGTGTCCTATACAATATGTCCTTCTATGGGTATCTTTTTGGGAGTTAAATCTACCTTAAACATTCTGGGGCATATTAAACAGTCAGGATAAAAGTGCAGTATTTTGTTGCTTAGTTTAAGCGCTCATAATGACATTTTTCAAAGTGTGAAGCATCTCATCTGTCTTCACTCTTTGTAGCTTACATGTAGTGTTCTCCTTTTCACTACAACATCCACCTATGGAGTGAAGCATACCTCAGAAACCTGAACAGCCCAAGTCTAGCAACAAAGTAGTAACACACACCTTGTTTATTGAGAGGTTTCCGCAGAATCAGAAGTACACAATGAAGGAGCTAACTTCAGACTTTGGTCTCTTCTACTTAGGGTTTGTAGTTTATCATAGAGATAGAAACTATTTTCAATTTGAACAGCTCTGACTTTTGAATTAAACACAAACAACTCAGCATTGTCTCCTTTTGCAGAAATTTGAACTTGATGACCGCAGGTGTCATTAATTTTTAGTCTAAAAGACTCTACTCTTAGAGTTCGACAAAAGTCTTGGAGATGCTCTCAGAACTGCTAAGAAGTCCTACAATTCATAATGATCTTTTATACCACCAGCTATGCAAAGCACAGAGTACATGCAGCAAAATGTGTAAGACCCTTTGCTTCTTTTAACACTCAAAATCTTTCATATCTATGCACTGGTCTTGTAACCTGTGATGTAGGTACTCACAGTCTAAAAGAAGATGGGGTCTTGAGTTACAGTCCTTTTCTTCACTCAAGGAGAGGACAAGTGGGTGTTCCCTGACCCCAACCCTCAAAATACAAGGAAAACACACAGCATTTAAAGCTTCAAGCATTCATTATTCAAAGCGTGAAGAAAATTATAATTTCCTAGGTTTTTTTGCTGCTAGCAAATGCTTCATCTGTGCATTCACTGCCAACATGCTGCCATCACCATCCTTCAGGTTCCTCTGTTAAGACGGCCCTTGGCTCAAGGAGAAACTTCACTTTTATCAAAACATTGCAAAAATCCTTGTCTTTTCTTGATGTGGAAGTCACAAGTTTTGTCAGCTTAAAGGATCTGCATCAGTCCTTTATTCCATTTGAAACCATGACAAGCAAAACTGTTTAACACAGGCTGACAAGTTCTTATCATGTCTGCCTAAAAGATTTCAATTGAAATTCATTAACAATAGTCTTTGTGCACTTGAATTCTATTGCCATTAATACTAGCTGATAGAGTGAAAACAAATGATATGCATCAAGCATATCACTAAACAGAGAAAACAGCAGCACAAACTAATGGATTTGGAGTTCTGTTTTGTCAAATAAAAATAAAAAATTAAGAAAAAAAAATCAGATTTGCTGCAATCAAGCCAAACTAAGCATTTTGTAGTAGAACTACAAAGTGCTGCAAAGTTTGGCAGAGATTCTGCCCTGAAAATTCCCAGGAATTTTAGGACATTTTAAAGTGGTTTAGTTCAGATTTTGTTCAACCTTATTATCTGCTTATTAATAACTATGGACCAATAATCTTGCCTGAGGTGGTGGGGGTGGCAGTAGTTCTACCTCTTGCTGCTGGAGATGCTTCCTCCCTCTTGAACTGTCAGCCCTGCTGCTCTTGCACCTTGTTTGGTGCCTTCACCTGTGTTCTGGGGAAAGGCAGGCCAGTAGATGGCTCAGAGGAATTTCTGACACAATTCTGTTCCTGCTTACCAGGGTGAAATTTTACTGGCTTAGAGGGATTTTCTGCCAGGGGTATTTTGCCTGTTGAAGTAATTTACTCTCTGCATTTACATTCTGCATTTACTTTCAGGTCTTTCACATCTACAACTATTGCTGGAAATTTTATTCTCAGCAGGTCATATATTTAGGAAATGATTATTCCTATAATGTCTGACCATAACCATTTAAAGTTTCCAAAGATCATATCCACTATGCACTCTTAAGACATTAGCTTGTTTGTCAAGAAAAGAATACTGAGAGGAAAATAACTGTGTGTTGGTGTACAGAAAGCATGTTCTAAACACTGTATCTTTAACACCCTGAAGCCAAGCATATTAGTCTCAACACTCAGATCTGCTCTCCTTAAAGCTGGCAGAGCATATACCCCTTAATCAATAGAGAGCTCTCCTGAAGGTCAGACAGAAATTAGTCACAAATCAGGGGATATAAGTAATGAATAAACAGCTCATTATCCTTTAACCCTTGTTTATTCAATGGCCTAATGTCATGTGCAACTGGGAAAGCATCAGAAATTAAGGCAATTCTACTCTTTCTTATGATATCTAGAAGGAAAATCATATTAATAGAATGGATATCCTTATGCCTCTATGGTATATGCCAGTAAATTTCCTGGTGTAAATCTTTATTCAGAAGGACATAATGACTCATCAACAATTTTTTAGGCTTGAGTAAAGGATTCTGCTCTGGCAGAGATATGGGGATTTTATGTGTGGAAAGATAGTCTGGTTGGCTGTACACCCTGGACATGGGACTTGGCCTAGTTTCCAGTGGCACCCACTTCATCTCCTTCCAACAGCCAGCATTGATTTGGCCTTTCTTACTCACCCTTCCCTTCATCTTGGAACCTCATACGACATTCCTGATTCCCCATGTACATTCACAGAGCTGTGACTCGTCTTCCCTTCCCCATTCCTGCTCCATCAGACAAATTCATTAGCAATTAAGAAAAGCATCCTGGGATCTAAACCAGCATTAAACACAAGTCTGACAGTAGTTAAAGGGCAAGTTTGGGCTTCTTCAATTCCTGCAATATCTTCTCCATCAATGAAGCACCAGAAGTGCTACCAGATCTCTCTCCCCACAAGAGGAGCTCAGTGCAGGATAACCTCACAGACATGAGGATTGCTGGATCACTACCCTCACTAGGAGGGCTCCAACTGTTCCTTACAGAGCTGTGATCACCCTCCAGTTTGAAGACAACTTCAAGCATAACAGAACTAATAATGGCTTTAACTAGGGCACAGATGCACCCTCAGAATGCCATGAAAGTTCACCATGCTGCTGGGCAAAGGGCAAAGACACTGCCTTTTCCTGGACTAATGGGATGCCTCTATTCCTTCATTCCTGGCAAAGTGGAGGGGAGGGGTGTAGAAAGCTGTCTTGTTCAAACAAAGAAGGGACAGCAGGTACAGCTCCTCTGAGCCCCTACCTCAAATGGCAGAGATGATCCCTCATGCACTCTTGGAAAAGCCTCTGCTTCCTATCAATCTCGTGGTGTCTCACAGCCAATCCACAGAGCTCTGTCACTCAGCACAACGCGTCAGAGCCCCGTCCTTGCTGCAGCAACTTTCATCAAGAAATCTCACTTTGCTGACTACCAGCTACAGCCTCAACTCCTCACCCTATATGGGCCATGCCCAGTGTCTGAACAGACATATGGGCTTCTCCTGTGGAAAATCTTCAGTGAGCTTCCTCTCACACCAGTAGTGACCCTGTGGCTCTTCCTGGGAAGAGGCAGCTGCAGAACTATTGTGATTTCTGTGTCACTACAGGGATAGGCTGCAGGGATAAATGTCTTTGTATTGTCCCAGTGTGCAGCACTGCACAGCCAGTTCCTTCTCCAAAAAGCTGAGATTTCTATTAGATAGAGTCTGCAAATCAGTCTCTTCTACTGACCTGGCTGTGTAACAGCAGTAAACACAGGAAATTACCTTCTTATTTCAAATTCACTTTGAGATCCCCTTTTAGTACATTGGCCACTTGAAAGCCAAAAGCTGGAGCAAAAAGGGCAAAGGGGAAAGCAAAGTTCATTATTGTACTAGACAACCAAAAGCTGCAGTGCCCTGCCAACGCACAAGGGTCTCATTATGGTCTCTGGATGCTACATCACCACTTCATCCTCAGGTTGTTCACGCCTCCTCTGGCCCTGTGCTACACTCATGCATGAGCTCAGCAAGCCATCACTCACAAAGTGCACCTTCATAAACACACAGCACCCCATGGCAGCCCCTCTGCTGCACACTCAGCCAGGGCTCTTCAAAGCCAGCCTCTGGACTGTTCCCTTTTTAGCTTCACCTTATGGTAGGGAAAGTAATCCAGTGGAAACTCTGCTTGGGGTCTCTGCATTCTCCATTTGTCAAGTCTTTTTTATTTTCAGGTCTTTGAGGAGCTCCAGATGCAATTATACAGGTCTCTCGCTCTGTTTCCAATGCCTTCTGCATCAGAGGAATTTGCCTTTAAAATAGGCTTAGTAACTGCCAGCTTTCCTGCATTCCTTTATCCCTGAAATTATTTTCCTCAGAGACTTTACTTACCAGTTCCCCAAGTCTGTTGAAGTCTATTTTTTTTTGGAGTCATTATGCATATTCAGCTGGTCTGGCTATTTCCCTTGGAATAATGAACTTTATCATTTCATGCTTGCTTTCATCCAGATTACCACCCAATCTTTAGATGCTCAGCTAGTCAGAAACGAGTTTAAGGTTGCTGCTCCCTTGCCCATTTCATCCCAGTTTCTGAAACAGCATCATCTTCACCGCAGCCAGGAACATAACACCTCATCTATATCTAGCTGTGTTGCTCTTGGTGGAGGTATCAAAGCAATTATCACATCTTGCTACTGAAAGAGTTGTCCTACTGATGCCTCTTACTACTGCTAGAGGAAAAAAAAAGAAAAAAGAAAAAAAGAAAAAAAAAAAAAAAAAAGAAAAAAAAAAAAAAGCAAGCTACTTCCAGTCCCAATGAGCTGATCAGTAATCAAAATTCCTGATAATTGTCCCTGATTTTCTTCTTTTACCAGAAATGTTCAATAGATCTCTCTCCTGTTCCTTCCCAAACACTAGGGCTTGGTACTCTGTGCCTCCCTTGTCTTCAGTTGTGCATCCCAGACAAATCTTCCATACCATTCCTCAGCTCCCATGGTGTGCCCCACAAGACTACCATTAAGATTATAGTTCTGCCTCCGAGGTGTACAACATATTATATTTCTTTGATTATTTTCTTTTAGGAATAAAATGGATAAAGTTTTATAGATTGAATTATGTAAAAAAATTGGTAAGACATAGAATCAGAGAATATCCTTCATTGGAAGGGACCCACAAAGGTCATTGAGTCCAGCTCCTGAAAGGGTGTAAAAAAGGCTTGCTCTCCAGAAAGTTGAATCTGGGTATAAATGGAAAGCACATAGTAAAAAACAAACAAACAAACAAACAAACCAAAACCCCAGCAGCCAAAAAAAACCAAAAAAAACCCAAAAAAACCCCAATACTCTCAGTTTTCGCATGTAGGTTGCTGAAAATCTTGAAATCCTTCAACAAATAAACAAAGAGACTACATAATTTCTTGGATGGACCCCCACATGGAGGTTTCTCCTGGGTTAGCACCAACATGACTGTGGAATCCCCTTGTATATTAGAGAGAAGGAGCAAGCTAAAGGGCTGCAGCTTCTCATTGACCATATGAGGAAAACCTCATTTTTTCATAACACATTTTTTCCCATGAAAGGGAAGAATGAAAGCTAACAGATGCTTTCTTCATGAAAACTCTCTTTCCTTAGTGTTTCTTTTCAAAGTCAAGCGTGCAATTCCTTCTGGCCAGACAGACCTTTCACGTGCAATATAAATCTCCTGCATCTCTTGGAAGAGGATTTGGTAGTCTTCCTGGCAGGGAAAACATCTACAGCAGTTCCCACTGGATTGAAATCCCTTCTATTCTTCAATAGATTAAGGTGAGTCACACAGTCTGTACCTTCTATAGGTTTTCTGCTTTCATGGCCTTACAGAGATGCTCCCTTTTTCCTGTGAGCATTTTTGGCCCTGTGTCTTTAAACATATTTGATCTTCCTCTCCTGTGCTCCACCCCAGAAATGGCTGCATTAAGCCTGGTGCTGACTGGTGTGAACTACTTGATCTCTTAGGATAAAAGGTGCTATTTGAATGCAAAACACTCTGAAAGCTTCCCACTTCTAATGGTTTTGCTTTCCCACGCTGGAGAATATCTCGGATGTTCATTTCAATTTTTATTTTGTTTCCACTTTTGTGGTCCTTACTAAACTGAGGAATGCATATCATCTGTGAGAGGAAGGGCAATCTGAGCCTCAATCCAGACTCCCATGTGACAGATAACTTCTGGTCTGAGTAATGGTACCAATCAAATTCCAAATTCTGGATAAACCTGGCCTTAGAGAGCCATTCAAAGATTGCCCATCCAAACTTTGTAGTAGGCAGGGCTAGAAGAAATATCTACAAGTTGACTAGTCCAACCCCTTAACCTCAGGAAAAATTAACCCTCTCTATGACTATTGTTTCCATCTCTTTTCTACCCATCAGTATTCTTTAACTGGGCTTATAGATCACTAGCAGATGGTAACCAAGACAGCCAAGTCCATATTCACAGCACTCTGCCCTTTGCACACACTGCTTGAGTTTGCTACAGATATTTGGTAGTCTGGGATGACTTAGCAAATACCCAGACAAACCACTCAGAGTGCAGCAAGAGCCATACTATCTTGGAAATTAGGAATGGTATTCTCTGATTGAGTGTTCCCACTGAAATCACTTCAAACCGTGCACCTCTTGCTCATCCCCCTTCTCATGTGGCAGGCTTGAGAGGAGACTTGGAGACACAAAAGGTAAAGATCACTGATTGAGCCAAAAACAACTTACTAGAAACAGCAATGAGATAAGAAAATAAACAGTGAGATCAACAATACTGTTGTGTACAAGAAATTAATTATTCACTCCTTGTTTGTCACCCCCAACAACACCCAAGTACTCACTCATCAGGCTACCCCAAACACAAAGGGACTCATTCCCCCATTCCTGGAAAATGATGTGATGTGGTACAGAATAATCCAGGTTCCATGGCTACTCCCCTCTCCTGGCTACTGCAAAAATTGACCCTGTCCTGACTGGAACCAGGGCAGGCTGGCAGTGCTACCCTCAAGGAGACATGGCAGCAGACACCACTGTCATTTGGAAAGCAGCCTTGCAGATGGCCAGCAATTGAAACAGCCTGTATGAAACAGCTCTACTACCATGGGAGCACTGATAGGATCTCCCTGTGCATCCCCAAACCATGTTGGTCTGCCAGCAGAGACTCATGTGCCAGCTTCTCACCAAGCACGGCCATGCCCAGCACCCTCTGTCCCCGTGCCTGCACAAGGCTCACCCCACTCCCTCTGCTCAGAAGCATTCTCAGCAGCCAGGTTTTGGATTCTGTCTCAGATTGCTTGGTGTGTAATGAATGATCTTTAATCACAACCAGCCAAAGCCACTCTCAGATTATTTCATTTGCCTGCCTGTAGCTCCACAGTAAAATACACACGTTATCATCGTCATTTTCTCATTTTGTTCCACTGCAAGAGTCTCAGATGGGGCTGGGTTCTGTGGGCTTTGATGTGTGTTTTTTTTAAACTGCATGAGAACTATATTTAGTTTCAGTTCACTTGCAGTGTCAGGCTTCCCTGTCATGGCCCTCTGCCTTTACCTTGGCAGTGTTACAAGATCCAATTATGGCTCAAAAATCTGGCTGTGGAGAAGGAAAACTGCTGGCTTTTTCTTCATTACTAAACAAGGACCTTCTGTTGTCCACAACACGTGCCTGACGTGAAACCATTTAGGGGCCCTTGAAGAGGCAGTTCTGCTGCTGTCCTGCCTTCATGATCTCTTGAAGTCCTCAAAGTCTTAAAGACTTCCCTGCTATAAAAGCCCACAAAGCCTTTGGTGTAAAAACAGAGCTCAGTCCCCCTTTACTGATCTCTTCTTCCACTTCCAGTCTGACCTGTCAGACAGAAATCCTACTTTACTTAAAAAAAAAAAAAAAAAAAAAAAAAAAAAGGGAGGGAAGTAGGAAAAAACATTTGAAGCTAAATGATGTATTACATACAGACACATTCACTTACCCTATGGGCTGAATTGTAGTGCTCTGCCTTAAAGCAAACACAATGAACCAACATTTCTCAGGGAATAGGAAAGAAGGAGGTTTTATTCCCTTGGTTTTCCAATACCATTTACAGTAGCTTTTATGTTACCCTGGTTAACAGTCAGCTTCTGGCTAACACATATTAGATTCATCCACAAAACAAAACATTTTCTTTTCTGACATTGGATGTGAAGAATATGTTTGTTTTAAAGTGACTGTCTCGTTAATATGTTTCATTGAATTATACACCCTATAAAGAAATATTGTCCCATTATTAATATATACTCTAGCAATATCCAAGAAAAACTTCTGGAGGAAATAACACAGTGAAAAGCCAGCTCTGTCTGCACTTTACATATTTATTATTTTTTTCTTGAGCAATGCTTTATGTTTCCTTGACCATAAAGGAGATATTGTCAGCCCATGATTTTAAGAATTTTATTTTCCAAGTCAAAAGAAAACCAAGAGAATTTGTGCTACTTTCTGCTCAAAAATGGGTTTAGGGTACTTTAAATTATATTTCTCTGGTTGAAATCCACTACCAAGGTCTAGCAATAAAAACTTTTGTTGTCCACTTGACACATAATTGCCATGGAAGAAACTCCCAAGTGACACTGACCTCTAATGATATCACAAAGTCACACATTAAGTGCCCTGTTTAGGACCAAGACCAAATCAAGATCCTGAAGTCATCTTCCTCATGGTGGCTGTCCCCAAGTCACCTAGACCAGGTACGTGGAGCAGCACTCCCTGGTCACTTCGCCATCAGAGGACAGGGGGACACTGGGGATATCCGGATACCCCCCAGCTCACCCAGGCCTGGTTTACATGCAGAAATTGCCAGCCCTTAATGCTTAAATTGGTTGATGAGCACTTTATGCTGATTTAGCTTAATTTGGGAACAAACTCAATTAAGCTGAATCAATGTTAGCTACTAAAGAGGTTGTACTGACTAAACTAAATTAATTTAGAAACCTATTTAGTTAAATTGTAACAATTTGTGTATGCAGACCTACCTCCATTTAGCACACACTCTCATTGACTTCATTTGAAAGAGAAACCCCTTGCAGAAGACAACTCTTTCTACACTTGCGTAAGGCACTGCATCTCAAAGGCAGATGTGTGCATGCATGGGGTTATATGTGCACACATACACGCATAATTTCTTACAGACTCCTCTCTCAGTCAAATTTTCCCGCATTTTAACTAATATCCAGCAAAGGTTACTCAGCCCAAGTCCTTCACATTTAAAAAAAAATATATGGGGTTAAATTTACATTTATCCTTGTGAATGCTGAGTCATTTTATTTTGAGTCGCACTTCACAAGTAAGGCATCAGCAGCATGGGGAAGGGGAGACGGAGGGAAGATCTCAGCTGTCTACAGCTTCCCCATGCAGGAAGGAGACGGGTAGACACTGATCTCTACTCTGTGCTGACCAGTGACAGGATCCCAGAGAACCACATGGAGCTGTTTTGGGGGAAGTTTAGGTTGGACATTAGGAAAACCACTGGACAACACTCTCAGGCACACACTGTGGCTCTTGGGTGGTCTTGAGCAGGGTCAGAAGTTGGACTCCATTATCTTTATGGTTCCCTTCAAATTCAGGATATTCTATTATTCTATGCTTCTGTGATCTTCAGAAGACCTATTCCTTTTTTTTCACATCTCTTTTCCTCCAGCGCAGCTGAAGGCTCATGTACACCATAATGAGCCTGTGGAGACTATGATCCCCCAGCTGCTCTGCTCTATGGTGGAGGATGCCCCAGGGGGCACAAAGCAGGACAGGGATTTCAGCCCTCCCAGCACCTCAGGACAGGACAAGGAACAGCCAAGGCCAAATTTGCTTTGATTAGTCCTTGCTGCACTGGCTCGGATTGCCACTTTATGCCTCTTACCTATTTGAGATGGGGTCAGGATCTACTCTTCACCTCTTCCCAGCCTCTGGTTACAGGTGAGGATAAGGAACAACAATGTGCTCTCCCTCATCAGATGAGGATGGTGGGGAAGAGGAGGAGCAGCATTCTGTCAACCTTAGCAGCATTTCAAGGGCAGATCTGGGGGCTGACAAGATCAGCAAGTGCATTTCTATTGTCATGAAACCACAAGAGGTCCATCTCTCCTTCTGCGTTTGCCATTCAAGCAAACACAGCAGATCTCAAGTCTCCTTTAAATGGATGAAGTTTTTCCTCCCTGTCGTGCCTGTGCCAAATACACAGGGCATTGCAGAACCCATCTACCTGTACTATGAAGACATAGCAGTTTCCTAAGGCAGAAAATTGTTCTGGTGCCATAATGGTGAATGCATCATCCCTTCATCTTCCTCAGAAGATCTCTCCCTAAAGCAGTTCTAACCAAATAGGTTTAAACGCAAGTCCCAGGCTTTCTTTTTGTTTCCTATTTTATAGCACTGAGAAACTAAAACGTAACCCTGGAAACATGGTCCATGTTGTATTCTGTTGAAGCAGAAGTCTGATCAAGCATCCCTCTGTCACTCATGTTGCCTTCCATGTTGCACCTGCACACTTTGATACTGGGTACTGATAAAATTAGAGTTTCAGAAGCAATATCCCTGTCCCTTTCTCTGTAATTTCGGTTTCCCAAGGATTAAAGTGGTTTCTTTGACGGAACCTCAGTACATATCGCAACACCAAAGCTCAGCAAAGACAGAAACTTCCTTTGTTGTGCAAAGTTATGACAGGAAATAACACTGGGTTGGACTGATAAGCCTTTCACATTCACCTGCTGCATATCAAATGTTTGGGAAAGGTGTGTAGCAGGACATTCGAAGTCAGCTATTCACTGCCAAGGCTTTATAGCAGCTTTGTAGATGGCAGGCTTCTGGATGCAAATAAATTTATATCTCTTCCACAAAGAAAGTTTGAAAAGTGTATTGATAATGCCTCTGTAACATGACTGCCTGACTGGCGTTAGTATTACAATTGCTTCCACTGCTGCCAAAAACAAGCCTATGATGAAACAAACACTACTTTATTTTTAATACCATGGCAGTTCTGTGTTGAAATATTTTTTCGGATTGCCAGACACCAGCACTTGTGATCCGATCCTGTTGGATCACAGAGGTTTCTAAGTTGCCTGTCAGTGTTTACATAGTGTGAGCGTCTGTTGTATTTCGTATGGGATTAAGTATAATCAAAATTCATGTTACTCTTTTTGCAAGCTAGCATCAGAGGAAGGCATGTATATTTCAGCTAATTAATTAACAGGATGAATGTGTTAACGTGAGCCTCTTGAGTCTTGGCTTAATAACCCACTAAGGGTCATATTTGCAAGTGGCAAAGCTTCTGTGGCTATATAGTGAGCCATAAATTATGGGTGAGGCCATTTTCTTTCCCAGTCCTGACTATCTAGATTCAGGGGGTTGTTGTGACTCTGCTTTCACAGAAGGGCGAGGTTTGTTATTTTTCCTTGTTTCTCTCCTAACTCTTTCTGTGTAACCCATTAAAACCCTCTGAATGGCACTGATCACAGTGTGAAGAAATGCAAGGTTCTCTTTCCACCCACCCACAAGAGGCATGGAGGCTGTGTTGCCTTCATTATCTAATGCTTTCCTGGTGTCTCTAAGACAGGGACTTAAATTAATTTGTAAGCATCACACCAGTCAAGCCCATGTTTCTCCATGCAAAGAAATAGCAAAATGTTGCTCTGTGCAGAGCCATTCCCTTTGCAGAGGCCTGTTGCCAGCTGATGACCAACTCTCTTGTAGGCCACCTTCCCATTTCTGCTGCAGTGAGTCTATGAGTGCATTAACCTATAGAGATGGGAACCTATAGAGATGGGAACAGTCTGGCCTGTTGCTTGATGGAGGTCTCTCCCCATATCTCCTACAAGAAAAGCCGTGGAAGTGGGAACAAGCTGAGCTGAAGGAGCCCACCTTAACATTCCTGGACCCACTTTCCAGATGGGCACACTGAACCCAAACCCAAAAATTAGGTTCAGCTACAAAATTCAGATGAGAAGCTGAGAACCCCTGCATCATCTCTCCACACTCCCTGTTCTGTAGAATATTTTGCAGATCTTCAAGGTTTTGTAATGCCCCTGCTAGCCAAAATTTTGTGTGTCTCTAAAGAGAAACTGGTGAAAGCCAAGCATGAGATCACAGCAGACTCTGCTTTCCTTCACACAGCCCACAGCACGAACACATGGAAAAAAGCCAAGTCCTTCTGCAAAAAGCAAGGAGCCTGCACATCCTTTCTAACACATTTTAATTACAAAAGTGGCACAAAATAAATCCTGAAAGGGCAGCATGCATCTGACAGAGATGGGGAGCTGGTTTTCTTTGGCAGTGCTAGGTTAGCAGTTGGACGCAATGACCTTGGAGGTCTTTTCCAGCCTTGATGATGCAGTGACTTTATAATCCTGCCCCCATGTTCTTGGGGGTGTCTGTCACAGGTGAGGTGCACAGGTTGCCCACAGAGCTATGGGCCCCCACAGAGCCCACACACACACAAGGGCACAGGATGAGAGGAGGCCACAGCAGCTGAGAGAAGGGTGTCAGGACCTTTGTAGGGAATCTGGCTCATCAATTGTCTTCAAGGATGTAAAATGGCAGAAATAGAAAATCTTGGATGGGGACTGCAGTGCTACCCTCCTCTCCCCAAAGAGCATGGTAGACACAGAGCTGAGCCATGAGCTTGAGCCACATCCCTCTCTGGACTGATGGGCTTGAGGTCACAGCTGCACTGGCAGTTTGTCCTGCAGTGGGGGTGGAAGGGCCAGGCGTGCTCCCCACTGGGCTGGCTCATGGGCAGTGATCTAGGACAGGGATCAGTGAAGCTCTCTGCTGAAGGAATCTCACAGCTTCACACCAGCTGGGCTGTGAAACAGGACTGCCTTATCACCACTTCCCTCTGCAGAAATCCTCCAGGCTCGCACACACCCTGGCTGTGTGGGAGATGGGGTATTTGGGATGTCGGGTTTCTCAGGCTTCTCACTCCTCCAGCCCAGGTCTTTCCACCAGAAAATCCTCATTATTTAGGGAAGTTGCAAATCCATGGTGTAACCTCTTCAATGACAACACAGGGGGAGGGAATAGCCTCTAATAAAACAGGAAGCTCTAACATATAATCTGAGGTGTTCGTTTCAATTAAGGATGAGCTTCATTACTCCTCAAGTTTTATAGCTACTGTTGTTCTCAGCTCCTATGAAGGGTGAGACTACACAGGAGATGTCTGAAAAGTCTGATGGAACGAGTGGGTGAAATTGCAAAATGCATTCACCAATGAAGTGCCCAAGGTCAGGGTTTATTTGAACAGGTCTCTGGCTACATCCAAGAGGTTTATGGATCTTGCCCTGAGGAACAGAGCAAGTTAAAATGCCACTGAACATATCTTTCCCACAGCATTTAATTCCTTCTTAGTCCTGTTTGGAGTTGGTGAGTTAATGGCCTAATCACTTGTAACAAATGTCCCAGCTTAAGCACCAGGGAGAGTGGGAAATCATACTGCTCATCACTGCTGAGCTGGCATTTCTCTGTATAAATAGGAGCATGCCAGGGTACAAAGACATGCCTGAGTTGAAAATTGAGGAAAATCAGAGCTTAGTCCTCTTATTTACCTACACTTGAGCTAGAAGAGCAAAGACATTTATCTACCACTCAATGGCACATAGATACACATCTACCCTGTGAGATGTGTTGCGCAGGTCGCAGACAACTCCCCATTCTTTAGTAGAGCAGGGAGTCCAAAGATACAGAGCATATGTAAGCAAACCAATTCAAATATTGTAATTAAATCCCATGGTTACACTACTTCTGTCTTTCATGCTCATCATCACTTGCAGGACAATTCATATTTGCAATTCACTGGATCAGCTGTCTGCCAAGCCACTCTCATCTGGCATGGGGAGAGGACCCAGGCAGGATCCAGCAGTAGATGCATGTCCTCATCCCACCAGAATCCCATCAGACCTCAAAGAAACAAGCACTGTTGAGGCACCCCTCCAATGAAATGTGCTCAAGAGCTTTAACCAAACAACTTCACATGGTTCCAAACGGAGATTGTATTTCCAGCTGCCGCCTGGAGAAGCTACAAACTCCTGACTAGTTTCTCAAAAGGCTGCATTTAGTGATCTCTACCTCACTGCACTCCTTTAATAAGTTGCTGGGCATCCAGAAGCTTTAGTAGGGAGACTATCAACTCATCTTCAGTCTCTTCAACTATCATCTTCAGCCTCTTTCCATATCCTGAAGTTGCCACCCCTTCAGATTTAGCAGTGGAACTGGACCAGAGTTCCTCCTTACAGTTCCCAGGGTTGCCTCATCTGCTCACATCTGTAGGCATGTGCTGTCAGCAAATGGTTTTACTCTTGTCTCTGCCCCAACTGCACAGTCCAGTCCTTCCCTTCACTGTTTGTTCACCTTACCCTTCTGGAGAACCAAGTAGGCTCATTCAATTAGCAAAAGGTTCATGCATGTATATGATCAGCACCTGAGCCTAGCACAAGAGAAAAAGCAGGAGTTTCTGCCCATGTCAGTGGTAAAAGTGAGTCTGTCTTCACTTGGGGAGGGTAAATTGGTGTAATTGCTCTCACTAACCCACTGGTATAGACCAACCTTAAAGTACCCCTTCCAAAGACACACCATTCAGAAAACCATTCAATCAAGAGATAAATAAATAAACGTTGCTTACATTATTAAGTTTAAACACCCTCCCCATTTGGTGAGGAGGGAAGCTTAGGGTGGGAAGGACCACATAAGTAGTTATTTCAGGAGGTATAGGGATAGCCAGAGTAGTAAGGAGAATCATGACAAGCAGACAGGGATGATCACCTCCTACCCTGGCTCAATTCTATCTGGAATACCACGCCTGATCACAGCCTGAGACCACACATGAAGAGCTAGAGGTATGAGTTTACACACACACATCAGTCATCACACCCAGCCACACTGCTGCAAGAGCATCTCTGAAAAACTATTATAGCCATACTGCAGCTGTGGTTTTGTAGGCTTGAATTTGTGTTTGCAGGCTCAGCATTCACTCTGAATGTGGCCTGTTGTATCTAATTTCAAACAGTGCCCTGCCTAACAGTCACAAGCGAGGTGCCAGCCAAAGCTACGCAGTGAGGTTATTGTTAGAGTGAAGAACAAGATCCATTGCAAAGAAAAGACCTTGGCAGCCCCGGAGGAGGGCTACAGAGGCACACAAAGGCATACACAGGCTGCAAATAATCACACTTGCTACAATTGCCCAGTTTCACTGAGCTGGCACTGCACTGGAAGAGTCTTTACAGGCAAGTCAGACCTTTGCCACACTTGCAAATCCTCACGGAAATTATGCTCCTCTTTTGGCTATATTTTTCCACTTGTTGCCATGATGGGGAGGAATCTCATATTTCCCCCACCAACTAAGGAGGGTACAAGGACAGTTTCCACGTCCTCTGCCTATCAGTTAATTAGCACACAGGAATGTGCTGTCAATAAAGGGTTTTCTTCCTTTTGACTGGGCTCTCAAAAGCAGGTTCTGAACATAGATTTCTTACCTAAATGAAATTCAAAAGTACAGCCACAGGTGCCTCATGTCACAGAGTACCTGTTTGCATGTGATGGAGGAATAGAAGGGCTATCTCTGCCTCACTTGAATTTCCAAACACAAGAGTGATAAAGAAGGCCAGATAAAAGGAATCTTCCACCTCTTTCATAGTTGGCTGTGAAAAGTGAGCACCATGCTAATGGCCAGTATAGCTTCAATGGTAAAAGGTTCCAGAGATCCCAACTGCTTTTAGAAAGAACCAAGCATGTGATTCAGTAGCTCTGGCAAAACTCCAGGCACATAATTTCCATCTGACCCTCCACTATCATTGTGTCATCAGCTTAATAAGACACTCAGAGCTGTCTTGAAGAGCCACAGAAGAATGTGTGAAAGCTTCTTTCTTTTAACCTGGAAATAAAACATTTTTGCAACTAATGATGGCATTAAATAAATAAATAAATTTATGTGCCACCACCGTTTACCTAGACACATGTGTGTCCTGCTGCCTGGATGGGCCCTTGATGTCATTAATTGAATTCTGTGCACCCGTGAAAGACTTCCCGCACTGATTGGATTCCTTAATGTAACATAAACTCTGTGCAGATGTAGGGCTCGACATTTGCAAAGCTGCCTGAAAGGGCAATGCATCATACTACATAATCTAATTCTGGTTGTTCTCTCCATCAGTGCATTTTCCTCAATGCCACTGAAGTTAAATCACTGTGAATATGTTCAACTTTTTTTTACCTAGTTGAACCTGATCAACAGACTTGGGTATCGATCACTGAACTTAACGGACATTTTTATGCTTCCAAAATAGGCAAGAGATACCCAGTTATAGATGTGTATACATGTAGTTGGCCTCTAACCCCAGCCAGCAACCAAGTACCACACAGCCACACACTTACTCTTACCCCTTCCTCCCACCCCCAGTGAGACAGGGAGGAGAATCTGAAAGAGGTAAAATCCATGGGTTGAGATAAGAACAGTTTAATAAGTGAAATAAAGTTGTCAGTAACAATGACAATGAAAATGATAATGATAATTATGATGATGATAATAATAACAGTAATTGTAAATAAAAGCAAAAGGAGAGAGGAATAAAATCCAAGAAAGGCAACTGATGCACAATACAATTGCTCTTTACCCACTGACTGATGTTCAGCCCAACCACAAGCAGCAATCAGCTCCTCCTGACACATTCCACCCATTTTATACATGGAGCATGAAGGTCTAGGGTGTGAAATATCCCTTTGGCCAGCTCAGGTCAGCTCTCCTCGCCATTATTCCTCCTGGCTTCTGTTGCATCTCCTTCATTTGCAGAGCATAGGACACTGAGAGGTCCTTGGCTCAGGGTAAGCATGGTTTAGCAACAGCCAAAACATCAGCATATTTTCAACTTTACTCCCATAGAGGACCCAAAACACACCAGTTACTAAGAATAAAATTAACTCTATCCCAGCTGAAACCAGGATGCATGCCATGAAATACAAGTTCGATTATTATCAAGGTAACATCTGCAGGTTTTGTGCCCCAGAGTCCTCTTAAGCTATGTAAGGCACAACCAAGAATCAGTTCCCACACTGAACAGCTAATATAATATTAATTTTAAATGGACAGAGGACAGATTCATCAGATATAGAAAATACCAAGAGACAATTAAACAAATAGTGGTCTGAAGGATAGGAGACCTAGCTCATCAGCTGTTTAATCCTCCCATGATTAACAAACTCAAAAAAATTATTGTCTTCAGAGGGATAATTGTCCAACCCTACACATAGTGTGTACATCCATAAGAAAAGTCATCCATAAGTAAGTCAAACATAGGAGGAAATGTGCTTAAAGGCAAGTGTCACTTGCTAAGTCAGAGAAAATCCAGGTGGGCATGGCCAGAGCTTGAAGAAGAGCTACAGCTGCACAAACAGTTGGCCAGGTGGAGCCTACAGATCTCTGCAGAAGGATTATGCAATTTTGCTGCAAATGTTTTGGAAACACTGTTTGTTCTTTTTTCTGTTCACTCAGCAGGGATTACAGGCATAGTAACTTCATCTATCATTTGCAAAAGGAGATAAGAGCAAGGAAGGTGTAGGGCAGATCAAGCATCTCTCCTTTCCCCGTTCTCACACTTCCTCCACTGCAAATTTAAAAGGTGTACAGTACAGCTCATGTGAGTGCCTCTTATCTAGTTAATACGAGGTAGGAGAATGTTGAACTAGTTTATTGCTTCCTGCAGCTGTACCACCTGAAGCTCTGATCTATCTCATCAAATATCATAAATGGCTGTCACGATGGACAGACGTGGTCCTGCCTTGCAGAAAGGCGCCTCTAGAGAACGTAAAACAAACATGGGGATCCCTATAGTTGGGGGTCTCCATAGATGGAGGCATTTTGCTGCCACCTTTCAGAGGTCACAAGATCAAATGTCCAACTAGGACATTGGGGCTCATATCCCGGGTTTCATCAGAAATGTGCTCAGCAGCATGAGGGAGGTGTTTCTCTTCCCTGCTTTGCAATTGTGAGAGCCCATCTGGAGTACTGTGGCCACCTCTGGGGCCTCCAGCATAAGAAGAACATGGAGAAATTGGAGTGAACCTAGAGGAGGTCACAGGTGATCAGAGCCCTGGAAAACCTCTCCTAAAGAGTCTGAGAGAGGTGGGGCTGCTCAGCTTGGAGAAGGCTACAGGGAATCCCCATTCTGACCTTCCAGCACCTAAAGTGGGCTGAAAGAGGACAGGAGACAATGTGTAATGATAAGATAAGGACGAAAGGCTTCACTCTGAAAGAGGAAATATTTAGATTAGAGATAAGGAATAAATACCTTCCTGTGAGGGTGGTGAGGTATCAGGAACAGGCCACTCAAAGAAGCTGGGGATGCTTAATCCCTGGAAATGTTCAAGGCCAGGTTGGATGAGGCTTTGAGGAACCTGGTCTAGTGGAGGGTGTCCCTGTCCATGGCAGGGAAGTTGGAATGAGATGATCTTTAGGGTCCCTTCGAATCAAAACCATTCATAAGCAGACTGCTCATTACAAAAACGTTTTAGTGAGTTTGGCCCATATATCGCCAACCAAGATAGGGAAGATTTTCACATTTATTCAAGGAAATTTTTGTGGAAACACATATCAGGCTTTGAGTGTCTTCACCTGCCCTGATAAATATTTAATACTTCTTAGTTGGATAGAGCAAAGAGGAGACCTTCAATGTACATTAGGACCCTAACTTTACCTAACTTTCAATTACTTAATTAAGCAACTCCTAAATTCACTGCATAGTTAAGGAAGAGAAGGTTTCCAGAGGGAGATGCTGCTAACCAAAGTTTCCCACTTGGCTTTGTGCCCTGATGTAATTTGATTAAACCAACATCTTCCCCAGTCTCTGACACGTGAGGGGCCTTTGCCTTGGAGAAGGTGACTGTGTTCATCTCAAATTTCCAATTTGTGAGAGTGTCAATTCTAGTAAAGGCATGCAATACAAGTGTAAATTATTATAAATGCAAAGTGTAATTAATTGTCTAATTGCTTATTGGAAAACCTCTAAACCTTCCACAGTGATGATAAAAAGCGTACGGTGAGGATCATTTTCAAAAAAACCCAGCTATATTTTCTTGAACAGCACTTTGTTTACACATTATTTGATTGATTCCCTCTCCCATCCCCAGAGGCTTTTTTTGAGGCTGTTGAGGAACCCAGAGTGTATGAACCACTGACAATATTTACTGAGAGTCTGGTAGCAATCAAGCAACTGTATGTCTGATTCTCGTCATTAAATATTCCAAACTTTTATTGAGATTATTAGAACCTATTTAATGGCTCATTGAACTTAGAAACCATACAATTTTCCTATTAGCCATTTTCATCTAAATATTTATGATACTGGCTCATACAAGAAATAACAAAAGACACAAAAAATGAGGAAGAGGGTGGGATTTCCTCAGATGCCTGGGAGCAAGATGTCTCCGTAACTCTAGCATAAACCAGTGGTGCAACTTAAAGGAAGCTAACTGAGAGACACAAAACAAATCTGATGATGATGAAAGGAGAACCTGGTCATGTCTTTAAGGGAGTCTGCATAAATTTGGATACAAGGCTCTTTTCTATGATTAAAGAGAATATTTGTAATTACTCATTTCATTTCTTTTGGGTGTGGTAAGGAGTTTTCCAGTCAAATCACTGCCTGGTATAAATGGATATATCTATTTCAAACTAGAACATAAGTCAAAATTCCAACACATTTTCTATCAGCATACTAAAAGCACAGCTGTGGCAGAGGAAAAAATCATTATGATATCTTCTTTGGATGGAGTATTGATGGAATTTTGAGGACATAAGTTGTGATAGCTTAGGAACAAATCAATGCAACCTGTATCTTCAGATCCTCTAAACCTCTTATATTTCTACATACTCTGGGGTCTGAGTTATCAACAGAGAAGAAACAAAGAAGAAAGGACTGTTCTTTTTATCTAACTATCAGAAAGGACAATCCTACTGCCAGAATTCTTCAGTCCAAGTTGTTTAGATGTATTTCTGTACCAGTCGGAAAGCACAAGCAAAGTCAGTGCAGGGCAGAACCCTCAGAAGAAAGTGAGGAATACACACACAGTCGGACAGACACAACATTCTTGCTTCTGCTCTGTGTTACATGAAAAAAGACACGTTTGAGTCCAGTTGCAGCAATGTGGCACTGAGCCTGAGTTAGATGTCTTGTCACTAGAGAGGAATTTTTGGCCCAGGCTAATACTACCATGCACAGCTTCTAGACAGCATACACATCCAGCTGGCTTGCAGTACTGGGAAGAAGGACATGAAAACTTTCTGACCCATCCACAAAGAAGCACTGACGTTCAAGGGCATAATCTTCAAAATTGCTGCCTCATTGTACAAACATTTCTAGTTTTCAGCTTAAGGTTGTGTAGGCTTCTAATGTTCTGCTTGAGGGCTCTGTAGGAGTGTTGCATAATACCAAGAAGAGTGAAACTTGGCACCTAGCTGAATCCTAAACCTGATCAGGAATGTCAATAGCCAGGTGGTTTTCATTTTGGAAGAGAGAGAAGGTGATAGTATGCACAACCTACCATTATCAGAAAGGTGAATCAACAACAAATAAAAAAAATGTGAGTTTCAGGGTTCCCTTGGTTTGTTTTTTTTTTTACCTTCAAGGTTAAAAGGCTTGAGCAGAAGAGAGAGCAATTCCACCCAGACTGCTGTGAAAGCTGATGTGGGACTGGTTTTGTGCAATATACATAAGTATGACTGGGAATCTAAATATAGGAGTGACAAATCACTAGGCCTGGGAATTCTCCACTGATGCAGCCACTGTGATGCTAAAGAAGAGCATGGCTCCAGCTAAATTAGGTCATGAGATATTAGCACCTTTCTCTTTATGTTCCTTTTTCATAAGGAAATAAAATAACACAGGACCCACAGATAATAAGATTATAAAGCCAGTAATTCGAAACACAAATAATGGAAGAACTGAAGTCACGTAAGTGCCTCCTCATACCATCCGCACATACATATTAAGAGACACTCCTTTTCCAGGAAGTTTAATCCCCAAAATTATTTCTGAGGAATCCTGTCATGGCAATGCAAGAAATAAAAAATATCCAACTGTCTTTTTCTCCCTTCTGATGGACTTTGCTGCTCCCACAGGAAAATGCACCTGTTTACATGTAAAATGTAGCAGTCTTGGTGGGAGCTGTTTTAAGCCAAAATGCCAAGTCTTGCAGAAAAATGGCAAGATATGAGCATTCATTTACTGCTGCTAATTCTCACTAAGCTGGGGAGGTGTAGAGGTGTCTAGTGGCAGTCAGCAGGGTGAGTGACTCCGGGGTACACCGTGACGCATGTGCACTTGTCTGAGTGCCCCAAGTGAGTAAGATTCTGGGCATGAGGAAACCTGATCTTTTCAGAGAGGAGCCTCAGGCAGGGGAAGGTGGACTAGTAAACTAAGGTACAGTGTGTTCTCTGAGCTACACTCTGCATTAATATTGCAGCTAAAGAACATCAGCAATTAGCTGCCTAAAGACTCCAAAATTATTTGCTGCATGCATGCAGCGCTGGAGGAAAGAAGCCCATCCCCCTTCCCCACTTGGCATCAGCTCTCTGATATCACAGGATGGCACTCTGGAATCTCAGCTGAGCCAGAACCACCCTAGTTATTCCCCCCGTGGGCAAGTGTCTCAGAGTCTGCACTGTGGGAGGGTAGTGGTTCCAAGCTTGAGGGCGGAACTTGGTCTGTGGTCAAAAAGAAGCATATAGATCCTGCACTGACTGGTCTTTCAGAAGAAAGACTGCAATGTCAGAAAACCAAGTGTCTCCCTGTGGAATAAGCACTTCTCTTTTACACCCAAAATTCTCAATTCCATAATCAGGATGACATCACATTAACTTGGGATAGGGCCTGTTTCTGTAAGGCTCCCCTCTATCTGTCATGCATTGCCTAATTGCCCTTTTTCTCAATCAACTCAATAATGAAGAATTTCCCATCATCTGCTTTCTTTTTAAACTACAGCAAAGCTGAAGTAACAACTTTATCTTTCCTGTTTTGTCTATGACAAATGGCAAACTTGAGTGATAAGCTACAGCATAAATGAAAGCAGGGCATCATAAGCAGCATACTGATTAACTACTGGTTTTCAGGCTATCCCTTTATCAGATAGTAAATTAGATATAAAGCCATTTAGTTGAAAGATAATAAGGTTTATGCAACTAATAAGTCTTGTAAGGAATATTGCTGACTTCAATGTCTGTGTTGAGTCAATATCTACTTGTTAAACCCCTGACCCTCCCCTGAGTCTCCTTCTGTAACCTAGGAACAATGACTGGACTTTAAAGTACCTTCTCCTTTCCTGTGCATTTTGAAAATAGAAGGAGTTAACATAACAAAACACAAGAACATAAGAACAGCTACACTAGGTCAGACCAGAAGCCTAGAGTGCTAGATCCAGCTCCTAGCAGGGGCTATGAACAGGTAGAAGAAAAAAGAGAGGGCAAGTTTGGCATATGGAAATTTGCCTTCCTAGAGCAACCCTGCAGCCTGGAGATTTTTACCTCAGGAATTTCCAGATTGAAAACAATGACATATTGTTCAGAACTGGCCTGCTCCAGCACTTCTGGTCCTCATATCTTTGTTATGATGGCACTGCCCTGCCATGCTCCAGACCATCTCTGCTCAGTCTTGGACATACATATGACAAGAAAACAGAAAACTGAGCACCTAGCCAGGCGAGAGATTAGAGATGAGAAGGCAACCAGGATCGCCTGGGCACCTGGAAACAGAACATCTCCTGACTCCCAGTTCCATGACAGCATAGTCCTTCCCAGTGGCCTTACCCTCTCCATGCTTTTGCAGGAGCTACCTGGCAAACACACATGCTCATTTTCTCTTCTAAATCCTCCCTGCTACTTGACACCTTCAAGACAAACACAATAAATCTCTACTGACAGATACAGTGAGCAGTGCTTATTCCTTGTACAGTTCCACTGAAATCTAGGCAAAGCATTACCGACATTGATGGAATTTCCCCTTCTGCTTGCTGAGTGCAGGAACAGACAGAGCCCAGCTTTGCTACAAGAGGTTGATTTCTTGACACCACCTCCTGCTGCTTTCTGAGGATAGAAAGAGAAGAGGAAAACACATCTGTCACAAGAAAGGAAAGACACAATTTGCAGCACTCTTGTATGAACACCAGTGCCATAGCAGAAAAACAGGAGATAGCAGGAGATACGAGTGCCTAAAACCCTCCAAATACCACATTATATGACATACACCTCCACAGGGTCGTATATGTTTGTGTCGAAATCCAAAGAGTGGCCACAGCTTAAACCGTTGCATTTTTTTTCCCCTATGACAGACTGATATTCAAGTCATGGTTATTCCAGCCCTTTTCCCTCTCTGACAGCTTTGGAAACTCCCAGAATTTGCATTGGGCCACAGTAGTGTTCCTCAGTGAGTCAGAGCAAACAGCACTCTGACTTCAAATGTGGTTAGGCATTCAAATGAGATATAGACTTTGAGAATTTGGGGGCTATACATTACAACTGGAAACCAGAAAGTACCTTCTCTACCTCCTTTCCAATTCTTCCTCCTCATGTAAGATTTTTCCAGACACTTTAGAATCAAACAGACTGGAAGTAAAATGGTCAGTGCAATTTCTGCTATTTTCATCTTTTCTTTTTCTTTCTTTTCTAGGGTGTGCTATAGAGACTACTACTACTAATACTATAATTTTGTAGCATAACGCGGCACCATGTGAGACAAAACTCTGAAAATCATGGGAAGCATAAACATACATCAGTGATAGTCATTGCATGATGTTTCAGTGTACAGCAGAGAGCACTGTTTGTATCTCTGTTAGATTCCATTTCCTTGCTGCCATTTTGGAGTTTGCTTAATAGTATCAGTTAAGACTCCAGCCTTTGAAATCCCTGTTTGCATTTGTAGAAGAAGGAGAATGGGAGGAAGATCAGCATGGAGCTTAAATTTGAGGCATGCATATAAGTTCTCTGGGATGTGATTTTTAGGAGTGTCAAAACTGCTGGAGAGAAAAGAACTTAAAGGAAAAATATATACATCTTCAAATAAGTGCCATCTTTTCAGTTGACAAGCACCAGAATTAAGAGGGAATACAGGAAAGCAAAATAGAAGAAGACTTTCACCCATGTTTTCCTACCTTTTCAGAAAACAGACCATGTGAGAAAAAATTGTCACGCACAGGAGACAGCTTCTCTCTCTGAGCAGGCTGGCTGTGATGAGATGAGCCGTGGTGCCGCTCGCCTGAGTGCACAAGTCTGCCCAGAGCCCTCTCACAGGGGTCCTTGGTAGATCAGGACCTTGCAGCACATTCTGCACCCTGGGATGTCATTATGTCACTACTAACACTTATTTGTATTGGGGCAGGTTCCCAAAGGTCTGCCTTTCCAGGTCAAGGACCTCATTGTGTTTGGCACAGTAGAGAGAGAAAATCTATTCCTGAAAAGCTGACACTTTAAACAGAAAGTACAAGCAGCAGTGAGAACACAAACTGAAATTCAGGAGATATTTAATTTTTTCATCAAATCATTTGACTATGAGAAAAACAGAAATGATAAAAAATATGCTCAGAGATAGACTATAAATAATTTAATTCATGAATCCTTAGATGTGGGTCTTTCAGCAACCACTGAAAACAGAAGTCTACTTTAAAAATGAATCTGTTAACACCTGAAGGCTGTAATCTGTCCTAATGCAATCACTTAAATTAGTAACATTTTTTGTTTCATTGTATTGGTTTATATTAATTTTTTGGAGCTAAATTGGCCATGAATGATGAAGATATTTTAATTTGATTTCATACCAGAGTTAAGTGAGCCATCAAGGCATCATTCTGTTTGTCACTGTACCCAGCACTGCAGAAACAAAATAATAGGAGGGTACAGAGATTTTTAAGCTTGAGAAAACGCTGGGTTGAGAAGTACATATCTGTGTAAATCCTGGAGCCCAAGAGAGGCTTGGTTCTAGTGTGACATTTCATGTGCACCACTAATACAGGCTCCTTACTACTCACTGGGTAAAATCTATTCAAATGCATCAACTTCACAAATGTTTTTATTAAAGCTCAGGCATGGACAAATTCAAAGGTTAATTCTGTCCTCCAGGCATAGGGGGACAGGGAATAGCATCATCTAATCATTCTGCAATTCCCAGGGATCAGGCAGTTCAGCTGTTTCAGAAAATGTAGCATCCCTACTGAAAATTCAGAGATGCTTAAAGGGACACACTTAGAAGTGTAGAGTGCAGAATAAATACTTGGTTGAGCTTGAATAGATGCATCATTTACACTTCTCCCCTTTCTCTAAAATTTCCTCATCAGAGAGATCCCTAACTTGTGGCATCCGTGCCATTAAGATAATCAGAGTGAAGAAAAGTCTACCATGGTAATAAGAGACTCAGCTAGAATGTATCTACCAGAACCAAACCTGTCTTTTCTATTTTTAAGATTTGCAATGTGTCACTGACACGCTAAGAGCAAACATCTCAGATTTTCCACAAAATACTAAGGAAAGACTTCATTGCTTGTCCTTTGTCTGAATGCCAAAACACATCCAATGGCCCTGAATATGATTCCTTTGTCTTTCACCAGCAAACACAACTGCCATGGTACAATTTCCCAAAGCAAGTTCTACCCTCCCATGGAAATCACCACCTGCTTTGCCAAGTTCACTCTACAAGGGTGACCTCAGCTCTGTGACTTTGTCATCAACCAACACTAGCAAGCAAGGAGACTTGTGTTCCATAAGCCCCATCCAGCATTTTACTTTCTTTATTTTTTTGCCCACACAGCCCATCTAGACATCAGAAAAGATCCTTTGCAGCAGGTGGTGGCGAGTGTTGAGTCATTCACCAGGTACCCTTTGTACCAATTGGCAGGCTTAACATTAAGAGCACTGCATTTTAAGGCCAGATGCCTCACATTAGACTTCTGAATAGATGGGTTGATTCTCAGGCTTTCTGTGTACCAATTTCATATCAGCAGGTAATATTTTTGGAGGATATAATTCACGCAGTAGATGCTCCAGATAACATGTGGTCCTCAGTAAGCAACAAAGACAAGAGAGCATAAAACACATATAAATCTCTTAGCAAACTTGTTCAGCTCCTTGTCATAAACATGCTTCTTTAAAACTCAGTTTCTGTTTTATTCTCTTCTTTGGGGTGAAGCCTGGATTTATTTTTAATTCTTTTCTTTCTAGAAAAATTTTGTAATTCTATAACCTCTCGTTTTGTTGGATGTAGTAAGATTTTGGGTGTTCTGGCCTTCCTTTCCAGTCAAGACTTACAGCAGAGTTAAACTAAAGACTAAACTTAGCAAATTCTCTCCATTAACATTCCAGACATGATTTCAAATAAAAGAGAAAATTATGCAACTGTTGGTAAGAAAAATTTAATTTATTTTATTGGAATTACAGTATTTTTTGAAGAATCAAACATAGCTGGAGGAGAAACTTGTATTTATCCCTGGGAATACTGAAATGCAGACCTGCCTCTGATCCAACAATGCCACAATGCTTCTAATGTTTTAAAATAATACAAATGAATTAAATATAATTTTGAGTACGAATACTCTAGATGTTATGAGAAGAACTTTTGAGGTCTCAGTATCTTCAAGCACTGCTAAATCCACTAAGGGATGTGGAATTAGCAAGGAAGGATAATGGTACTTCCCTCTTCAGTAAATGGTGTTGAGATCTTGTGATGAAAAGCATTAGATAAGTGAGGTACTATCTGTGCCACCAGTCAAATCAGACAGCCTTGTGCACAATCTGTTTATTTTTATAGTGAAGTATATTATACTGTCAAAAGGGCACTTCATCATCTATAATAAATATTCATCTACATATATCATGTACTTGAGCTGCATGAAAGTTGAATTCAAAGGACAGAAATGAATGAGAAACTTGTGAGATAAATGTCACCTTTCAGTGCTGTTCTTGTGGATAAATTGCAGGTGGATATAAACAAAGTCAATTATTTCATACAAGTGTTCTTTGACTCAACATAAGAGTTCCTTATTCCTAGAATAAAATCCTAAACCTCATCATTTACCTTTTGTCAGAGAATAGCAAGAAGAAACATTATAAAGTTCCACTAACTGAGGATAATTATGTACAGTAACACACAAACATTATCAGATATATTTTCCCACAAACAAAGGTCGTATGCTATGGTGTTGAACAAGTCCTCACCGGTGCTTACTAAACAATTCTATTAACTACTAAAGAAATACTTTTATTAACACTAGCAGAGAAGGTAGCATATAAATTGAATTTCCACATGCAGTTATCACACAGCAATGACTCTGAAGCATAGCAAAAAATAATATCCATGACCTCAATCACACAAGGGAAAGCAAATTTAAAGTAATCTTTGACTTTGCTGCACATTGAGTTTGGATTTGGGTAGTGTTTTTACATTTGCCAAATTTGTTTGCCAACAGAGAGATAGGATTTTTTGGGAGAAAAAGGCAAAAGTAGGCTCAACTTAGAAGCAAAAACAGAGATTTTATTAACATACACTAAGAAAATGAAATAAGAAAGGAAAGCAACACAAATTAATTTCTAAAACCAACCCTTTCTCCCACTACAAACCGTACATTTTCTACAAACAATGTAAAGAGACAAAACTCAGAACAACAGGTCAGTACCACTTATAAAATAGTTTTTTCATTTAGTCTTTGAGAGAGAGAAGTCACTCCTGTGGTTTGGTAGCTTTCACACAAAAGCAGGCCACCCAAAAGAATCTGCATTTGTTGACCTTCCTATATCACGTGGCCTTTCCCATGACTACCTATGGGCCATGGACTTCACAAAATCGGGGTGGTACCTTTTAAAAATGAGCTCTTTCAAAAAAACAAAGGATCTTTTTTAACTCGGGGAACAGAGATGGTCTCACTTCTTGACTGGCAGAGGGCTTCTTCTCACCTCTCTGTTCCATCTCTTACGAAAGCACAAAAATGTTCATTCAGTTCACCACAGATACCTTTGCACGAATCCACAAATCATCTCCCCAATTTATACTGTCCACTATTTAAAAGATTATCCTATTACCAAAATCCATAGGAGATTTTCAGCCTAGAACCAAGGCAACTCGTCATCTCTACCACTTAAAAGTCACTCTTCCTTTACTGACTTTGACATCTCCCATATTATCCCTCTACACATCTCAAATTTGGCCTTTTGTTTCATCTCCAAGAAGGGTTAGAGTTTTCAAATCTCAGTCTGTGTCAATAAAGAGTTAAAGCTTGCCCAGGCCTGCGGCAGTCAGGTGATCCTGTGCTGCAGCAGCTGCAAATGTTTCAAAGCCATGCCAGGGGGTGGAGGCTGATGAATACCTTGTCTTCCATGCTTCCATTTGATGGCACCAGCCCGCAGCTGCTCTGTAAAGCCCAGTGTAGAGTGTGGGAGGGAGACATCCTACCTTCCTCCCCAGGCCAGGGGTCTGCCATGACCGGCCCCGATCACTGCCACGGCCCTGACACGCAGCTGGCCCTGCCGGACTGCGGCCCGGCCTCCTCTGGGACAGCGGCTCTGGAGTCCTGGACACTGTGCCGGACTGCGGCCTGGCCTCCTCTGGGACAGCGGCTCTGGAGTCCTGGACACCCTGCCGGACTGCAGCCCAGCCTCCTCTGGGACAGCGGCTCTGGAGTCCTGGACACGCTGCCGGACTGCGGCCCGGCCTCCTCTGGGACAGCGGCTCTGGAGTCCTGGACACCCTGCCGGACTGCGGCCCGGCCTCCTCTGGGACAGCGGCTCTGGAGTCCTGGACACCCTGCCAGACTGCAGCCCAGCCTCCTCTGGGACAGCGGCTCTGGAGTCCTGGACACCCTGCCAGACTGCAGCCCAGCCTCCTCTGGGGCAGCGGCTCTGGAGTCCTGGACACCCTGCCGGACTGCGGCCCGGCCTCCTCTGGGACAGCGGCTCTGGAGTCCTGGACACCCTGCCGGACTGCAGCCCAGCCTCCTCTGGGACAGCGGCTCTGGAGTCCTGGACACCCTGCCGGACTGCGGCCCGGCCTCCTCTGGGACAGCGGCTCTGGAGTCCTGGACACCCTGCCGGACTGCAGCCCAGCCTCCTCTGGGACAGCGGCTCTGGAGTCCTGGACACCCTGCCGGACTGCGGCCCGGCCTCCTCTGGGACAGCGGCTCTGGAGTCCTGGACACCCTGCCGGACTGCAGCCCAGCCTCCTCTGGGACAGCGGCTCTGGAGTCCTGGACACCCTGCCGGACTGCAGCCCGGCCTCCTCTGGGGCTATGGCTCTGGAGTCCTGGACACCCTGCCGGACTGCAGCCCGGCCTCCTCTGGGACAGCGGCTCTGGAGTCCTGGACACGCTGCCGGACTGCAGCCCGGCCTCCTCTGGGACAGCGGCTCCAGAGACCCGGCCAGGCCCCACCACCCTGGGGGCAGCCAGGGCCTAATTCGGGCTCCCCTCAGCTGCCCATGTGTTACCTGCTTTATGGATGGCGGGGAAAGAGGAAGTTTACAATCCAGCTTCGGCATTTATATGGGTATTGCCAAAAGTCACCTTCTGTTTTCTGAATGGTCAGAACTGCATGTGAAATCCAAAACCTGTCCCCGCATAGGTCCCTGTCCTTTCCATAGAATTCCAAGGTCCTAGCAGAGAGATACTGTTTCAACCCATGACAATTTGCTAGTTTTTTAATATATGGATATATGTTCTAATTAATTTACTGTTATCCTTAATTTTCTTAGGAAATACAATATTTTTCCTAGAATATCTTTTATTTAGTTTTAAACTCTATGACTCGTCCGTGACTATGCAACAATTGTTTTCCATGAGTAACATGAAGAACACTGAAATCAAGAACTGAATTCTGTAATACACTCAAAGAAGCAACATTACTCAGTGGGGGAAGGCCCTGTTTCCTATGTTCTGTCTTCTGCAGATAAAACAAAACAAAACAAAATTGTCCTGAAGAAACAGTTTTACAATTCAATAACTTCTAAGCGTTAATTCTGGAAATGTTTTATGCTAATAGGAAGCCATGGACAGTGGTGTTAAGACACTCTCACCTCCATTACAAGACATTACATTTAAAAGTTATGTATAACCATTTAGTTCATAATTTGGATTTTTTTCCCTTCCTGTTAGAAGTTTGAAGTCCTTTTAACATTAAAACCTGGACAGCATCTGAAGGTTGAATGCAAGCACATTGTGGCTGCTCAGCGAGCTGCGTGTGCCCTCCTGTCTGAGCAGAGACGACCACCTACACATCACACAGCCCCAGTCACGAGGCTACACACTTAATTCTCGTCAGGTAAGGCAGCTCAATTTACTTCATCTCACAGCCAAGACAGCATATAAACAGGGCAGGGTCACTGTTCAACCACCTCCAGATCCACACTTGTCCATCTGCCCAAAAGTTTCTTTTTTCATTCTGTGTCTAACAGCATCATCCAAAAATCCAGCAAACTCAACTATATCACAGGGGTCTGGGCTTTAAACTTTTCTTGCTTTCCAAGTATGCAAGGAGCCTGTTCTTCTAACACTTACTGACTCCAATGGTAAATGTGTTGCTTCTTCTGACTTGGGGGCTGCAGGTTGCTGCTCTGTGAGTGTCTGCAAAGGCATGTGACCCTCAGTTGTTTGACTTGTACTTCTGCATCAAGAGCCAGCCAGCTCTGCCTGCACTTTTACTGAATTGTGCCTTAATGAAATATAGGAGAATAAACAGAGGTGCTGTTCCCTTGAAAGCCACTACATCTGAAAATTGGCAGGCTGCAGTACATTATACAACCAACCACAGGGTCGTAATATCTAAATACATTGTATATAGAAAATAGTTACTGAAAAGTAAGTATAGTCAGCATTTGTAATAAATAATAGCTAATAAATAGGGAATGCATTAAATTCTAGGATGTAGGATCCTATGTCTTCCACTATTTAGTAATTTATCACATGAAATCCAGTGACCTTTCCAAGCTTTCCTTTTTCCCTTTCTGTTTTGGTGAAACGGGAGTTTTAATTATGCTTTCGCTTTTTTTATTGAGCAACATTAGCATACAAATAGGCCATCAATAAGCAATTACAATCTCCATCTCAGAAAGAAGAGAACTACAATATTAAGTGTGGCTACTCACGCAAACACACAAGTCCTTTTTAGAAAAGATAGAGCAAGTCACAATTGAATAAAACAGGAATGCACAGGGAAAACAGACAATGACAGATGGATAGATATCAGCCTAGCTCTCAGGCAAAGAATTCAAAAAGGTCCTTCTTATTCATCAGACAAACATAAGACTCAAAATAACCCTAGTTTTCCTCAGACTGCCCTGCCACTGACTCCAGAGATTAAAAATCTGTTCAGATCTCATGCTGGTAACATTTATGAATTTTACTCAAGTGGAAGCTATCAGTAGTGTCAAATGGCACTGACTTATGTCTTTAGCAGCATTTGACTTATTGCCAGTGAAACACTAAATCTGCTTGCTTCTTTTTTATAGTGCAGGATCTATATGAGAGAAAGAATGAATTTCTTATATTTGACACTCTTAGGGTAGGTTTGTGCTGAAGATGAATAATAAAACAATCACCACAATATTTTTTTTTTTTTGTAAGTACAACATATTGCTGCTGTGCCTTTCATCCAAGACCTGGTTTAAACCTGAACCTACACTGATTTAAGTAAATATGTTATTTTGAACTTTTTTAGTTGAATCAGTTTCACTTCATCCTAATGGCCTAAAATTGACTTCAAATGCAAATAGGGGTAAATTTATTTTTCAGTGCCCACACAAGATGTTTCCACATTTTTACCTAATATTTAAGACTATTTGATCTTAAAATCAGTTGTGTCTAATGTGAATCAGCCAACACATTTATAGAAGTCACTGACCTTCAGCTGAAATGCTGTGAACTACCAGATTTTGGTTCACAGACCACTGGGAAAAATGTAAATAGCTTACTTTAAAACCATCTTTAAGTGAAGGATGACCTCTTACACCACTATGGCTTGATCTGTTGCAAGCTTCATATCGGAAGCAGTTTGTGCATATTCTGTTTGGGGAGTTCATGCTCTATGGCAAGATGTAAACACCTTGAATTAATGAAACCAAAGCCTACTGAAGAAAAACCTGCTTACAGCTTTCATGAAAGTGATCTTGACCTCTTGCCCTTTGTGTTTTGGGGTTTTTTTCCATTTAAATTATAAATAAATCTTTGAAAACTACATAACACTGGTTGTCTAGGTGGGTCTTCATTTTTTAGGACTTCAGCAGACAAGTTTAGCCAGATCCCTCCTTGCCAGCTGTGGAGACAATTCCCTTGGCTTCCCACCTTTCATGCCAGCAGCAAATACCATCTCTGGCATGGAGACAAAACCACTCAGCAGGCACCACAATTTGCAACCTACCATCTCAGTTTAACCAAATACAGATTAAGTTGTGAATTCCAGCTGTCAACATTGCCAGTGCTCACTCAACTTTTCCATCTCCCCTGCGAGGGTGTTATCTTCTCAGATGCCCAGGAGGATTCAAAGATATTCATTAACAACAGCATTTCTTTAACACAGGTTAACAATCTCCCTCTTCCTCCAGTACAGGCAAGAAATGAGCTGCTAAAATCCAAGCTGCTGTTGGACGATTTCTCTGGTTTTAAAATACAACTAGAGAGTGATAAATGAATTTTAACTCCACTATTCTCTTCAGTTCTTGTAAAAGCTGAATTTTTTTCCTCTGGCATTTTAGTGCTTTACCACTGAAACTTTGCATTGTATTTCCTGACATCTTTTTCTGGTGGTGCAAGTACGTGGGATTAAGACACTGTTGAGGACCACATAGAAAAAAAAAAAATTTGATTCTTTGATATGAGCACTGAAAAGAGCAATGAAAAGACATGGGGAAAAATGTTCAGAGGAGCAGGTTTTAGGGTGCAGTCCCATGAGCTGGGGTGAGCCAGCCTAACAACCCACTATCAACACCTTGGTGTGACACTGTGGTTCTCCCCATCTTCCCTCTCCTCCCTATGCCACTCGACCTCCTCCTGTTCTTATCTTATGTTGGCTCTGATGTCTTTGAGCCACTCCTTTCACCAATCCACTTCACTAACCCAGCACAAACTGTGCTGTAGGTTGGGAGGAAAAGATCAGATCGTAGTTTCTGTGGGCTTAGTGAGTTCACAGGAAGGAGACTCAAGGACCAAAGTCAGTGAGACAGAGCAATCACAGAATCTTAGGTTGAAAAGGATTTTTGAGATCATCAAGTCCAAACATAAATCTTGAGGCTATCTAACCAAGAGAAGAGGAGTGACGCCCACCTTCCACAGAAATTACAAGACACCTGAAACCAAAGTTTAACCCAATTTCATCTAAGATGGTAGGACACTTCCAACCATTCTCAAGGAGTTTGCTGACCTATTTGCAGGATCCTTGCTCTTGATTTGATTGTCCAGGTGTTTCTGTTCAGGGAATGGTGCCAACAGGGGAATCTGCCACTGGAAAAGAACATTTCATATACAGACTTCCTGGTTACCTTCATGATATCAGAAAGTACCTAGAGAATGAAGGTATAAAAAGACAAAAGGGTCTAAAATTCTCAAAAATGAGACAATCTTTTCTATTAGTTGATTAGCAAATGTGCTAAGAGATTTTTCTACATAATTAATAGCACAAGATTAGTATTACCAACAGGAAGGTCACTTTTTAAGCCCAAGTCTCCAATGTCTTATTTTGGATTTCTGAACACTAAATTTGTTATAATATGAAATGTAAAATTTCACTTTTATGTGTTATGATTTTGTCCATTTAATAATAAGTATATTTCCTTTAATCTTTTCTATATCTTAAGTAGAAAATACAATCAAAATTATATTTCTTTCTGAAAAAGAAATTGGCAGAAAATCTTCTTCTAGAAAATGTGAGATCTCCCTCTAATTAAATAAATTTTAAAGCTCTTGTTTTAACTTTCTTTATAACACTGCACAAGCATATGCCAAGGCAAAGCTTTTAAATGATAATTATGCAAGGTAATATTGCAACTCATTTTCAAGATATTTCAAATCAGCAGCCCAGCCCAAAGACATCCATTCCAATTGTTCTCTGATTTTAGGATTGCTGAATGTTCACACTTAATCATAAACACAGACTGTAGAACCACAGCTGTTATTAAAATGGAGATAAGATAAATCTTAATTAACTGGTTGTATGTCTGTAAATAAATAAACTAATCCTATCTCCCTGAATTGCAAGTGACAGCTTTGCATAAACCTGAGGAGAAAAGATTTCATTTTTATTTTTTAATTTCTTATTGGTGGTTACAAACCTCAGTAATAGAAAACATAAAGTTTGAAAACAATAGGTTTAACAGTTCTTTTAAATTCATCTCGATGCTTTAATCCAAGAATGAAGGGAGTTAATGCACATTCTTATGACTGTCCTCCTAAAACTGAGACATAAGTTGGAGTAATGAGCAGCAACGTATTCAGCTCTTGTGCTCTGTGTGGCAAATCTATCACTGGGGCAGGTCCCCTAACTTTAACATTCCTGCCATTCGCCTGAGAAATAAAGTAGAATGGAAAAGTTAAGACCACAGCTCTGATGCTGTCTTGGCTTTGCTGATGACCACTTTCAGAAACCTGTCATAAGCATCATTATTTTGTTGCAGTTTCAATATTCTGACATGATCTATGTCTGCAGTTCAAAATCTTCCCAGTCTTCAATAAATGTCTACATATTACACCTCTATAAATACAGAATTCCACATCAATATTGCTAACAGGCTGTCCTGGGGTTATTTCAATGACATTTTTATGCCTCCTATTGCCAAGTCAGTAAAGGGAAAAATATTCCTTTAATTTACTTTTAAGTTGATTAAAACTTACTCATTCTGTGGTGTCTCAGCAACTTCACTAAAATCACCAATTCATTTCAGACAACCCTCTGAAAAAACAGCTGATGATGTCTACTTCTTGGTCTTGTGTTTGGTCCACAGGCAGTTGACCATTTTAAGTAAAGACCATATTGCTCATTCTCACACAAGTCAAGAACTAGAAGTGTGGATTCTATCTGATTAATTCCCTGGTCTTTCTGAGATAACTAATGGTTACTCACCAAACAAAACCCAGCATTTTTGATGCTGTTATCTCCAGTGGAGGAAGAAATCGGGTCATTTCTAGACACAAAGGAATTTCATTCACCCTAGAAGTAAGGCTCACCAGTCTGTAGTTAAGATAGAAGAGAGGAAGATTTTCAAGAATAAAACCTTAACATTTCAACAGAAATTTTATAGTTTTTATTTCACCAAAATTTTCCAACAGAAAAACTTATCATTCCTCATGTTATGTCTTTGAATGTGAAGTAGGTAATCTCACATTCCTTAAATTATGAAAATGTTGATATAAATAGACTTTTCCAGGAAAGATAAAAGTGCAGGCTAAATGTTAACCACAATATTGAAACAAGATTAAACAGCAGTGAATATTTGTATTTTTTAAGATATGAGGTTTTAATCTTACACAGGTAATTTCATTCAGGATTTTTTAATTGCTGAAGTGAAAGGCTGAGGTGTAATTTTGGCATTATAACTCACTGTCTGTTTAATGACAGCAAGGAAAGAAAAGTTGTCAAGATTTCCAGTGAGAGACAGCTAAAAATATTTGTCGTTATTATACGCCTAATCATAATCTTTACAGTTTCTATAAAATAGTCGATTGATTCCACAAATTAACAAAATAATAACATGATAGAGAGAGGAGGGAGAGAGAGTATATCAGTAGGAAATTCTTGCTGATCTGATAATCAGCAAGCTATGTTTGTCTTATATATTTGCATAGGGGAAAATTTTTCCTAGATTAAGTCTAAAAAAGTAACTACAATAATCCCAAGGATATAATTAGCCTGCTCAGCCTAACTCAGAAGAATAATCCTGAGTATCTCTCCCTCTCTTTCACTAGTAAAAGAGATACTAGAATAAAACTGAGTTGGGAAAAAAGTGAAGTATCAAATAAAACCAAAGGAGATACATTGCAAAAAAATAAAAAAGAAAAAGAAAAAGAAAAAGAAAAAAGAAAAAAAGAAAAAGAAAAAGAAAAAGAAAAAGAAAAAAAGAAAAAGAAACAAGAAAAAGAAAAAGAAAAAGAAAAAGAAAAAGAAAAAGAAAAAGAAAAAGAAAAAGAAAAAGAAAAAGAAAAAGAAAAAGAAAAAGAAAAAGAAAATAAAAATCCATGTATACATTTTAAAGAGCTGTTTGGATGAAAGACTTGAGATAAAGCTACTTATACCTTCTCAGTTTCTCCCCCTCTTTCCTGTTTGGCTTCACTATAAAGCAATAAACACCATCTGGTTTTGGAATTTTCTGCTGCTTTGACTATGGTGCTTCTTCTACCAAATTTCCCCTGGGCCAGAATTTGCTGAGCAACCTTATCTTCCCAGAAGTTAGTGGTTTTAGGAGGGATTCAGCACCTCAAAATCTCGAATTCCAATCAAGTCCTTCTGCCTGTTGATGTGTGCCTGATCTCATTGACTTGCCCTTCTCTCAGAGGGCTGTGCAAAGGATCTCACTTTTTCCACAGTGTTTTAGACCAAGGACGAGCACCTCCAGAGGACTTTAGATCAAGGATAAATGCCTCCAGAGCTTGGGTCTGCACCCACCATTTCTTGCCTTTCTCCTTCCTTCCTCTCATTTCCCAAATGAGGTCTGCAGGGTTGGATTTCACAGGTTTCCCCCCGGCCATGAAAAGGGGACTTGCTTTTCCAGAGTCCTCACAAATTGCTCTCCATAGCCCCTGGCTGAGACACAGACACAGGGTTGAACCTCTGTGGCCAGTGCTGTACCTGACACCAAAACCTCTCTGAAATCAGGATGTCATGTCCCTGCTTCTGAGTGACATCCTGCTCCCACCATCCACCTGCAGCACACCCAGAGAAACCGAGACTGTGAGGTGAGACACTTTGCCTTCCTGGTCTCATGAAAACTGTCCCCTGGTTGTCTGATCTGAGCTTGCTCACCTAGGAGCTACAAGCACCTGACATCAGATACAGGGTGAGCAGAAGGGAAACATAAAGCTGCAGGCACCAGCAGCAGAACATCCCTTTCTAGCACCATGTGGCTACTCTTGTAATATGTAATATGAAATTTTACTGTAGGTAGTGTGTCCTCTGCAAAATATTTTCTGGGAGATAGCACATCCCAGAAATACTTTGTAGGATATTTGTAGGAGATATTATACTTGTAGGAGGTTTTCCTTCTATATTAACTTCAATAGAGCCTTTGCAGGGTAAAAGGAGCTAGAGCTACCCTTCCCACAGGGTAACACCGAATCCCCTCAGTCCTGGAATAAATGTTAGAGGAGTTTCTGTGTTGCCTTTATCTAATACATGAAATAACTCAAATGATCTGGCAATCAGTTAATTTTGGAAGAAAAATTCTCATCTGCACATGCCCTCAGCAAAGATCAGGGTGTTTTTCTTTGTCTGATCTCTCTCTCTCTCTCTGCTCTTTAAACTTCTCCATGAGAAAGTGTATCACCCTTTAGCTGTTCCCCATACACAGCCTGCTGCTGGCATGCAACCAGTAAAACTCCAACCCATATCAACATCAAGGAACAACTGCTGCTCCTGCTATCATAAGAATCCTGTTCAACTTTTGGGGTGGGTAGCTCAATCACAATCTTTACAACAGATCACACAGACGAAGGAAAAATTTGATTTCTGAGCTACAGATAAAGAAATCATAGAGGGATGAAAAATACCACCCAAACACCTCTGAGGAATTATTTTCCTCATGTGGAGATTTACTTGTTAAAGGAAGTACTGGTTACTGTGGCCTTATATCTTCAAAATATTTCTAATACATATTGAACCTTCCTCACATTCACACCACCATGGTCTCTTGGGTTACCAGCTGTGGAAAACTATAGGGATACTTAAAACATCAAACAAACTGTTAATTTTGTGATTATGAAAATTAGTAGATTGTAGCTTGTTTCCTGGAACAGCTTCTCCTGGGGAAGCTGAATACAGCGTCTGGAAAACATTTAAAAAACAAACAAAAGAAAAAAAAATTAGAACAAATAAAACCCAGCAACAAATCACAAAAACCAACAAAAGAAACAAACCCACAAATTGTTACTCACTGAGTGACCAAAGCAACAAGTCCCTTATTATCACCCCACACATCTAAATATGTACAGAACAGGCAAAAAGAATTTAAAAATCCACAAACGGAAACAAAAAAATAAACAAGACAAAACTCTGGAGCTGGAATTCACAAAAGCTGCTGTGTATCTACCCGAGTATGTGTCTGTCTGGGCAGGACACCTGAAGATGTCTTTACGTGCAGCAAGGAATCAGACAAACAAATTAATGAAAATGATGATACAATTTACCTCATTAGTTTCCTACATTCTTAGTTGTATTTTTCCAGTTCCATTAACTGCTTTTACTAGATCTCCCTTGGCTATATTAGATGTTCATGATGTGGAGGTGTAAAAATCATGGCCATCACCCTGATCTGCTACATGTTCATAGCTCTTCAACAGTAGAGGACCTTCACTGTGGTCCAAACACAACAAAGTTCACTTTCACGTCTTTATTTAATCTGAACCTTTTCCACACTGGAGAATTTTATTGAAATCCTCAGTTGAGGGCCCTTCTAATCCATGCCTAACAATTTGAGAACCAGTGTGTACATATCTTTAAATATTATTCATGTCAGTGTGCCTAAACAAGATTCATGTGCCTGAGAATTCTTTATTAAAAATGTGATTTAGGGACATACGACACATAGTGACATGCCAGCTCATCCACCACTAACCCAAACTGCTCATAAATCACCTCTTTGAAAATGAACCAAAACAGCACAGGAAGAGTTTACTTGCAAGTACCCAGTAGCTCAGGAAATACAAATGCCATCCTGGCAGAGCATGAGCACATTTAAGAAATTAAATTATTTGCCTCTATGCCATAGTTTAGGTATCAGAAAGCTGAAGAAAACAAAAACAAACACACAAACAAAAAACCCAAACCACTCTTATGATGTCATGTGTATATCATAAAGATGACTGTCCAGAAACTTTCCTGCTGTTCTGATGTCTGTGATGGGCCTGTCCAGCTGATCCTGGCAAAAGGGGCAATGGCCACTCCACCTCAACCTTCCTGTGAGCAAGCTCTGACTTCTACAGAGAACAAATGGCAACAATCAGAGGGCAGGGCTGTCTGTACAGGGATCAACCTCCTCACCTCCTCACCTCCTCACCTCCTCACCTCTGCCTCCTACTTTTGGTTGAATACAAACTTTGTCTCCCTTCTCAGGGCATAAACTGTGCCTTTCTTTATCAGTATGATGTTAGTGACCCTGGTGAGCAACTCCCTTGATGGTGCAAACTAAACATTGCATAAGAGAACAATAAATCACGGTGCTGTTTCATGGTGATCACAGGTTTCCCCTCCATACTTACCAGAAGCAAAGGTGCAGGAAAAACATAACACAAATAAAACTTAAAATTCAGGAGTTGGATATTCACAAATATCAACCTGAGTCAAATGTAGTCTTTCCACAAACCTCCTATGCCCATTTGGGTGTGTGGCCAAGCCTCTTTGTACCTTATCCTCCTCTTCTCACCAGCAAAGCAGAGCAGCACTTCCCTGTCTAAGGCTGAATATATCAAAGATTTTGATATACCCACATATTTTGGCAATAAAGTTGGAGCAGTATCTTGGGTAGATAAAATCTCCTCCAAACAAAATACTGGATTCTTTTAAAAGAATAACTTTTTTTTTTTTTTTTTCAGTTCAATCAAGCTAAAAGAACAATGTTCATTATACAAACAGGTTTTCTGATGTAATTACCAGGGTTTCAAAGTCCCCTCCTGTACTTAACACTCAGGGTTATGGAACTTGTTGCCAAGCAATTACC